>NC_062558.1:108474255-108782777 GCF_016906955.1 Phacochoerus africanus
GTGTAGGCCGGCAGCTGTAGCTCCGATTGGACCCCTAGCCTGGGAACCTCCATATGCCGCGGAGGCAAAAAACAAACAAAAAAACTATAAGGAAAAACTTAACATTAGGTAAATACTTTTTATGATGTGGGAAACATGCAATAAGACAGTTAATGAAAAACCTTGACCCAAAACTGTATACGATATAGTGTACACCTTAGCTGAAAATATAGGCTCCACTCTCTGATATGGGTTTGTTTGAATCCCAGATCCTTACTTATTACTATATGGCCTTAGGCAAATTTCCTTACCTCTCTGTTCCTCAGTTTCTTCAACTGTTAAATAGGGTTAGTAAAATTTCTGTCTCAAAATGTCATTATGAAAATTGTACGCTTTAATAGCTATAAAGTGTTTAGAACTGTGGTAGGCTCTGGTAAGCATTCAATAAATACTAATTAAACAATAATAATAATTAACTATTGTCAACTATTATTAATAGAATATTATATTTATTGTATAATTAAATTATTATGAATGATAACTGTTATTATTATAAATATATTATTGATCATTCTATCCACAGAAAAAGAGTCTGGAAGGAAATATACCTACACATGTAGAGATGAGATTATGAATTACTTTTCTTATTTTAATTTTTCTGACAAAAAATATTAATTTTTTCATGAGAAATAAATAGTATTTTTTAAAAAGAGAACTCATTCAATCCAAAAATGCAGAAGACTTCTGTTTGAGCTGTAGACCACTTTGGCCCAGGGTTCCTCTTGGCCTAGTTTAAAACCACTTCTGGAGTTCCCATTGTGGCTCAATGGTAACAAACCCAACTAGTATCCATGAGGACACAGGTTCGATTCCTGACCTTGCTCAGTGTGTTAAGGATCCGGCATTGCCGTGAGCTGTGGTATAGGTTGCAGATGCAGCTTGGATCCCGTGTTGCAGTGTCTGTATTGTAGGCCAGTGGCTGCATGTCCCATTCAACCCCTAGCCTGGGAACTTCCATATGCTATGGGTGTGGCCCTAAAAAAAGACAAAAAAAAAAGAGAAGAAGAAGAACCACTTCTGCTCCCACCTTCCTTACTCAGCCTTGCTCCTCAGGCACTGCAAAGCCTCAAGGGGCTGGCCATCCTGCATCCTGGGAAGCCTGCAGACTTTGCTGGTAGAGTTGGGGTGGAGGTCCTCTGTGAGCTGTGAGGGGGCTGTGGCCTCCTGGAGCTTTCTCCGGAGGAAGGGTCTTCTTCCTCTGAGATGGATACTCCTCCAGCTCCCTCCACCAGCAGTTGGACTTGGGTCTGGAGAGCATAGCTTGGGGCCGTTAGTTTTGTGGATACATGATGTCCTCTTCAGCTGGCACTTTCTACCTTTCAAAGGTTTGGAAGTCCACACATGACTTGCCTGATCAAGAACTCCATTTCTGGAGTACCTGGTGTGGCTCAGCAGAAACAAATCCAGCTATTATACATGAGGATAAGGGTTCAATCCCTGGCCTCGTTCGGTGGGCTAAGGATCCGGCATTGCCGTGAGCTGTGGTGTAGGTCACAGATGCAGCTTGGCTGTGGCCTGCAGCTGTAGCTCCAATTAGACCCCTATCCTGGGAACCTTCATATGCTATGGGTGCAGCCCTAAAAAAAAAAGGCTAAAAACCAAAAAAAAAGAAAAATATATATGTATATGATTTTAAATAATACATATTACTTCTATAAAATATATAATACATAATATTGTGTGGTAATATTGGATTGATGGTTGTCGAGCAAATTTGGCCAGACTTGTAGAAGAAAGTGGTCCTATGTCAATGGAAATTACAAAAGAAGAGGAATGGGAAAGACTTACAGGAAATCTAAATAGAAAAGGATTTTTTTTTTCTTTTTAGAGCTGCACTCGTGGCATATGGAGTTTCCCAGGATAGGGATCTAATCGGAGCTACAGCTGCAGGCCACAGTCAAGCCGCATCTGTGACCTACACCAGAGCTCACGGCAATGCCAGATCCTTAACCCACCAAACGAGGCCAGGGGTTGAACCCGCATCCTCATGTATAATAGCTGGATTTGTTTCCGCTGAGCCACACCAGGTACTCCAGAAATGGAGTTCTTGTCAGGCAAGTCATGTGCGGACTTCCAAACCTTTGAAAGGTAGAAAGTGCCAGCTGAAGAGGACATCATGTATCCACAAAACTAACGGCCCCAAGCTATGCTCTCCAGACCCAAGTCCAACTGCTGGTGGAGGGAGCTGGAGGAGTATCCATTTCAGAGGAAGAAGACCCTTCCTCTGGAGAAAGCTCCAGGATCCTAGTCAGGTTCCATTCTGCTGAGCCACGACGGGAACTCCTACATATATCTTTTTTCATCTCCCTAGTTTTTCATTGTAAGAAGTTGTCCGCCATTAGAAAACTCTACATACATCCATTGAAATTTCCTCCTGAATTTGCAACTTCCCTCCTCAAATTGTTCAAGTGCCCAAGGAGCTGAGCAGAAAAGGGCCCTCCCTGGTTCTGCTGCCTGTAGGACTCGGCAGGGCCTCCACGGACCTTTTGACATGGACACTTCCCCTTGGGGCCCTGCCCTCTCCTGAGCTGCAAACTCAACCTCCAGCAGCTGCCTCGCCTCACTTGGCTTGACCACAGCTTTGCTCAATGACGGACATCTCCTTCCTGGCTCTTGACACAGTTCACTTTTCTCTGCTTCTCACTTGCTGTCCCTCTACCGCTTTCTTTGCTCCCCTAAATAACCTCCCACTCCCCTCCTCACTAGTCAGGGACAGGAACTCTGCCTGACCGGTTCCTTTTTCCTTTGCTCCCTCAACACTGACCACAGACATTTTCCCTGCTTCCTTTCATATTCTCACCGTTTCTTTTCCAGTCTTACTGTGGCTGTTAATGTTGTTTTACTTTTTAATATAAAACAAGTACACAGTTATCAGGAGATAAGAGGTAAACCCTAGTTAAGTTAAGGTTCTTGCGGGGGGTGAGGGTGGGGAGGGAGTTGAACCTTCTGGCCATTGACTGTTGCCTGGTACTGGCTTAAAGACCCAAGTAAAGGATTTGGAAAGTTCACTCCATCTCCTTAATTGTTTCACTTTCACAAGAAAAGCATTTTCTTAAGGGCAAAAGTGAGAGTTGTGAATCAGTGCTTAGGATCCTTTGGAGGTCCATGGAGCAACGCATTATTCTTCCTGTGTTAAATTTATCTGAATAGGTCAAAACTCAAGAAACTATAGGCAAAATAATAATAATAGTAATCATCATCATCATAAACACTCTTTGCAGAAAAATTAAAACATAAAGTCAAAAGGGAAAAATAAAAGTAGGCTGCAAACCCCTAAGCCAGCAATAGTACTATCACAATGCAGTGCTTTCAGGCTTTCCTGATGCCTACATAGAACATAGACCCATAGACCGCATCCACAATTCCAGAAAGTAAGAACCTCAGGAAACACAAGCCTGTTTTAATTTTGCTTTTGTTTTCTAAGTTTGCAGCAAAGTTATTTAGCTGCACAAGCTGATCCAAGCTGATGTGATGCTATTTATAGTCTTCAATTATCCCACTTAGTGTGAATAGTCATGTTTCACTGCAGAAATTTTAGAGGGTTTGGTTTTAAGTTGCTGGTTCAGACACACTGAGCATGTTCCTTAATTGGGCACCTTTTTAAAATCTGAAAAAAATCTGAATTCCAAAACACTCCAGGGGTCAGAATTATGAACCTGAATACTTAAAAGTGAGGATAACAATAACCATCATGCTGTCTATCATCCACACGCTCCAGGTGCTGCTGAACACTTTGCAATATTAATTAATTAAATTCTTATAACACCCCCACAAGGTGGGTACTATTATCTTCATCTCCATGTTACACATGAAAAAAGGGATTATATTGTACTTACTGTTTTATTGCTTGCACTTAATATGTATTGAACATCTTTCATTTCAGTGAATATTAATCTATAGCCTTATCTTTAGTGAGTGCATTATATCCTGTTGCATGACTGCTGTCATTTCTCCATGAGATTCTTCACTAGAAACCATTCAGTTGTTCTTCTCAAACCTCTGACTTTGAGGAAGGCACTTGCCAGTACCCAGTGGCTCCTTGAAAGGAAGCCCTTCCTGCATCTAGACTATCTCCTATTTTGTTTTTTTATGTTTTGTTATTCTGTTTTGTTTTGTTTTTCAGGGCCACATCCTCGGCAGATGGAGGTTCCCAGTCTAGGGGTCGAATCAGAATTGTAGCTGCTGGCCACAGCCACAGCCACATCAGATCCGAGCCATGTCTGCAACCTACACCACAGCTCATGGCAACGTCGGATCCTTAACCCTCCTGAGCAAGGCCAGGGATTGAACCCGCAACCTCATAGTTCCTAGTCAGATTCGTTTCCCCTGCACCACGATGGGAACTCCCATTTTGTTATTCTAATAGAACCGTGATCCATCTCTGTATGCCCTGTCCAGTTTCCTGGTGTTAGGGAAATCCATTCTGCCAATATTGGGACAGGATCTGAAATGGTGCATCTCTCATTTCACAAAACAAGGCCTCTTCTGTTTCCTGCCCTTAACTCCTGGCAGTTCTGCCAACCTACTTCCCTTTCTTGTGACTTTGTTTTAGAAGGTCAGCATGTCATCTACATGAGATCTGTATTACTATTGCCTAATGCTAAAATTTAGTCAAGTGGGTCCTTTCTATATATCATTTAATCTTTATTTTTTTCCCAGAGTTGGCACTAAAGCTGTCTCATGCATTTGAATTTGTTTCCTGTGGCTGATGTGATAGATCACCTCAAACTGGGAGGCTTAAAATAACAGAAATTTATTCTTACAGTTTGGAAGGCCAAAAGTCCCAAATCAAAGTGTGGGCAGTGTCTGAAATCTAGGTTTCTGCAGAGCTGTTCCCCCCTGAAGGGCTGGGGGAGAATCCTTACTTCTTCCCTCTCCTGGCCGTTCCAGGAGTTGCATGTTGGCTGCATAACCCAGAGCTTCTTCTCCTTCTTCATATGGGCTTTTTGTCCCTATGTCTCCCTTCCATGTCTCTTGTGAGGACACTTGAGATTGGATATAGGATCCATAGAATAATCCAGGATGATAATCATCTTGATGTTACAGCTGCAAAGACCCTTTTTCTATATTATGTCACATCCACAGGTTCTAGGAGCCAAGACAGACATAACTTTTTGAGGGCCACTGCTGAATCCACTATAGCACCACTCTTCCCAAACCTAGGGATTGATTTTTTTCCCCCTTCACACTTTCTAGGTGGGATCTCTTGCTCTGACAGTTCCTATCCAAGGTAGCCCAGCCCCCTCGGAGATCTTCCATTCATGTAGACCTAATGTGGGTTAAACCATGGTCATAAGGAAAATTGTTCCTTTCTTCTTCTGATTCACGAAAGAATCCCAAACCAGTCCTTTCACATACATTAAATATATTTTCTTTAGCAAATTAAGTGTTGTTACTTATGCTAAAACTATAGCAAATTAAGCGTTGTTACCTATGCTAAAACCCCAAGGACCAAAGGTTACATCCCAAGGAGGAGGAAGTTACTTTCTGAGTTGTCTACAGTATATTAAGTGCTTTTGTATTACCTCATTTAATTTTCATAACAACCTTGAGTCCTAAAGTCCATTTTCTCTGCTATACAGAATAGAAAACTGAGGCTCAGAGAGGTTAAGTAACTTGTTAAAAATCACATAGTAACTCAGCTCAGTCAAACCCAACATCCCTTAGATCTTGTCTCTATATCAAACTGCCTTTCAGATTTTTATAGATAAGTGCAGCACAGAGACAACAAATGACTCAGAGGTCACTAATGATGCAATAAGACCAGAAACTCAGTCTCAATTGACCAAGCTTCATTTGAACTGACAGAAACACACACACCCTGACTGAGCTCAGAAAGAGCATGAACTTTGGGGGTGGAGCCCAAGTCTATTCTGTTTCCACTGCTTCGTGACAGATGCTCCTGGACCAGTCATTTGGCACCTTTGAAGCTCAGCTTCCTCATCTGTATAATGACACCCACCTCTCTGCATTGTTGTGAGGATTAGAGAATGTATGCTAAAGTACATACTAAAGGTATGAAGGTGGTCCCCAAATGGTAGTTATGACAATTCTGTTTATTGCAATCCAATATCTCTTTAAAATTAGAGGTCTTTTTATTATAAAGAAAAAGCAAGAAATTCCCTTGTGACGCAGTAGGTTAAGGATTCAGCGTTGCTGCTGCTGTGGCACAGGCAGCAACTGCAGCACGGGTTTGATCTCTGGCCTGGGAACTTCCACATGCCATGGGTGCGACCAAAAAAAAAAAAAAAAAAAGAAAAGAAAAGAAAGGAAATTCATGCTCATAGTGGAGAGCATAAAGTAACACATCCTACTCCCCAAAGACCCCAGTCCTGGTCCCTAGTGGTAGCTATTGTTAACAGTGTCTTCAGTATAGTTCCACAAATTTTCTATGCATTTGGAAGTATATATTCATTCATTACAGAATTTTTTTTTGTCTTTTTAGGGTTCCACCTGCTGCATATGGAGGTACCCAGATTAGGGCTTGAATCGGAGCTGTAGCCACCGACCTACACCCCAGCTGCAGCAACTCGGGATCCGAGCTGCGTCTGTGACCTACACCACAACTCATGGCAACACGGGATTGTTAACCCACTGAGCGAGGCCAGGGATCGAACCTGAGTCCTCATGGGTACTAGTCAGATTCAGTTCCACTGAGCCGTGATGGGAACATCCATTACACAAATTTATAAAAGTTCATGGCTTACTTTTTCTAAATCATTGTCACCTATGTGTTCTCCAGGAAGCAGACTTTGGGACAGACTTGAGTGTGCAGAATGCAAACTAGGAAGTGCTCTTGGAAGTAACATCTGTGAAAGGGAGGGCAGGAGGAAGAGTGGACAGAAGGAGAAGTCAAAATCTTGGACACCCTCAGTCAACCCCACTGGAGCTCCAGAGTTAACTAGACCATCAGAATTGTTGGTCCCAAAGGCCAGGGCTTCAGCCTCCATCCCCCCGTCACTATCAGTGGGCCAGCCTGGAAAGGACATGCCCTTGGACAAGGCAGCTCTCTACAACTGAGGCCCCCTGTGAAGGGAATGATAGCTGAAGGGAGCTGACAGCACTCCCTGCAGCTGGACAAAGCCTTCCGAAGGGTGCTCTGCCACTTCCTGGTGTCCACTTCTGTACCATTGAGATGACTTAGCAAGACAGAGCCACAACTGCCCACAACGCCAGAGGAAAACTCTGATGAAATAATGGTATCCAACTGCTCTGGCCTGCTTGTCTAACAGCTAAAGACCCATATGCTGTAGACCCAGTGACTGCAGCTGCATGGGGCTATGATAACCTGAAATTAGTTTTATGGGAGTTTTTACTGTCTGGGGATAGTCACCTCACCGTGTCTTCCCCTTTTGACAGAACCAGAACTTCTGGTTCCTCTTTGGCTGGGATGTATGGTGAATGGCTGGGGGAGGGGATGCAATTAAGTCTCAAGGCACGTTTTTCTGACAAATAATGAAAAAGAAAGTGGCTGAGGATTCCCATTCTATAAAAGACAAGCACAGAGGTCATTCACATACATGACAGTCAGCCCTTTCTATTGATTTCCCCTTTCTGTGTCCTTTTAGTATCTACCTTTGTTTATCACTTGCTGAATCAAGTCCCAAGGTGAGAATTTGGGGCCATTGTCCCATGGTTTGAGGAGATAGATCCCAGGCTATGTCTACAAAGGGGGCTGTTGTGTAAATTGGCATATCCAAGTGGTGGCCCCATGACTTCCTGGCCCATCCCTCCTCCTTCCTGTTGCATATTTAAGCATCCACTATTCACAGAAAGGCAAAGATTGGGAGAGGGTAGACTCGGCTCCATCCTGGGGATGGAAACCTGCTTGAAAGCAAGAATTAGGCTTTAATCAATGTTACTGGTGGGAATGACCACTTCAAATCATTTTGAAAAACAGTTTGGCAGTTTCTTAAAGTTTAACACCACAGGAGGTTCCCAGCCCAAATAGTAACCATGAGGATGCGTGTTTGATCCCTGGCCTCGCTCAGTGGCTTGAGGATCTGGTGTTGCTGTGACTTGTGGTCGCAGACCCGGCTCAGATCCCTCATTACTATGGCTGTGGCATAGGCTGGCAGCTCTAGCTCTGATTCGACCCCTAGCCAGGGACTTCCATATGCCCCAGGTGTGCCCCTGAAGAAAAAAAAACCCACAAAAAAGTTAAACACCACAGCTTGAGCTGGAGACAACCCAAATGTCCATCAGATAAAAAAATTGATAAACTCTTACAGTGGAATACTAGTCATCAGTAAAAAGGAATAAACTATTGATGTACACAAAACATGGACAAACTTCAATAACATGCTGAATGAAAGAAGTCAGACATAGGGGTAACATATTGTATGATTCCATTTATATGAAACCCTAAGAAATCAATTTAATCTATACTGACAGAAAGTAGATCCCTAGCAGCCTGGGGCTAAAGGTAGAGAGAAATTGCCTATAAAAGGACATAAGGGGAATGATAGAAAATTCTATATCTAAACTATGGTAGTGATTATGTGGGTATATGTTTGTCAAAACTCAGTGAAATGTATACTTTATTTTTTATTTTTTTTTATGACTGCACCCACAGCATGTGGAAGTTCCCAGCCCAGGGATTGAATCCCAGCCACACCTGTGACCTATGCCACAGCTGCAGGATTGCCAGATCCTTTAGCCCACTGTGCCAAGCTGAGTCTTAACCCACCACACCACAGGGGAACTCCTGAAATGTATACTTTAAATAAATGGATTTCCTTGTGTGCAAATTATTCTTCAAAAAGTTGATTAAAAACCAAAATATGTACGCATGTATTTTAACAAAAAATATAAAAAGTAAATGAAACCAGGGAGTTTAGACTTTCCAACTATTTAAACATACTGTAATTTTTTTTTGTCTTTTTAGGGCAACACCTGCAACATATGGAGGTTCCCAGACTAGGAGTCAAATCGGAGCTACAGCTCCCGGCCTACACCATAGCCAGAGCAATGCTGGAACCAAGCCACTCTGTGACCTACTGGATCCCTAACCCACTGAGTGGGGCCAGGGATCGAACCTCCATCCTCATGGATCCTAGTCAAGTTTATCCCACTGAGCCATGATGGGAACTCCCTAAACATATTGTAATTTACACTAAAACCATGTGATAAATATTTTAAAGGTTGTTAATATAAATCATTCTATTCATAAAGGATTATAGCTCTGAGATATTTTCAGTAGGTGATCAGAAAGTATTCAATAAAAATTTAGACTTACATTCCAGAACCAAAAAAAAAAAAAAAGAGTAAAAACTAGTAATAAAAAACATCCTTGACTTGACAAAGATCATTCATCCAGAACTAAGATGTAATGGTGAAGCAAGTATTTCAATACAAGTTGTACTGGGGGCTCACTCTAAAGTCATCACTGGGACTCAACTAAAAAGGTACATGCATCTTAGGAGATCCACATAGACATACATCCTAGGAAATGTACTGGAAGGATGTGAAAGCATATTTGGTTAATGTAACGATCAGGGGTATACAACAATGGCAAACATTGGGTAGTGGCCAAAGATACCAGATATTTACAATGTAAGGGACAATTCTATAGATTAAAGAATTCTAGTTCCACACAACTTTGTAATATCCTGCTTTGTTTTAAATAGATGTAACTTCAAGGCATTTTTTTGCAAGAATTTAATATACAAGGAAAATTTTCTAGGAATGAAACCATGACATGATTTGATGGTGTATTTTACTAAGCTTTTTCCAAATTGTACCAAGAGTTGTTGACCATTTAGAAAAATCTTGTCATATGTAGCACCACTGTAGGTATTTGAATACAACACACCTGTATTAGTCTAAATTTATAGTTGTCACATTCCCACTGATAATGTTCATAGATAGAAGCATCTGCAATTTCATTATGACTGTTGATGTGTTTGTTGCCAAACATTTACATATTGAAATAATACTGCGTCATTATAAAATGCTTTTCCTTTATGTCTCCTTACACTATAGCATGATACTGATACTTAGAAATCATGACATTAAATACTTTACATTACCTAGAATTTCATTTCAGATTAGTAAAGATACTGTTACATAATTTTTGTTATAAGTATGATGGAATTGCATATCTTTGTTCTAATGCAACAAGCAAAGTAACTGGGCAGAAATATAGGAAAAGAAAAATAGAGGCTGTTTGTCAGAGATATAATTGTATTCTTAGAAAACTCAGAAGAGTCAACTAAAACCATTAGCACTGGTCAGAGAGATTACCTCGGTAGCTATTATAAGATAACTGTAATGGGTCTGATTACAGTGATATAGAAACAGGCAATGGTTTTTGGTTTTTCTTGATAAATATCAACTTTGCTTTGCAAGCGTCACTCCCCACCCTACCCTCTACTAGCAGGAATTGGGTGGAAGGTGGGGCTAAAGGCTAAGCATTGCCCACGAATGTCTCTCTTCTACTACATATAATGATTTCGACCCAAGTGGTGGTTAGTTCCTCTGGAGGTGCAAAGAACCAGTGAGTGGGGGAGAGCGAGGGTCACATTCTCCCTCTCCCCCGCTCCCCTCTGTTCCCTGCTCTCAGCAGAAGGGGATTAGCCCACAATAACCGATGGCCTGCAGGGAGAGTCTTATCCCTGGCCCAAAGTGGTTATTCCTTTGTTGAGTCCTTTCCCTTTCCTGTCAAATAAAAGGAAGGGGAGGGAAAGGAAAGAAGAAAGAAAATTTTAAAGAAAGAAGGAAAATAAAGTAAAAGAAGAATTTTAACAGAAAGAAGAAAAAGGGGTATATATGCTTAGAAAAAAGAAGGATAGGTACCAAATTTAAATTACTTGGTTCACTTGATGGGCAGAGGAGGCTGGGGGACACTACAGATGGCTTTCACTTTATACAATTCTTTATTACAAAAACTGTACAATATGATCCAGCAACCCTAAGGTATCTTCCCAAGACAAATGAAAACGTATGTCTACACACACACTCGCACACACAAATCTACAAATGTTCATAGTAGTATTATTTTAATTAATTAATTAATTTACTTATTTTTGGCCACCCTGTGATATGGAATTCCCAAGCCAGGGATCAGCTCCTAGTCACAGTTGTGACCTAAGCTGCAGCTGTGGCAATGCCAGAGCCTTAACGCACTGTGCTGGGCCAGGGACCAAACCTGCATCCCAGTGCTCCCAAGGTGCTGACGATCCTGTGGCACCATAGGAGGAACTCCGTAGCATTATTGTAGTAGCATTATTTATAATCACCAAAAAGTAGAAGTAAACCAAATGTACATCAGCTGATGAGTGAATAAATAAAATGTGTTATAGCCCATACGATGGAATACTATTAGTCAAGAAAAATAAATGAATTAGGAGTTCCCGTCATGGCTCAATGGAAATGAATTTTGACTAGCATCCATGAGGACACAGATTTGATCCCTGGCCTTGCTGAGTGGGTTAAGGATCCCGTGTTCCTGTGAGCTGTGGTGTAGGTTACAGACGTGGCTCAGATCTGGCACTGTTGTGGCTGTGGCACAGGCCACCAGCTGCAGCTCCCATTAGACCCCTAGCCTAGGAACCGCCATTCGCCACGGGTGAGGCCCCACAAAGA
The DNA here is from genome assembly GCF_016906955.1 of Phacochoerus africanus. Lineage (NCBI taxonomy): Eukaryota > Metazoa > Chordata > Mammalia > Artiodactyla > Suidae > Phacochoerus > Phacochoerus africanus. The sequence continues at coordinate 108,485,881 of NC_062558.1, forward strand.
CAAAAACAATAAAATTAAATAAATAAATAAATGAAATATTGATATGTGTTTCAACACAGATGATCTTTGAAAACATTATGCTAAATGAGAGAGGCCAGTCACACAAGATTCCATTTACATGAAAAGTTCAGAAAATGACAGAAAGTACTCTAGTGGCTGCCCAGGCTGGGTGAAATGAGGATGGGTGGGAAATGACAGCTTAGGGACATGAGTGTTTCTTGGGGATAATGAAAATGTTCTAGAACTGATTGTGGTGATGGACACACATATCTGTGAATATACTTAAGTAAGTAAATTAATTAATGCATGCTATATGAACTACATCTGAATAAACTTTTAATAAAAACTTTACAAAGAAGATGGACTATTTTACGTTAATAAAACATTAGGGATTTTTTTCTGTTATGTACTATTATCATATAGATGTGTTATATATCAAAGATTCATGCCCAAAACATCCAAAATATTATAATAGGACTCTGCCTTGAGTTCCCTGGATAATGGATTTTTTTTTTGCTTTTTTTTTTTCAGGGCTGCACCCAGAGCATATAGAAGTTCCCAGAGCCAGGGATCAAATCCAAGTTGCAGCAGTCGCCAGCCTACAGCACAGGTACAACAATGCCAGATCCAAGCTGCATCTGTGACCTTCGCCACAGCTTGCAGCAACGCCGGATCCTTAACCCACTGAGTGAGGCCAGGGATAGAACTGCATCCTCATGGATACTAGTCTTGAGTTCTTAATCCACTGATCCACAATGGGAACTCCTGGATAATTGCTTTTATAAAACGGGTAGGTTATCTAACAAAAGTGAAGTGGAATACAATGCAGCACTGGCAAAAAGAAAGAAAATCAACATATAGTAGTGAACAAAATGGAGAATCCGAAATAAACTCAGCTAAATATGAAGCCATTATATGATACTGTAAGCTTTTTAGTCTGGAGTGAGGAGCCTTTCTTTAATGAATGATGATGGAGTAATTAGCAATTTGAAGAGTAAATTAAATTAGATCCATATCTTACAACATATTGCAAAAAGATACTCCATATCAATTGAAGTGTCAAATATAAAAATCATATTGAATAAAAAGAGAAACTAGAATGGAGTATTCATTAGATCCGTAGAGGATTGTAAACTTTCTCAACTTTAAACACAATAGAAAAGTATCACTAAAGCCAGATATCCAAATACAATCGTTTTCATTTTTAAACTTTGACAATAAAACAAGATTAAGATTAAAAAGCCATTAGATTTATTTATACATTTATATAAATTTAAAAATGTTTGTTACAAATATGATAAGGAATTAATAGAAAGGTCTCACTCTAGCTATTTAAAGAAAAGAAAAAAGAACTCAGTTGGTAAATAGACAAAGGAAATGAGATGATTTGCACTAGGGGAATTAATAGTAAACAGATATATAAAACAAGGCTCATAATTGCTAGCCATCAAAGAAATGCAAATTAAAACAACTGCATTCTGAACGCTGGCACTATTGTACCAAACCAGCGGTTGCCTTGGATTCTGGACCCTTACTTGCTAGACCTGTTTTCTCCTTCTCTCATTTTCACAAAGCTAAATTGGTGCTCAAATACAATAACCTCATTGTCTATACAGCTTAAATTTGTTTCTAATTTTTTCTTTTTTTTCCCCTATCTTTGTGCCCCATATTTTTTCTGGAAAACAACATTATTGAACATGTACAAAAACACTCTGCCTCCAATTCTCCTCCTCCTCTGTCTCCTCTCCTTTTCCTTCGACTCCCCGCTTCCCTTTCTTCCTCTTCTCCTTATTCTTCTTCTCCTTCCTTTTAAGTCAGCAAGTTATAAATCTATAAAGCATATAATGAAATTGTTAACCTATGAGCTACTAGATGTCTTGTGATCCCTTCAGACCTGTCTTAGCAGTTCTATTGGGTAGCTCCCAACACTTGCCTTGCATTCTTTCCAAAACCCCTGCCCCTGCTCAACATCCTTTTCTCTTTCAGTTGTGTGCTTCCCACAAATTTCCCTCTCACAACGTGAGTGGTACCTCTCTGAAATGGACCTCTCAAGCTTCTCATTTGATCCACTGCACATACCCCCTCATATATACATACACACACACATATACACATATATATTAATGTATATATTTAAAAAGGTATTCACTGTTTTGTTTTCTAATGATGCTGTTAAATTAACCAAAAAGAAAAAATAATTTAATTATAATATTTGATGCTAGTGCTCTGTTACAATCTCATGCCACTAATGGAAGTAGAGAGTAATACAAAGCCATAAGTGCACGCTTTTGATTCTGTGAATGTGTGTGTGTGAAGACATTCACTACAGTAATATTTATAGCGGCAAAAAAAAAAAGCTGCTTACAATGTGCAGCAACAGGGTAAGAGTTAAATTATGAGCCTGCCTCCTTTCAAAGACTGGAATAAGGACAGACACCTGACACAATCCATCAGCCAGTGACCTATCATTTGTGTGTTGTGGTTTAAAAAAAAAAAAAAAGTATCCATGAGGATGCAGGTTCAATCCCCGGCCTTGCTCAGTGGGTTAAGGATCTGGTGCTGCCATGAGCTGTGGCGTAGGTCGCTGACTCGACTCAGATCTCAGATCCCTCGTTGCTGTGGCTGAGTCGTAGCAGCAGCTATAGCTCAGAATCGACCCCTAACTTGGGACTTCCACATGCCTCAGGTGTGGCCCTAAAAAGCAAAAAAAAAAAAAAAAAAAAAAGATAAACTAAGTCTATTAGAGTCTTTCGCCTATTGCCCATTGAATGTAGGTATTAGAGCTGAAATATCATCTAGACCAGTGGTCTCTAACTTTAATGTGCAAGAGAATCACCCAAAGTGTTTGTTAAAATACAGACTGCAGAGCTTCTGATTGGGTAGGTCTGGAGAGGGGCCCCAGACTTTTCATTTCCTTTTTTTTTTTTTTTTGTCTTTTCTAGGGCCGCACCTGTGGCATATGGAGGTTCCCAGGCTAGGGGTCTAATTGGAGCTGTGGCCACTGGCCTATGCCACAGCCACAGCAACGGGGGATCTGAGACACATCTGCCACCTACACCACAGCTCACGGCAATGCCGGATCCTTAACTCACTAAGTGAGGCCAGGGATCCAACCCAAAACCTCATGGTTCCTAGTTGGATTCGTTAACCACTGAGCCACGATGGGAACTCTGACTTTTCATTTCTAACAAGCTCCAGGTGATTCTGATGCTGCTGGTCCCAGGACCACACTTTTGAGAACTACTGATGGTTCTTGGCTGCACATCGCCAAGGTGGAGCTATTTCTGAACAGACAGATGTGCAAAAGGGAGAAGGATGGAGAAGACCACAAAGGGAAGCAGAGATCAGCCGTGGTTCCTGACTACCTTCCAGTTCCCATGAACCCAGCTGTACTTAAGTTCCTGATTTTAGATTCTATTGGACCTGTCATCTTTACTTTAAAACCCCCTTCATTTGACTTGCATGAGTCTCCTTGCAAAGTAAGAAGCTCCCCTAGAACACAGCTGAAAGAATATTATGTCCTCCTACAGACACAAAGCTCATTACCCCCAACTCCATTCCAATCTAATCCCTGGGTTACTAAGGTAACGAGTTGTTATGCATCTTTCCACATTGTTCTCTAAGCTCCATATATACATATATGTAAGGGTTTTATTATTTCTTTTACAAAAATTAAATAGTTCTGAGTTAGGATTCAGATTCTGCTTCTATAATAGACCAACATTTCTGTGGCTTAAACAAGATGGAAATTTACTTCTCTTTCGCATAACAGTCCGGCGGGTGATCTAAAACTGGCCAGGTGGTTCTATTCTCTGGAGTCACATTGAAATCCAAGCTTCCACTGTCTTGCAGCTTCACCATCCTTAGGGGGTGCCTCGACCACATTTTCCATGGTGGTTCACACCATGTTTATGTTCTAGGCAAAAGGAAGGGGCAAGAGTGGGGTCAGAGAGGGTGTTCCTTTCCTTTAAGAACAGATTCTCAAAGGTGCAGTAATCGCCTCTAATCATTTCCCCTTGGCCATAATTTAAAACCATGCACACAACTAACTGCAAAGGAGGCTCAGAAATAGAGTTTTTAGCTGGTCAGACATGTGCCTGGTTAAAATTTAGAGATTCTGTTACCAAAGGAAAAGGAAGTGGGAAAGGGATTTTGGGGAACATTTGGCAATCTATGCCACATAAACTATAGACAGTGGTCTACAACTTATTTCATAATGTCCCTTTGAGTCAATAAATATGGAGCCAATTTGCTTTAACTGCTCCCAATTTAATATCTCATTGTACAGTACCATCTTCAACTACTCCTATATTGATGGGCCTTCAACTTAAGTCCATTTTTTGTACCCATAAAGTGTCTTCAATAAACATACTTGTCCATAGATTCTTGCTTCCTACAGCTTTTGTTTCTCTTGGATATATTGCCTCAAATGAGTCAAAGGATATGTGAGATTTTAATATTTATATATATATATATTGCCAAATTACTCCCCACAAAGATTACACATTTATTGGCAATGAGAGTCCTCATTCCCTCATGTTATCATCAGTGATCTTATTTTTTGCCCATGTTACTTAAATTTGAATTTCTCTGAGTAGCAAGTGAGGCTGAGGGCATTGTCATATCTTTATTGATGATTTTCATTTCCTACTCTGTGTATTGCTGGTTTATATCTGTGTCTGTTAGGCTCCCAGCAGGAAAAAGAATTCACCCCAGATGGTTCAAATGAAGGGGCTGCAATAAAGGCACTAGTTACAGAGCTGGGGGCAGGACTAAGTGAGTAGATAAAAGACAAAGCGCTGGTGAGGCACCCAGAAACAAAACAGTGGGATGCTACTGATGCCTCCCAAAGCTGAAAAGACAAGACAGGGAACTAGTGGTACCTAGTCAGCCCAGTAAGTACTGAACCATGGAGAAAAAGCTGTCCTGTGAGAGAAGAGGTGGAAGCCCTTAGCTTCTGCCAGAAACATATCACCAGAAAAGAGAAACATCCCATCTTCTCTCTCCTTCGGCCCTTAAATCTCCTGCTGGTTCTGCCCGTTGGCTGAACCTAATGGTCAAGCCAGCCAGCAAGATTCCCACGGCACAGAGGCAAGCAGAGGGTGGAGAGCAGAAGTGAGGACCAAACAGAAAAACCAGCACAGTGTCCTTTACCCTCTTTTCTACTGAGTGTGTCTTTTCCTCTATCAATTGATAATTTGTCAAACACCAGGGACAGAGATCCCTTTATACAGCACGTGTGTAAATGATTTCCCCAGTCCATCACCATCTATTGACTCTTGTCTACAGTTTATTTTTTTGTATAAATCATTTTTATGGTTTTGGATTCTATTTTGCGTTAAGACAATCTCCACCTTCACCTCTAAGATTTGATAAATCGTTTCCTACATTCTCTTCAAAACTTTTCTTTTTTTCACTTTTGCATCTTTGGTTCCTTTGAATTTATTTTTGTATAGAACATGAAGTGGAGAGTCTAGCTTTGCTTTTTTTTAGATGAAGAGCCAGTTATGTTAGCCATAATCATACTTCCTCCACTGATATAAAATAACAACTTTGTCACATAAGCTTCAAATATGTACTTTAAATTCATTTCTGAGCTTGCCGTACACTCCTTCACTGGTTTGAGTGGGTAGTGTGCTGGAGAGTGAGGGATAAAAGCATTTAAAAACATATAAGGAAGAATCAAGGTCTATGAAGTGAGAGGATAGCTAAGAAATCGTGAAATAAATTTTTTGAGTAGATTTGACATACTAGATGCTGAAAATTTCTATAACACTGTTCTTTTCAAAAGAGTGTGGTATTGGCCGCTCTCACCTTCTGAGACAGACCGCTTCTGCCTATGGAATGTGTATCTCTAAATAAACTCCAATTCAACAGTTTGAAGATTTACAGTTACAGTCTACCACTCTAATATAGTAGCTAGTTTTAGTTCTTTATATTATCTTTCACCCTTCATCTGTGTAACCCAAAGATTAGCCTCCTGACTATCTCAAATTAATCTGCTTTCTGGGACAGTATTCTTGTTTGTTTGGTTTGGTTTTTGCCTCTTCCTAGCTCCCTCTTGCACTCCTTCATCGTGGTTTTTCCTAGAACATTTTCATGGCCCATTTCTTCTCCTGAAATCTCCATCCTCCTGTCCTTTTGTTCATCCTTCTTTCTCTGATCTCAGTCTTCATCTCCACCAGCTTCTCTCCATTCTTCCCCTTTCCCCTTCACTTGCTCCAGGAAATTGAAAATTCATCTTTCTTTATCTTGAATAGCAATATCATATTACTTATCTCACTTTAACTCAGGCCACCCCTAAGTTCTAAATGGCTACAACCATGAGTATTTGGTAAAGCAAAGATAGCTCACATTCTGAGGATCTCTGTCTCTAGCTTTTTTTTTTTTTTTTTTTGGCGTTTTAGGGCCTCACCCACAGCATATGGAAGTTCCCAGGCTAGGAGTTGAATCAGCTACAGCTGCTAGCCTACACCACAGCCACAGCAAAGCCAGATCCGAGCTGAGTCTACCTACACCACATCTCACAGCAACACCAGATCAACCCACTAAGTGAGGCCAGGGATTGAATCCACATCCTCATGGATCCTCATGGGTTCATTAACTGCTGAGCCACAAAGAGAACTCCCTGTCTCTAGCATTTTTTTTAGGGCTGCACCCTTGGCATATGGAGGTTCCCAGGCTAGGGGTCAAATTGGAGCTGTAGTGGCCGGCTTATGCCATAGCCACAGCAACGCATAATCCGAGCCGGGTCTGTGACCTATACCACAGCTCATGGCAACACTGGATCTTTAACCCACTTAGCAAGGCCAGGAATGGAACCCATGTCCTCATGGATACTAGCTGGGTTCATTAGCCACTGAGCCTTGATGGGAACTTCCTTCTCTCCAGCTTTTTAAAGAACAATTTTTCTTCCTGTTTCATATGCATGGAGTCATAATCACAGTTTATGTCCATACAACTTTGTGTTCTATTTTTGTTTGATGTTATTTTATCAAATACATATACATATAAATTTGTATATATGTATATACATTTGATATTACTTTTCATTGAGGTTGTTTCATATGTAGTTTTCTCATCATGAGACTTATCTTTAAAAACAGTATAATTCCATCATGTAGAGAAGACATAATTGACACATTTCTCTATTTCTGTATACATTTCCACTTTTTTGCTGGGGGAAAATTGGTCATAAAATATTTTAAAACAATTAAAGCTCTCTATTATTTTCTGAAAATAAACCCATAGGAATATGTGGAATATGGAAAGAGGAGTTTACATTTTTATTACCCTCAATATATAATTGTTAAAGTTTATACAATACAATTCTACCAATCTACAATAACAGTAATAAAAATTTCTCTATAGCCTCATTTATGTTGGATTTTGTGTTTTCAAAAAAGTATTCCAAGGAGTTCCCACTGTGGCACAGCAGGTTAAGGATCCACCATTGTCTCTGCAATAGCTCGGGTCACTGCTGAGGCAAGGTTTTGATTCCCAGACCAGCACAGTGGGTTAAGGATCTGGGATTGCCATAGCTATGGCTCTGATTTGCTCCCTTGCCCGGGAACTTCCACATGCCATGGGTGCAGCCAAAAAAAAAAAAAAAAAGTGTTTCAAGTTTATAGATGTAAATTACACTTAATTATTATTTCTATTTTCATGTCCATGATTACCAGCACTGTTGAAAAGTTTGCCACTTATTTTAAAAAGTATGTATTTTCTCTTTGTATATTGTGTGTCCTTGTCTCGTTGTAATTGATTCCTTGATGCTCTTATTCACACCCTTCATAGAGGACAGATGTTAATACTTTATATCTGTTGTAACTACTTCCTCCGATCTCTTCTTTTCCTTCCTTATAGATTTTGTGTGTATATATTCTTAAACTTTACTGTTTACTGGTAGTTTCCTTTTCCTTATTATCTATCAATTTATATTAGAAAGTAGAAAAAGATAGTTAAGAATGTATGAATTCAAATTCCACCATTCCTGGAGTTCCCGTCATGGCGCAGCAGAAACGAATCCAACTAGGAATCATGAGGTTGGGGGTTTGATCCCTGGCCTCACTCAGTGGGTTAAGGATCCGGTGTTGCCATGAGCTGTGGTGTAGGTCGCTGACGCGGCTCGGATCTCGCGTTGCGGTGGCTGTGGCATAGGCCAGCAGCTATAGCTCCGATTGGACCCCTATCCTGGGATCCTCCATATGCCCTTGGTATGGCCCTAGAAAAGGACAAAAAAGACAAAGAAAAAAAAAATTCCACAATTCCTATTCTTGCTCTGCCACTCTGAGTAACTGAACAGATTACTTAGCCCTTCAAAGTCCTCTTCCTATTGCTAAGGACCTATTATCGCTGGCAATGGCTTGGAGTTCAGAGTCTGAGGATTAAATGAGATAATTGAGATAAGGCAAAAAAAAAAGTATCTGGTGCAAAGCAATTGATAAAAGTAGTTTATCACTGTTATTATCATTCTTTTATTCCTTCAATAATTAGAAACATTGTTGCTTTATCACAGTTGTGATAAATGATCTACTCATTTTTTATTAGTTTCATTTTTATCTCAATAATATGCAGCCTACTTAATGTATGTATAATGGGTGAGTATGAAGCAAGAGAGTGAGATGGAATCCAAGCACCAGGACACATCCATCAGGGATTCTAATGGGGGCAGTCATGGGGGCATGGGGAACATTCCCAGGCGAGTAGAGGGCTCATCCCTTAAGCTGCCAGAGAGGTTAGTTAATAAATAGGTTGTCCAAATTGGCATCTGCTAATAAATAGGAGCCAAATCGGCAGGTGAGGAGCCACAAATGGTAATGCATCTGTAAACCTAAATGGACAGTAGCTCAGCATCTGAAGGACAAAATGAGGAAGTGCAGCATCAACACAGAGTGAGCTGAAACCCACAGGCACAGTGAAATGGGCCAGTAGTTAGCCAGCATGCACCACAGTGGCCACACAGTGACACACTGAAACATATCCGTTCTGCTAGAATGCACATTTCTGTAAGGGAATCAGCTTATTGCAGGAAGAAAATCACAACCATCATCAGGAATAGGTCAGCTGCTACACTACTTTCAGCTAATATTTTAGGAAAATTAGAAATGAGTACTCACACTCAGAGCCCTTTTTCCCAGCTCCAGGCCAGGTTGCACTGCTTCCTGGACCTACCTGAACAGCATTCAGAACCCACTGCCACCTGTACTGTATCGGCAGCTGCCTAGCCAGCTCTAGTTAAAGTACTGCCAGCATTTTTTCAATCTATCATATTGTGCCTTTGAAACAGCCATTGAAACAGTCTCTGGCCTCACCGAGATGCCTGTCTAGGCAACCAAGTTATCTCCTATGTGGAGACTACTATTTTTATTGGCCTTCTAGTTAAAGATATGGAGTGATCGGCCTCTAACCCTATTTTTACCTATAAGCCCTATTATTTGTACTGCTCAGTTTTGCAGAACACAAGGTTTTTCAGGAATGCAAGGTGTTGGGCCCCCGTGTGCACAGCCTCACATCTTCTTGGTTGTACCTTCAACCCTGGCCATTGTTCAGGGACACAATTCCACATGGGCTTCAGCTGCCTCTTATGGCCCTGCCTCAGCCTAAGCATGCACTGCTTATCTCCCTATGACCACCACAGGGCCCTCTGATGCAGTGCTGTGGGATGATTGTACAAGTACACTTGGCACTCACTCATGTGCAACCCAGGGGGCAAGGGCAATACAAAACTTTGTGGCAACCCTCTGCCAATGCTGGGTGGAAGCTGATGGATGAAGACTTATAAACACTTCTCCCTTTTATCCCTTGACTGGTCAGTCTGAGGCATATTCTGTAGGGCTCCTCAGAAGCCTAGTGCAATGGAAACCCAATGTTCCATCCCAATGCTCCAGAAATCCCTATGTTCTGGAGTTCCCATTGTGGCTCACTGGTAACAAACAACTAGTACCCATGAGGATGTGGGTGTCATCCCTGGTCCTGCTCAGTGGGTTAAGGATCCAGCATTGCTGTGAGTTATGGTGTAAGTATCAGATGTGGCTCGGATCTGGCATTGCTGTGGCTGTGGTATAGGCTGGGAGCTGCTCCAATTTGACCGCTAGCCTGGGAACTTCCATATGCCTTGTGTGCGCCCCTTCCCCCCAAAAAAGTCCCTATGTTCTTTTTAACTCTGGCTTATATGGATCACTCCAATGAACTGGGGAATATTTCTAAAGGCAAAGGTAGAGCACTAGGTAATTTCGACTAGATGTCAACTAAAGATAACCAGAAAAAGTTGCATAAAATATTAAAAGTAATAAGTGACAAGAGCGGATTAAGATGGCGGAATAGAAGGACTGGAGCTCAACTTCTCTCCTAAAAACAACAAAATTCACAAATGAAGGCTGAGCAGTCTCCACTCAAATGGACTGGAAACCTTAAAAAAGATACCCTACTCCAGAAGAAAAAGAGAAGGCCACATCAAGAGGTAGGAGGGGCGATTTCACAGTAAAAACAACCCCATACCTCCCGGGTGGGAAGCTCCACAGACTGAAAACTAACTGGTTCACCGAGACTCACCTACAGGAGTGAGAGTTCTGAGCCCCACACCAAACACTCACATGCGGGGATCTGGCACTGGGAGAAAGAGCCCCTAGAGCATCTGGCATTGAAGGCCAGTGGGGCTTGTGCACAGGAGCTCCATGGGACTGGGGGAAAGGAGACCCCAATCTTAAAAGGCACACATGGACTTTCACGTGCACTGGATCCCAGGGCAGAGCGAGGTCTCCCTAGGAATCTGGGTCAAACCTGACCGCAGTTCTTGGAGGACATCCTGGGAAAATAGGGGTAAACCTGGCTTGTTGTGGGGGAGGGACATTGAAAGCAAAGCTATCAGGAATATTCAGCAGTTTGCCTGTCTCTAGGAGGTGGCCATTTTGGGAAAATCTGGCCCCACCCATCAGTCAGTGCTGAGAAGCCCCAGGGCAAACAACAACCCAGGTGGAATCACAGCCCCACCCCTCAGTAAACAGGCTCCCTAAAGACCCCTGAGGCACACAGCTGCCCCTAATCCCATCCAGAGACTAAGCCCCTCCCACCAGAGGGATTAGAATCAGCTCCACCTACCAGTGGGCAGGCATCACCCCCTCCCATCAGGAAGCCTATAGCAAGCCCCCATACCAACTTCAGCCACAAGGGGGGCAGACACCAGAAGTAAGAGAGGCTACAACTCTATTATCTGTCAAAAGGTCACCACACCAAAAACCTGTAAAAATGAAAGGACAGAGAACTATAACTCAGAAGAGGGAGAAAGGAAAAACCCCAGAAAATCAGCTAGGCGATGAGGAGATTCTCAGCCTCCAGGAAAAAGACTTTAGACTGTTGATGCTGAAGATGATGCAAGGCATTGGAAATAAACTGGAGGCAAAGATGGATAACTTACAGGAAACACTGAGCAAAGAGATACAAGATATCAAACTTAAACAAGAAGAGATGCAAAATACAATAACTGAAATAAAAAATTCACTAGAAGCAGCGAACAGCAGAATACAGGAGGCAGAAGAACGAATAAGCGAGGTGGAGGACAGATTAGTGGAAATGACGGATGCAGAACAGAAGAGAGAAAAAAGATTGAAAACAAATGCAGAGAGTCTCAGAGAACTCTGGGACAGCGTGAAACGCACCAACATCCGTACTATAGGGATGCCAGAAGGAGAAGAGAGAGAGAAGGGGACAAAAAACATATTCCAAGAGATAATAGCCGAAAACTTCCCTCACATGGGGAAGGAATCACTCACTCAAATCCAGGAAGCACAACGAGTACCATGTAAAATAAACCCAAGGAGGAATACACTGAGACACATATTAATGAAACTGACCAAAATTAAAGACAAAGAGAAAATCTTGAAAGCAGTTAGGGAAAAGAAACAAATAACATACAAGGGAACCCAGATAAGGTTATCGGCAGATTTTTTCAACAGAAACTCTGCAGGCCAGAAGGGAGTGGCATGATATACTCAACGTGATGAGAAGAAAAAACCTCCAACCAAGATGACTTTATCCAGCAAGGCTCTCATTCAGATTTGAAGGAGAAAGCAAAACCTTCACAGATAAGCAAAAGTTGAGAGAATTCAGCAACACTAAACCAGCCTTATGACAAATACTAAAGGAACTTCTCTCGGCATAAAAGAAAACACAGCAACAGGAAACAAAAATTCCACAAATGACAAGGCTTACCAGTAAAGATATATATGCAGTAAAGATACGAAATCATCCACGTACAATTATACCACCAAAATCAGAAATCATGAGAAGAGGTGGGTCACATGCAGGACACTGGAGATGAACTTGCAATTAAGAGAACAACAACTTAAAACAATCTCATATGCATACAGACTCTTATATAAAAACTTCAGAATAACTGCAAACCAAAAATCTACAATTGATACACAAACAAGGAATCTCTGGAGAAGAAATGTACCTCATAGTAAATAAGTGCATAATCCACCATGAAGGGGTCATTTGACATCATTCTTGGAATGCTGAAGTCTTCTTAGATCTGATCCTGATTTCTTCTCCATCAAAGAATTTATGATAATTATAATTAAATAAAACAACTGTACGATTAAATAATACAGTCCTACAATTGTATTATTAATAACCACTTTGCTCCATGGTACAATGTAAGGTCTATAATGTCTGTTTATCACATAACCTAGAATGGCGTAATGCCTATATTGAAGAATCAACAAGATGTAACAAATTGTGAGGACATAATTATATAGTTACACTATTTTTTAACCAATTTATGCATTTTATATTTTACTTATTTTCAGAGGGTGTGTTATGTTTGTTATTCTTACCAATTAAGTTATTCTTTTTATTATGCTATATAAAATATTTAATGGTATATAAGGCTTTCTCCTTTATAAATTTTAGTTGCACAATATACACAATTTTAATATATTTAAAGAAAAATTGAAATGTAATAGATAATACTAAATAGTAAAGATGGAAGCCATACAAAATGGGATAAAGTATAGAATAAATTTCCTATTTGTCTCAGCATATTTTCCATTCCACTGATCTGGAGGGAGTCACTTAATATGTTTCTTAAGATCCATGATATAATAATCTGTGTGGATGTTACTGTGTTTAAATATGTGTGTTTTATTCTGTAAAAAAAATAAAAAATAATCAAAAAATAAAAGTAATAAGAAATGTATCAAGGAAATTAAAAATTATGAAGCCAATATCTGAGAAAACAGAGAAATCCAGAGAAAAAAAAGAATCAATTTTCCCCAGGAGGAAACTATCAATTAAGAAGGTAATGTCTTATACTACAAAGCTATAGTAACAAAGACAGTGTGGTATTGGCACAAAAGCAGACAATGGAAATAAACCCACACACCTAGAGTAAATTAATCTTTGACAGAGGAGGCAAAAATACACAAAGGAGAAAAGACAGTCTCTTCAGCATGTGGTGTTGGGAAAGCTATACAGACACATATAAATCAATGAAGTTAGAACATTCCCTTACACCATACTCAAAAATAAATTCAAAATGGTTTAAAGGTTTAAATAAAAAAATAAAGGCTTAAATATAAGACATGACATCATAAAACTAGAAAAAAAACATAAGCAAAACATTCTCCGTCAGAAATCGTAGCAGTGTTTTCCTACGTCAGTCTCCCAAGGCAATAGAAATAAAAGCAAAAGTAAACAAATGAGACCTAATCAAACATATCAGCTTTTGCACAGCAAAGGAAACTATAAACAAAACGAAAAGACAACGTACAGACTGGGCGAAAATATTTGGAAACAATGCAACTGGCAAGGGATTAACTTCTGAAATGTACAAACAGCTCATACAGCACAATAACAAAAACCCAATCAAAAAGCAGGCAGAAGTCTACAAATAATAAATGCTGGAGAGGGTGTAGAGAAAAAGAAAAACTCCTACACTGTTGGTGGGAATGTAAATTGGTGCAGCCACTATGGAGAACAGAATGAAGATTCTCTAAAAAACTAAAAATAGCATTTCCATATGATCCAGCAATCCCATTCCTGGGCATATATCTGGAAAAGATGAAAACTCTAACTCAAAAAAATACATGCACCCCAGTGTTCACAGCAGCACTATGTACAATAACCAAGACATGGAAGTAAGCTAAATGTCTGTAGATAGATAACTGGATAAAGAAGATGTAGTACAAATATACAGTTTACTATTAGCCATAAAAAAGAATGAAATAATGCCATTTGAAGCAACATGGATGGACCTAGAGATTATCACACTAAGTGAAGTCAGACAGAGAAAGACAAACACCATATGATATTACTTACATGTGTAATCTAAACTATGATACAAATGAGCTTATTTACAAAACAGAAATAGACTCACAGACATAGAAAACAAACTTAGGTTACCAAAGTGGAAAAGAGGGTAGGGAGGAATAAGTTAGGAGTTTGGGATTAGTAGATACAAATTACTACATGTAAAATAAACAACAAAGTCCTACTGTAGAGCACAAGAAACTATATTCAATATCTTGTAATGAACCACAATGGAAAAAAGAGGAAGGTAGTGTCTTATAGAAAGACAAATACCATGTGATCTCACTTACATGTGGAATCTAAAACAAAAAAGCAAAAAGCCAAGGTAATAGATACAAGGAAGAGACTGGTGGTTGCCAGAGGGTGAGGGGAGGCTGAAATGGGTGAAGGGGATTAAAACTTACGACAACAGTTTTAAAATAAACAAGTCATAGTGATGTAATGTACAGCATGGCAACTATAGTTAGTAACACTCTATTGTATATGTAAAAGTTGTTAAGAGAGTAAATGTTAGAGGGTTTTGTTTTTGTTTTTGTTTTGTCTTTTTAGGGCCGCACCTGCAGCTATGGAAGTTCCCAGGCTAGAGATCAAATCAGAACTGCAGCTGCCGGCCTACACCACAGTCACAGCAATGTGAGATCCAAGCTGGGTCTGTGACCTACACCACAGCTCAAGGCAATGCCAGATCCTTAATCCACTGAGCAAGGCCAGGGATCGAATCCGCATCCTCATGGATCCAAGTTGGGTTTGTTATAGCTGAGCCACAAAGGGAACTCCTTAAGAGGTCTCATCACAGGAAAGAAATTGTAACTATGTGTAGTGACAGATGTTAACTATGTTACTGTGGTGATCATTTTGAAATATATACAAATACTGAATCATTATGCTGTACACCTGAAACTAATGTAATGCTATATGTCAATTTTACTTCACTTTTTAAAAAAGAAGTCTTAAAAGAACAAACAGAATAAATGTGTCTTAAGAGACTGAAACATGAAGCTGTACTTTTGGATAGTAATTGGAATTTGGGTGATGAAAATTGGACTCAAAGGCCTGCACAGATCAGGGCATCCTGGTAACTTCCTCCCTTGGGTTGGGGTTGGGGCCCCAAAATGTTACCTAGGAATAAGAACTAGTTAAAAATAGAACAGTCCTTGAAGGAAAAGAAGCCCAGCTTTGAATCATTTCAGTTACTGAAATTGGATTAGGGCAATTTTGGATTGGTCGTGCCCTTAGCCCTGCCTCCCTGTAGGAAAACAACATTATCTCAAGTCTCGAAATGTTTCCATATTATTTCAAGTATAAGGCCCATTATTCAATATAAAATAACCAAACATTGAGCTAACAAGACAACATAAACTCCAAAATAAAAATCATACATAGAAATGGACCTACATGGAGTTCCTGTTGTGGCTCAGCGGTTAATGAACCTGACTAGCATCCTTGAGGATGCAGGTTTGATCCCTGGCCTTGCTCATTGTGTTAAGGAACCAGCGTTGCCATGAGCTGTGGTGTAGGTCACAGATGCAGCTTGGATCTGGCATTGCTGTGGTTGTGGTGTAGGCCAGCAGCTACAGACCCCTAGCCTGGGAACCTCCATACGCCATGGGTGCAGCCCTAAAAAGGAAAGAAAAAAATAATAAAGAAAGAAATGGATCCGCAGGGGATGCCGAATATGCCGAATATAGTTAAAGAGATAAGTAAACATACTCATGATTTTGGCTGAACACTATAAACTACAAAGAAAGAACTAATGGAAAATCTGTACCACAAAAGTATAAAAACAGCTAAAACGAGATACTATTTCACATCCACTAGAATGGCCATGATCAAAAACATTTAAAAAAAATAAGTTTTGGCAAGGATATAAAGCAATTTGACCCTTTTTCCATCGCTGGTGGGCATATAAAATGGTGTAGCCACTGTGGAAAATACTACAGAGATTGCTCCAAAAAACTAAGCAGAATTTCCATATGATCTAGCAATTCCACTTTGGGGTATATACATTACAACTGAACACAGAGATCCAAAAAGATGCTTGTATACCAGTGTTCATAGAAGAATTAATTACAACAGCCAAAAGGTAGAAACAACTCAGATGTCCACTGACAGATGAATAGATAACAAAGTGCTATATGTACATACAATGATATATTATTCAGCTTTTTAAAGGAAGTAGGAGTTCCCATTGTGGCTCATCAGATTAAGGACACGATGTTGTGTCCGTGAGGATGCAGGTTCAATCCCTGGTCTTGCTCAGTGTGTTAAGGCTCTGGCATTGCTGCTAAGCTGTGGCATAGGTTGCAGATGCCACTTAGATCTGGTGTTGCCATGGCTGTGGTGTAGACCCCAGCTGCAGCTCCAATTCAGCCCCTGACCTGGGAACTTCCATATGCTGCAGGTGCGGCCGCAAAAAGAAAAAATAATAATTATTAAAATAAAAAGGAAGTAAATTCTGACACATGACGCAACATGGATGAAACCTGAAGCTATTATGCTAAATGAAGGAAGCTAGATACAAAGAGACAAACATTGTATGATGATTTCACTTACATGAAGGACCTAGAGTGGTCACACCCATAGAGACAGAAAGTAGAATGGTGGCTGGCAGGGGCTGGGGGGAGCAGGGAATGGGGAATTAGTGTTTAATGGGTACAAAAATCTCCATATGGGAAGATGAAGTGTTCTGGAGATGGCTGGTGGTGATGTCTGCACAACAATGTGAATGTACTTAATGTCACTGAACCGTACACTTAAAAATGGTTAAAATGGCAAATTTCATGTTACAGATATTTTACCACAATAAAAAAGTATAATAACAAAAATTTTAAATTCGCTGGATGAGTTTAACAGTTTATGAGATGGAGCTATATCAAACTGTGAGTGGAGGGTGAGTCAGAAGAAATTTCCCAGAATAAAGCATAAAGAAACAGAAATTATTGCATCGAGTGATACTGAATTATGCTGTAGTCTTTAGCACTGCTTTTACAGGGCCTCTTCTGGTATTTCCCCTTTTATGAAGACAATATGAGCTGGAGTTAAGTGCTCACTCAAAAGAAAAGGGATGCCAGCTTTGAGAGAGGCACCTGCAGACATTGTTTCACTTAATCTACCTCCCACCCACCCCACTGCCAAATCTAAGAGGTAGGAGCTGTAACTCCCACTTACAGGATGGATATTCAAATCAAGTAACTTGGCCATGACCACACACCCAAAAGCCAAGATTCAACACAGGCCAATCACCTCCAAGTGTGTGTTCTTCCTACTATTCCAGACTACTCCTGAAATGTTTATTCACTCAATAAGTAATCCTCATGTACCTAGTATAAGTCAAGACTGTTCTAGAAGTTATTGGTACAGTGGTGAACAAAGAAGACACAGTATCTGCCTTCAGTGGGGGAAAAATGAACAAGCAAAATGTTAAGTGGAGAGAGACTGATGGGTGTGTGTGTGTGTGTGTGTGTGCTATTTCATTTGGAGAGTTCAGGAAATCTCTCCCTGATAAGGTGACTCGGGAATAGCAGATCTGAAGGAAATGAAGGTGTGAACCTCATGCATAGCTTAGGGAAAAGCTTTTGGAAGCAGAGAAAGAGAAAATGCAAAGACTCTGAGGAGGTCGTGTGCTTGAGATGTTTGAGAAATCAGGGTGCAGAGGGAGTAGGGGTACAGTTAGGAGAGGAAGTAGAAACTGATGGAAATAAAGTCAGAGATGTGGTGGACAGGACAGGGAAATGGATTGCATAGTCTTATAGACCATATGTATTAGTTTCTTGTTGATGCTGTAACAAATAACCACAGACTTAGTGGCTCAAAACAACACAAATTTGTCATCTTACAGTTCTGGAGTTCAGAAATCTGAAATAGGTTTTACTAGGCTAAGACCACAGTGTTGGCAGGGCTGCATTCCTTCTGGAGGCTCTGGGGGAGAATCTATTTCCTTTTCCACTTCTAAAGGTTGCCTACATTCCTTAACTCACCATCCCTTTCTCTATCTGTAAAGCCAGTGCCAGGAGAGCTCCCGTTGTGGCTCAGTGGGTTACAAACCTGCCTAGTATCCAAGAGGATGTGGGTTCAATCCCTGGCTTTGCTCGGTGGGTTAAGGATCTGGCATTGCCGTGAGCTGTGGTGTAGGTCACAGACACAGCTCGGATCCCGCATCACTGTGCCTGTGATGTAGGCTGGCAGCTGCAGCTCCACATCACTGTGCCTGTGATATAGGCTGGCAGCTGCAGCTCTGATTTGACCCCTAGCCTAGGAACTTCCATATGCCCCAGGTGCAGCCCCCAAAAGCAAATAAAATAAAATAAAGCCAGCATCATAGCATCCTTAAATCTTTCTTAATCTCTGATCTCCACCTCGCCCCCAACCTCCCCTGCATTTCTGCTTCTAATAACATTTCCTTTTCTGACTCTCCTGTCTCTTTCTTCCTCTTCTAAGGACCCTTGTGATTACACTGGCCCCACCTGATAATCTAGGATCATCTTCCCATCTCAAGATCCCTCACTTTATCACATCTGAAAAGTCCCTTGCCATGTAAAGTAACATACTCACAGGTTCTGCAGATTAGGATGTGGACATTTTGGGGAGGCTCTTATTCTGATGACCACACCATAAAAAGGACTTTGACTTTTACTCTGAGTAGGAAGTTATTGGAGGGTTCTGAGCAGAGCAGTATATGGTTTGATTTACTGTGAAAATTTTCAAGGCAAGTAGGCATTACAAACACTGGATACATTGTTAGAATATTGAGTGAATCTAAAAGATTGGCAAATTCATCATGAGCTCCTGCTGAATGACCAGCCTACTCTCCAGGAGTCAGAGTTCAGAGTTCAGCAGCACAATGAATAGGGGATAGGAAAGGAAAGCAACACATTTCCCTCCAATATCTCCTCCTCTTCCTTCCTGACCTGTTTTGCTATTCATGTTTCCATTTCCATATATATATGGAATATATATATATATATGGAATATATATATATATATGGAATATATATATATATATGGAATATATATATATATATATATGGAATATATATATATATATATATATATATATATATTACTGGATGCAACCAATCAATCAATAAAAATACCCTTTATATAGCAAAGAAAGAGATGAAGAAACTGTGACATTTCTGCCATAAAAGTGAAGACTAAATAGGTTTCTTTTGTGAGCTAGTACTGCTTAAAAAATACTCTTTTCCAAGTTTTGTAGCAAAAAGAAAAAATTAAACAGAATGTTTAATATAGTAAACCTTGCATATACAAACAGGTTTATGCAAGTCTGTTGGGCTTTCTCCACAACATTTAGGTGCAAAAATATCATATACCTTTATTTTTTTTAAATCAAATTAAACCTAACTCAATCCTTCCAGCCTTCCTGTAGTTGACTGAAATTCACCCTCCATCATTTTCGGAGGCCTCACCCAGCAGGCTTATGGGCACCACCCAAGATACTTCCCTGTCTGTATCATGAATCCCAGTCCAGACAACTGTGTTCTATTCAATAATTAGCCTCTTCCACAAGCGATGTCCACTTCCTCCCAGATAAACTAACTGTAGTCCCCAAAGCTGGGGTGCCCAGGCAACCACATGGCTACTATGTCAACTATCTATTGTTGTATAACAAACTACCCCCAGAAGTAATGGCTTAGGGCAACCATTGTATTGCTCACATTCCTGTGGACCAGGAACTGGGGCAGAGTTAAGTGAGTCCAGATCATCTCTATTCCCTATGGTAAACTCTGGGCTCACTCCTATGGCTACAGTCAGCTTGTGGTTGAGCCAAGCTTGAAGTTCCAAGGTCTCTCACCCATGTCAGTTAAGATATCTTGATTCTTTCTTTCCACAAGGTCTCTCTCTTCCCTAGTAGGATGGCCTAGACCTCTTTTTTTTTTTTTTTTTTTTTTCAGGGCCACACCCGAGGCATATGGAAGTTCCCAGGCTAGGGGTAGAATTGGAGCTGCAGGTGCTGGCCTATGCCAAAGCCACAGCAACACCAGATCCAACCCACGTCTGTGACCTACACCACAGCTCATGGCAATGTTGGATCCTTAACCCACTGAGCAAGGCCAGGGATCAAACCTGCATCCTCATGGATACTAGTTGGATTCGTTACCACTGTACCACAATGAGAACTCCGGCCTAGACCTCTTTACAAGGTGGCTGAGGTCTCTGAGAAAAACCAAAAGCTATGAGGCCTCTTAAGGCCTGTGCCCAGAAGTTCTGGAACATTTCTGCTATATTCTATTGTCAAAGTAAGTCATCAGCCCAGTCTAGATTTCATGGCTCAGAAAAATAGACTCTACTTTTTGAAGGGAGGAGCAGCAAAGTTAACTGCCAAAAGTTGTGGCCATACAGAGTGTGATCCACTGGGAACCACTTTAACGTTTTACCACAGCCCCCTCCCAAGATTCAGACACTCCCCTCTGACCTACCAGTGTCTGAAAATCCACATAAAGAGGGGCTTTACCTCCTCCCCACTCTGGGATGATCCAGCTTAATTCTGGGAACTTGCCAAGCCCTGCCAAAGACATAGGTGAGGTGAAGGTCCTGCCTCTAAAACACACACACACACACACACACACACACACACACACACACACACACACACCCTCTTGAATTCTTCTCCAACCTTGAAACGGGTACTGTATTATATTCAGTAATATAAGATGGGAAAGTCTCCAGCCTCTCTTCGGGCAAGGCAGAGGGAAGGAGGGAAAGGCTGATAAAAAGATCTTATGAGATTTTGATGCCAATATGAGGTACCAGATCTCTTGCCAGGACTGGCATGGTTTTGGTCACTGGGCCCACCTCGCCTTTCTCTGGGATAAAGGTGGCAAGAAGGCTAATGCTGGTAACCAACATGAAGTGGAATGATGGTCTCCAAGGGTCCCAGACGACAGCTTGATTCCACTCAGGATTTCCATGAGAGACAATCTGCTTGTTAAAGAAGTTGCAGAACTTGCAGATAATTTGCCTCTTACATGTAGAGGACATTTTCCTGATCCAAACATGCTTCATTGCTTTTAGATAACTGTATCCCCAGATGAGGGTTGCTGCTAGGGTAGAAATTTTCAGTTTGAAACTTCAGTTCCCAGTGTGTACAACATGGTACCTCCCACCCAACATGAGTGCCTGACCAGGATCTGGCACTCCAACATATTCAAGACAGGTGAGTATGTCTAAGTTTACCAAGTTTACAAAGAAAACTTTTGACTGATGGTACTGGCTGGACTCCCACCAGAACACTCAAGGATATTGTTTGGGGAGGGTTAAACTCTTTCTTTACTGATCTATTGAACTGTGATGGTTTACTGAATATTAACGCTATAGAACATATTCACAGGACAGTAAGGGCTTCCAGAATAAAGCTGAAGCCTTCATTAAGCATTATGACAGGTAACAGAAAGAGAAGATTGTAGGATCATGGACTGTGTGTTATTAATGTCTCTCTAACATGAAACATCAAGAGGGAGCCTCTCCTCACCCCAGTCCTCATGCTCCTTCTCAGTCCCACTGGAATGTATGAGTCCTGGGATCATGTTGTCCTGACGAAGGACACATTCATGAAAGCCCATTGTAGATGATGAATTCAACACAATACAGCAAGAAATGTGTTTGGGGTTCTCAAGAATTGTCTACTCACCTTGTCATATTTACTTTTTTGAAACTATACTGTATAGGCTATAGACAAAATTTTTTAAAAGCTTTTCTTTTTCTTTTTCTTTTTTTTTTTCTTTTTAGGGCCACACCTGCAGCATATGGAAGTTCCCAGGCTAGGGGTCAAATCGGAGCCGTAGCTGCTGGCCTACACCGCAGCCACAGCAAGACCAGATCTGAGCCATGTCTGCAACCTACACCATAGCTCATGGCAACGCTGGATCCTTTAACCCACTGAAAGAGGCCAGAGATCAAACCCACATCCTCATGGATACTAATACGGTTCTTAACCTGCTGAGCCATGACAGGAACTCCCAAAATTCTTGAAAAGTTTTATTGAACTCAAAACTAAAGCTAGAGCTTCCTTATTTTTTCCCCAAACAAAATCAGTTCCTTACACAAGTGATGTTAATGCTGTTAAATGCAACTCACAGATCAACCATAAGAAACCCACTAAAAACTAAGGAAACTTCCTCAAACATTGGCCCTGCCTAGCGCTTGTGGTTTCCCAAAATGCATAGAATCATTTATTGTATCTCTCTTAGTAAAATGCATATTTCATTTAAAGTAAGCATATTTTAGAACAGACTTGTAATTTGTACAATTGAATGCTTTATTTTTTCCATTTTTACTTATTTTATGTTTTCATTGTATAGTACAGAAAGAAAGATGTTGGGTCAAGCAACTATTGCAGAGAGATGCAAAGAAAATATGCAAGACAAATTGTTCATCCAGCCAAAATGCAATAAGAATCTGGACTTCAAAATGAGTTCTTGCTTTAAGGCTCAAAATGTGTAGGGAAAAAAAAAAGCAGGGAGCCATTCTCACATGCTGCCCAGAGGAACCTTCTAGAGCAACCATAGGCAGTTTACCATTTCTGAATTTGGTCATGTGACTGTCAGCCAGTAGACAACACCTGTGTAGTTACTTATCAGAAAACAACACCCTCACTTATCTAAGGGAAAGGAGCGATAATTCAGGAATCAGTCCAAACAAGGTCTGATGCCACAGAAGCTAAACCTGTGACCTTCTGAGTGTACTATGGTTCTGGGCACTGCCTGGAGGGAAGCATTCTAGAACTTGGAGGACTCAGAATCAGCAGCTGAATATTGCCAGTTTTTATCAGGTTAACAAGCTTCAGAGGAAGAACACTAAAGAGATGCAAATGGATTCACCCCTGCATTAAGACATTTGAACCAGTGAAATCAAGTGCAAAATATCTGTTTGCCTAGCTTTATTGGCAGGGGAAAAAAAAAGAGATGTGACAGAAATTATTTTTCACTAATATTTATGTAACTAAGTGCCCTTTGGGGCCCCTAGGCACACAAGCGTTTCTGTGTCCTCTATTTCTTTTTTTTTTTCTTTTTCTTTTTCTTTTTGGATTTACAACCTGGAATTTCTTCATTTTCTTTTCTTTTCTTTTCTTTTTTTTTATTTTCCCACTGTACAGCAAGGGGATCAAGTTATCCTTACATGTATACATTACAATTACATTTTTTTCCCCACCCTTTGTTCTGTTGCAACATGAGTATCTAGACAAAGTTCTCAATGCTATTCAGCAGGATCTCCATGTAAATCTATTCTAAGTTGTGTCTGATAAGCCCAAGCTCCTGATCCCTCCCACTCCCTCCCCCTCCCATCAGGCAGCCACAAGTCTCTTCTCCAAGTCCATGATTTTCTTTTCTGAGGAGATGTTCATTTGTGCTGGATACTAGATTCCAGTTATAAGTGATATCATATGGTATTTGTCTTTGTCTTTCTGGCTCATTTCACTCAGGATGAGATTCTCTAGCTCCATCCATGTTGCTGCAAATGGCATTATGTCATTCTTTTTTATGGCTGAGTAGTATTCCATTGTGTATATGTACCACCTCTTCCGAATCCAATCATCTGTTGATGGACATTTGGGTTGTTTCCATGTCCTGGCTATTGTGAATAGTGCTGCAAGGAACATGCAGGTGCAGGTGTCTCTTTTAAGTAGAGTTTTGTCCGGATAGATGCCCAAGAGTGGGATTGTGAGGTCATATGGAAGTTCTATGTATAGATTTCTAAGGTATCTCCAAACTGTTCTCCATAGTGGCTGTACCAGTTTACATTCCCACCAACAGTGTAGGAGGGTTCCCTTTTCTCCACAGCCCCTCCAGCACTTGTTCTTTGTGAATTTATTAATGATGGCCATTCTGACTGGTGTGAGATGGTATCTCATGGTAGTTTTGATTTGCATTTCTCTTATAATCAGCAATGTTGAGCATTTTTTCATGTGTTTGCTGGCCATCTGTATATCTTCTTTGGAGAAATGTCTACTCAGATATTTTGCTCATTTTTCCATTGATTGATTGGCTTTTTTGCTGTTGGGTTGTATAAGTTGCTTATATATTCTAGAGATTAAGCCCTTGTCAGTTGCATCATTTGAAACTATTTTCTCCCATTCTGTAAGTTGTCTTTTTGTTTTCTTTTTGGTTTCCTTTGCTGTGCAAAAGCTTTTCAGTTTGATGAGGTCCCATGGGTTTATTTTTGCTCTAATTTCTATTGCTTTGGGAGACTGACCTGAGAAAATATTCATGATGTTGATGTCCGAGAGTGTTTTGCCTATGTTTTCTTCTAGGAGTTTGATGGTGTCCTGTCGTATATTTAAGTCTTTCAGCCATTTTGAGTTTATTTTTGTGCATGGTGTGAGGGTGTGTTCTAGTTTCATTGCTTTGCATGCAGCTGTCCAGGTTTCCCAGCAATGCTTGCTGAATAGACTTTCTTTTTCCCATTTGATGTTCTTGCCTCCCTTGTCAAAGATTAATTGACCAAAGGTGTCAGGGTTTATTTCTGGATTCTCTATTCT
The DNA here is from genome assembly GCF_016906955.1 of Phacochoerus africanus. Lineage (NCBI taxonomy): Eukaryota > Metazoa > Chordata > Mammalia > Artiodactyla > Suidae > Phacochoerus > Phacochoerus africanus. The sequence goes on from NC_062558.1 coordinate 108,510,686, forward strand.
GTTCCATTGGTCTGTCTGTTTTGATACCAGTACCACACTGTTTTGATGATTGTGGCTTTGTAGTATTTCTTGAAGTCTGGGAGAGTTATGCCTCCTGCTTGGTTTTTCTCAGGATTGCTTTGGCGATTCTGGGTCTTGTGGTTCCACATAAATGTTTGGATTGTTTGTTCTAGTTCTGTGAAAAATGTCCTGGGTAATTTGATAGGGATTTCATTGAATCTGTAGACTGCTTTGGGTGGTATGGCCATTTTTACAATATTGATTTTTCCAACCCAGGAGCATGGAATATCTTTCCATTTCTTTACATCTTCTTTGATTTCTTTGATTAAAGTTTTATAGTTCTCGGCATATAGGTCCTTTACCTCCTTGGTCAGGTGTATTCCAAGGTATTTGATTTTGTGAGGTGCAATTTTAAAAGGTATCGTATTTTTGTATTCCTTTTCTAATATTTCATTGCTGATATACAGAAATGCAACTGACTTCTGAATGTTAATCTTATATCCTGCTACTTTGCTGAATTTATTAATCAGTTCAAGTAGTTTTGAGGTTGAGTCCTTAGGGTTTTCTATGTATAGTATCATGTCATCTGCATACAGTGACAGTTTTATCTCTTCTCTTCCTATATGGATGCCTTTTATTTCTTTTGTTTATCTAATTGCTGTGGCTAGGACTTCCAAAACGATGTTGAAGAGCAGTGGTGAGAGTGGGCATCCCTGTCTTGTTCCAGATTGGAGTGAGAAGGCTTTCAGTTTTTCCCCATTGAGTATTATATTTGCTGTGGGTTTATCCTAAATGGCTTTGATTATATTCAGGAATGTTCCCTCTATACCCACTTTGGCGAGGGTCTTGATCATGAATGGATGTTGGACTTTCTCAAATGCTTTTTCTGCGTCTATTGAGATGATCATATGATTTTCGACTTTTTTTTTGTTAATGTGGTGTATGATGCTGATTGATTTGCGTATGTTGAACCATCCTTGTGAACCTGGGATGAACCCAAACTGGTCATGGTGTATAATTTTTTTGGTATGTTGTTGGATTCGGTTGGCTAAGATTTTGTTGAGAATTTTTGCATCTATATTCATCAATGATATTGGGTGATAGTTTTCTTTTTTGGTGGTATCTCTGTCTGGTTTTGGAATGAGGGTGATGGTGGCATCATAGAATGTCTTTGGGAGTATTCCTTCTTCTTCAACCTTTTGAAAGAGTTTAAGGAGGATGGGCACCAATTCCTCTTTATATGTTTGATAAAATTCACCTGTGAAGCCATCTGATCCTGGACTTTTATTTGTAGGGAGTGATTTTATGACCTCTTCAATTTCATTTCTAGTGATCAGTCTGTTCAGTTGGTCTGTTTCTTCTTGATTCAGTTTTGGTAGGCTGTAAGATTCTAGAAAATTGTCCATTTCTTCCAGATTGTCAAACTTGTTGCCGTAGAGTTGTTCATAGTATTCTCTTATGGTTTTTTGTATTTCTGCTGTATCCATTGTGATTTCTCCTTTTTCACTTATAATTTTGGTTATTTGGGTTCTTTCTCTCCTCTTTTTAGTGAGTCTGGCCAGGGGTTTGTCAATTTTATTCACCTTTTCAAAGAACCAGCTCTTGGTTTTATTAATTTTCTCTATTGTTTTTTGAGTCTCTATTTTATTGATTTCTTCTTTGATCTTTATAACTTCCTTCCTTCTGCTGACTTTAGGTCTTTTTTGTTCTTCTTTTTCTAATTCATTTAGGTGGAGGGTTAAGTTGTCAATTTGGGATCTTTCTTCTTTTTTGAGAAAGACCTGTATTGCTATAAATTTCCCTCTGAGCACTGCTTTCGCAGCATCCCATAGATTTTGAGAGGTTGTGTCTTCATTATCATTTGTTTCAAGGTAGTTTTTAATTTCCTTCTTGATTTCCTCACTGACCCATTGGTTTTTTAGTAGCATGTTGTTTAGTCTCCATGCAGTAGGTTTTTTCTCTTTCCTTTTCCCATGGTTGATTTCTAATTTCATGGCATTGTGGTCAGAGAAGATACTTGAGATAATTTCTATGCTCCTAAATTCATTGAGGTTAGCTTTGTGTCCCAATATGTGGTCGATTCTTGAGAATGTTCCATGAGCATTTGAGAAGAATGTGTATTCTGATTTTCTTGGATGTAGTGTCCTGAAGATATCAATTAAGTCTAACTTTTCTATTGTTTCCTTTAGGATCTCTGTTGCTTTATTGGAGGATCTGTCCATTGATGTGAGGGGGGTATTAAGGTCTCCTACTATGATTGTATTCTCATCAATATCTCCCTTTATGTCTGTTAATATTTGTTGTATGTATCTGGGTGCTCCTATATTTGGGGCATATATGTTGACAATAGTAACATCCTCTCCTTGGATGGATCCCTTAATCATTAAGTAGTGTCCTTCTTTGTCTTTCTTTATGTCTTTTGTTTTAAAGTCTATTTTGTCTGATATGAGTGTTGCGACTCCTGCTTTTCTGTTCCATTTCTTATTTTCAGGGAATAAGCTTCAGCCTCCATGACCTTCCCTGAGTTCCAAAGGGCAGCTGCTAACGAGGGAGGGAATGCAGAGACCAGGGAGGAGCAGTCAAGAGACAACAGTGCAGCTCTGGGGCAGAGTCCTGGTTTCTCTTTGTGGAATATACATAACAATATCTTTGAGCCTTTCTGCAGAACTAACCCCAACCCCCAAAATAGAGGAACTACTTGATGAAGCATTCTTCATTCCAGAAGAAGGAGGACCACCAGAACCGGTCCTGTGGCCACTAAACACCAGCTTTGAGAAACAATGCAAGCTTGCTACTACTCTGATCCTTATCTACGGCCCTATTTTCTACTCCCCAAACTATAAAACCACATCCTAAACTCTTTCAAGGTGGGCAGAGTCTTTAAGCCATTAGCCTGCTGTGGCCCCTTTGCCTGGCAAAGCAATAAAGCTATCTCTCTATCTCTTTCTCCTTCACCCAAAACTCTGTCTCCTAGTTTCTATTCTGCAACAGCCGACAGAGGCCAAGTTTTGGCAACATTTACAGTGATAACTAACATTTTAAAACTGAGTACCAGATACCTCACCAAGAGATCTTTGTACATCACTAATAGAATCCTTACACAAAACTACGAACTTAAAAAAAAGTAACTATGTGAGGTGATAGATGTGTTAATTAACCTTGTTATGGTAATCATTTTGCGACATATACAACTATAAAATCACTGCGTCGTACACCTTAAACTTACACAATGTTTATGTCAGTTATAAAGCTTGGAAAAAAGAAGGAACTTCTGCTTCTAGCCATATATCAGCTTGTATTAGACCAAATGTCACACTGAGAATGATAATACACATTGGATTAATAGCAATAACAATTTTGAAAAACCCACTATGAACTATTGTTAAATCTGTTTTACAGGTGAGGAAACTAAGGTTCAGAGAGAGAAAGTGATTTGCCCAGGATAGCACAGCACAGCTGATAGGTAGTCGAAGAAGAATTCCAACCCAGGCAGCACTGAACCCAGAAGCTGCTTCTTTATCTATTGTGTCCCAGCTGCCTCTCAAAGAGATTTTGTTGGTGTTAGGCTACTCCAGGCTCTTTCTTTGAAAGGACAGCCCATTATTCTAAGCTATATCCTTTATACTTTTTCCAGCTGTTGTTAAAAAGTCCTTTTAAAATAAAGTGATCGTGATAGTAAAGGTTGATTTCTTATTGACCCTCCCTGGCAGACTTGAAATGACTACATTTATGACAGTTTCTTATTTTTAAAAATATGTGTTTCTTTTAATTGATTGTTCTGCAAAATCCCGAAGTCTGAGAATAAATGACCTGGATTTTAGGATTTGTATCCTGTAGGAACGCAGAGAACTAACTCAAAGACAAAATCAGGTCCGTGCTCTTAGCACTCATCTTCAATGTGACAAGGAGGGAGACACATAAAGCTAGCGTTTACTCCACGGAGAGTTTTACTGAATCCTGAAGCACAATTGAGGATTTAAGCTGTGAAAAGTCCATCCCTGTTTGTGGATTCAGCCCTCAGAACAGAGGAGCCACTTCTGTTCAGACATTTGGGCAGACCCTGAAAAACTTGGCTCCTTCTATCAAAGTCAAGCAGATGATTCCAAATGGAAGTTACATTCTTCCGTCTGGCCTACTCTATTTGGTAAATTAACAAATGGCGCCCTAGGTAAATTTAAAAAATAAATTAAAAAAAAAAACCAGTTGAAAGAAGCACCACTGAACTTGGAAACTGGTGCTTAGCTTTAATTAGCATGATAATTGTCTTATTTGTTTTCACACCACAGCCCCTTTGTACTGCAAGTTTATTGTGCAAATTTGCATTTTTAAAAAATCGGCAATTCCAGTCTCCTAGTAATAAGGAAGTTGACTCTGCAGGCTTTTTTGAATTTTTCAGATTCCTAAGAATAGGATTCTATTTTCTAAATTACCGCTTAGATTGTCCACAGGGCAGTCCACTATAGTAAACGTCAAAGTAACTCCCCAAGAGCTTGCATGATCCAATGGCAAAATTAGATGTCACATATGTTCCATAACCCACTTCGGAGGTAGAATTTACATACAACTCAACCTTCTTGCATTCTAGAAAATATTTTTGGACATGTTTCTGGAAAGGGTCATCAGTTAAAAGCTATTTAATTTGCCGTTAACTAGTAAGTTGACATTTGTTGTGCCGTACTTAACAGTTCATATGATAACAGTGGTTCTTAAACTTTAGCCTTCCTCAGAATCACCTGAAAGAGTCATGAAACCACAGTGATGGGCCCTATCCTCAGAGTTTCAGATTCAGTTGGTCTAGGATGGGATATGGGAACATTCATTTCTCACCTGAAATGCAGGGCACACTTTGGGGCACCACATACTGACTGTATTGCAGAGATGTGAAAATACTGGATATTAGGCTAACTATAAAGTAAAGGTTAACTCTATTTTATCTAGGAACAAAAGTGGCTCAAATTTAGTTCTAGACTGGAAAACAAACCAATTAACTACAAGGTTTGATAAATTTTGACATACTGATACACCCATGAAATCATCACCACAATCAAGATAAGAACATAATTATCACCCCTAAGAATTTCTTTGTTCCCTGTGTACGCTTCCATCCTGTTCCTCCAGTTATGAACCCATTCCAATCCCCATGCAACCACTGGCTGGCTTTCTGTTACAATTAGTATGCATTTCCTACAACTTTATATAAATTAAATTACGTACTCTTTTTTTGTGTGTCTACATTCTCTCAGTCGGCATAATTATTTTGGAGATTCATCATGTTATTTTTAGGTTTTCCAAGGGAGGAACATGCAAGGCCAAATGGGTAAAGCAAGAGAAATTTATTACGGCATCAGACAGGGATGGACTGAGCTCAAGATGGCACCAGCCCTGACTGTGAGGAGGTGCTAGACTTCTAAAGGATCTGAGGCAGGAATCTGTGGCTGAAGTTCATGGCAGGAACAATGAAGGAGGAGCGGAAGGTCAAGAGAGCGTATGGGGTCAAGTCCCATGGCAGAGGGCAGTTGATCCCCCTAGGAGATTAATTTAAGCAGGCAGTTGTTTTCCACAGGCCATTGTTTCTTGCTGTCCAGCTTGAGCATCCACATTCCTAGAGAGGGTGTCCACAGCAGGTCTCCAAAGTGGAGAGCCACATTTGGGGGGTGGGAGGGTCTGTCTCCATCCTCCTGGGAACCTACCAGTTATAGCATATCTTAATCATTCATCCTTTTTTATTTTTTCTTCCATTTTTTTATTACTCAAATAAATTTATCACATCTGTAGTTGTATAATGATCATAACAATCTGATTTCACAGGATTTCCATCCCACAGCCCAAGCACATCCCCCCACCCCCCAAAATGTCTCCTCCGGAGACCATAAGTTTTTCAGTGTCTGTGAGTCAGCATCTGTTCTGCAAAGAAGTTCAGTCTGTCCTTTTTTCAGATTCCACATGTCAGTGAAAGCATTTGATGTTGGTGTCTCATTGTATGGCTGACTTGACCTAGCATGATAGTTTCTAGGTCCACCCATGTTGCAAAAAATGCTGGTATTTCATTCCTTTTAATGGCTGAGTAATATTCCATTGTGTATATGTACCACGTCTTCTTGATCCACTCCTCTGTCAATGGACATTTAGGCTGTTTCCATGTCTTGGCTATTGCAAATAGTGCTGCAATGAACACTAGAGTACATGTGTCTTTGCGAGTCATGGTTTTCTTGGGATAGATGCCCAGGAGTGGGATTGCTGGATCAAATGGTAGTTCTATGTTTAGTTTTCTGAGGAATCTCCATACTGCTTTCCACAGTGGTTGCACCAATTATACAATCCCACCCACAGTGTACTAGTGCTCCTTTTTCTCCACACCCTCTCCAACACTTATTGTTTGTAGACTTTTGGATGATGGCCATTCTGGCTGGTGTAAGGTGGTACCTCAGAGTGGTTTTGATGTGCATCTCTCTAATAATGAGTGATGTTGAACATCTTTCCATGTGTTTATTGGCCATCTGTATGTCTTCTTTGGAGAACTGTCTGTTTAGATCTTCTGCCCATACTTTGATAGGCTTGTTTGTTTTTTTGGTATGGAGTTGCAGATGGTGTTTATAAATTTTGGTGTTTATAAATTAATCCCTTGTCAGTTGATTCACTTGCAAAGATTTTCTCCCATTCTGTGGGTTGTCTTTTTGTGTTTAGGGTTTCCTTTGCTGTGCAGAAACTTTGAAGTTTGAGTAGGTCCCATTTGTTTATTTTTGTTTTTGTTGTCAATACTCTGATAGGTGGATCTGAAAAGATGCTGCTGTCGTTTTATGTCAGAGAGTGTTTGGCCTATGTTTTTCTCTAGGAGCTTGATAATGTCTGGTCTTATATCTAGGTCTTTAATCCATTTGGAGTTTATTTTTGTGTATGGTGTTAGGGAGTGTTCTAATTTCATTCTTTTCCATGCAGCTGTCCAGTTTTCCCAGCACCACTTATTGAAGGGACTCTCTTTTCTCCATTGTATATTCTTGCCTCCTTTGTCATAGATTAGTTGGCTGTAGGTGCGAGGGTTTAATTTTGGGCTTTCTATCCTGTTCCACTGATCTATATTCCTGTCTTTGTGCCAGTACCATGTGGTTTTGATGACTGTTGCTTTGTAGTATAGTCTGAAGTCCGGGAGCCTGATTCCTCCAGCTCCATTTTTCTTTTTCAGGATGTCTTTGGCTCTTCTGGGTCTTTTGTGCTTCCAAACAAACTTTAAAATATTTTGTTCGAGTTCTGTGAAAAATGTCCTTGGTAATTTGATAGGGATTGCATTGAATGTGTAGATTGCCTTAGGTAGTATAGTCATTTTGATAGTATTAACTCTTCCAATCCACGAGCATGGTATATCTTTCCATCTATTTGTGTTATCTTTGATTTCTTTCATCAGTGGCTTGTAGTTTTCAGAGTATAGGTCTTTTGTTTCTTTAGGTAGGTTCACTCCTAGATATTTTATTCTTTTAGATGCGATGGTAAACGGGATTGCTTCCCTAATTTCCTTTTCTGCTTTTTCATTGTTAGAATATAGAAATGCTGTCGATTTCCGTGTATTGATTTTGTATCCTGTGACTTTGCCAAATTTGTGGATTAGCTCTAACAGTTCTCTGGTAGAGTCTTTAGGATTCTCTACGTCTACTATCATGTCCTCTGCAAATAGCGATAGTTTTACTTCTTCCTTTCCAATTTGGATTCCTTTTACTTCTTTTACGTCTCTGATTGCTGTGGCTAGGACTTCCAGAACTATGTTGAAGAGTAGTGGTGAGAGCAGACATCCTTCTCTTGTTCCTGATCTCAGCGGGAATTCTTTCAGCTTTTCACCATTGAGAATGATGTTTGCTGTGGGTTTGTCGTATATGGCCTTTATCATGTTGAGGTAGGTTCCCGTTATGCCCACTTTCTGAAGGGTTTTTATCAGAAATGGGTGTTGGATTTTTGTCAAAGGCTTTTTCTGCATCTATTGAGAGGATCATATGGTTTTTATTCTTCAGTTTGTTAATGTGGTGTGTCACACTGATGGATTTGCAGATATTGAAGAACCCTTGCATCCCTGGGATAAATCCCACTTGATCATGATGTACAATCATTTTAATGTATTTGTTGGATGCAGTTTGCTAGTATTTTGTTGACGATTTTTGCATCGATGTTCATCAGTGAAATTGGCCTATAGTTTTCTTTTTTTTTGTGGAGTCTTTGTCTGGTTTTGGTACCAGGGTGATGGTGGCCTCATAGAATGAGTTTGGGAGTATCCCTTCCTCTGCAATTTTTTGAAATAGTTTCAGAAGGAGAGGTGTTAGCTTTTTTCTAAATGTTTTATAGAATTCGCCTGTGAAGCCTTCTGGTCCTGGACTTTTGTTTGTTGGAAGTTTTTTAATCACTGTTTCAATTTCAATTCTTGTGATGGGTCCATTCATCTTTTCTATTTCATCTTGGTTTAGTCTTGGAAGATTGTACTTTTCTAAGAATTTGCCCATTTCTTCTAGGTTTTCCATTTTATTGGCATATAGTTGCATATAGTAGTCTCTTATGATCCTTTGTATTTCTGTGATGTCCGTTGTTACTTCTCCTTTTTCATTTCTAATTGTATTGATTTGAGTCCTCTCTTTTTTTTCTTGATGAGTCTGACTAAGAGTTTATCAATTTTGTTGATCTTTTCAAAGAACCAGCTTTTCATTTCATTGATCTTTTCTGTGGTTTTCTTTGTTTCTATTTCATTGATTTCTGCTCTGATCTTTATGATTTCTTTCCTTCTACTAACTTTAGGTCTTGTCTGTTCTTCTCTCTCAAGCTGCTTTAGATGTAAAGTTAGCTTGTGTATTTGGGCTTTTTCTTGTTTCCTGAGGTGGGCTTGCATTGCTATAAACTTTGTTCTTAGAACGGCTTTTGCTGCATCCCATAGGTTTTGGAGTGTCGCATCTTCATTGTCATTTGCTGCTAGGTATTTTTTAATTTCCTCTTTGATTTCTTCAGTGATCCATTGGTTGTTTAGTAGCATGTTGTTGAGTCTCCACGTGTTTGCGTTTTTTGCAGTTTTTTCTTGTTGTTGATTTCCAGTCATATAGCGTTGTGGTCAGAAAAGATGCTTGATATGATATCAATTTTCTTAAAGTTACTGAGGTTGGATTTGTAGCCCAGGATATGATCAATCCTAGAGAATGTTCCATGTGCACTTGAGAAGAATGTGTGTTTTGTTGCTTTTGGATGAAATGTCCTATAAATATCAATTAAGTCCATCTGGTTTAATGCTTCATTCAGGGCCTGTGTTTCCTTATTGATTTTCTGTCTGGTTGATCTGTCCATTGCTGTAAGTGAGGTGTTAAAATCCCCCACTATGATTGTGTTATTGTCGATTCTCCTTTTAAGGTTGTTAGCAGTTGCCTTATATATGGTAGTGAACCTGTGTTGGGTGTGTAGATATTTAAAATTGTTATATCATCTTCTTGGATTGATCCTTTGATCATTATGTACTGTCCTTCTTTGTCCCTTAAAATATTCTTCGTTTTAAAGTCTATTTTGTCTGATATGAGCATTGCTACTCCAGCTTTCTTTTGATCCCCATTTGCACGAAATATTTTCTTCCATCCTCTCACTTTCAATTTGTATGTGTCCCTAGAAGTGAAGTGGGTCTCTTGAAGGCAGCATATATATGGGTCTTGTTTTTGTATCCATTCAGCCAGTCTATGTCTTTTGGCTGAGGCGTTTAGTCCATTCACATTTAAGGTAACTATTGATATGTATGTTCTTATTGTGATTTTATTACTTTGGATTTGTTTTTGCTGCTCTTTTCCCTTTCCTTCTTCTCTTGTTCTTTTCTGCCCATAGAAGTTCCTTTAGTATTTGTCATAAGGCTGGTTTAGTATTGCTGAATTCTCTCAACTTTTGCTTATCTGTGAAGGTTTTGCTTTCTCCTTCAAATCTGAATGAGAGCCTTGCTGGATAAAGTCATCTTGGTTGGAGGTTTTTTCTTCTCATCACGTTGAGTATATCATGCCACTCCCTTCTGGCCTGCAGAGTTTCTGTTGAAAAAATCTGCCGATAACCTTATCTGGGTTCCCTTGTATGTTATTTGTTTCTTTTCCCTAACTGCTTTCAAGATTTTCTCTTTGTCTTTAATTTTGGTCAGTTTCATTAATATGTGTCTCAGTGTATTCCTCCTTGGGTTTATTTTACATGGTACTCGTTGTGCTTCCTGGATTTGAGTGAGTGATTCCTTCCCCATGTGAGGGAAGTTTTCGGCTATTATCTCTTGGAATATGTTTTTTGTCCCCTTCTCTCTCTCTTCTCCTTCTGGCATCCCTATAGTACGGATGTTGGTGCGTTTCACGCTGTCCCAGAGTTCTCTGAGACTCTCTGCATTTGTTTTCAATCTTTTTTCTCTCTTCTGTTCTGCATCCGTCATTTCCACTAATCTGTCCTCCACCTCGCTTATTCGTTCTTCTGCCTCCTGTATTCTGCTGTTCGCTGCTTCTAGTGAATTTTTTATTTCAGTTATTGTATTTTGCATCTCTTCTTGTTTAAGTTTGATATCTTGTATCTCTTTGCTCAGTGTTTCCTGTAAGTTATCCATCTTTGCCTCCAGTTTATTTCCAATGCCTTGCATCATCTTCAGCATCAACAGTCTAAAGTCTTTTTCCTGGAGGCTGAGAATCTCCTCATCGCCTAGCTGATTTTCTGGGGTTTTTCCTTTCTCCCTCTTCTGAGTTATAGTTCTCTGTCCTTTCATTTTTACAGGTTTTTGGTGTGGTGACCTTTTGACAGATAATAGAGTTGTAGCCTCTCTTACTTCTGGTGTCTGCCCCCCTTGTGGCTGAAGTTGGTATGGGGGCTTGCTATAGGCTTCCTGATGGGAGGGGGTGATGCCTGCCCACTGGTAGGTGGAGCTGATTCTAATCCCTCTGGTGGGAGGGGCTTAGTCTCTGGATGGGATTGGGGCAGCTGTGTGCCTCAGGGGTCTTTAGGGAGCCTGTTTACTGAGGGGTGGGGCTGTGATTCCACCTGGGTTGTTGTTTGCCCTGGGGCTTCTCAGCACTGACTGATGGGTGGGGCCAGATTTTCCCAAAATGGCCACCTCCTAGAGACAGGCAAACTGCTGAATATTCCTGATAGCTTTGCTTTCAATGTCCCTCCCCCACAACAAGCCAGGTTTACCCCTATTTTCCCAGGATGTCCTCCAAGAACTGCGGTCAGGTTTGACCCAGATTCCTAGGGAGACCTCGCTCTGCCCTGGGATCCAGTGCACGTGAAAGTCCATGTGTGCCTTTTAAGATTGGGGTCTCCTTTCCCCCAGTCCCATGGAGCTCCTGTGCACAAGCCCCACTGGCCTTCAATGCCAGATGCTCTAGGGGCTCTTTCTCCCAGTGCCAGATCCCCGCATGTGAGTGTTTGGTGTGGGGCTCAGAACTCTCACTCCTGTAGGTGAGTCTCGGTGAACCAGTTAGTTTTCAGTCTGTGGAGCTTCCCACCCGGGAGGTATGGGGTTGTTTTTACTGTGAAATCGCCCCTCCTACCTCTTGATGTGGCCTTCTCTTTTTCTTCTGGAGTAGGGTATCTTTTTTAAGGTTTCCAGTCCATTTGAGTGGAGACTGCTCAGCCTTCATTTGTGAATTTTGTTGTTTTTAGGAGAGAAGTTGAGCTCCAATCCTTCTATTCTGCCATCTTAATCCCATCTCCAAAATGTATGTCCATCCTTTTTTATTACTAAGAAGTATTCCATTGGATAAATATGTCATAGTTTGTTTATATATATATATATATATATATATATATATATATATATACATATATATATATTTTTTTTGCTTTTTAGGGCCACATTTGTGCCATATGGAGGTTCCCAGGCTAGGGGTCGAATCAGAGCTGTAGCTGCTGGCCTATGCCACAGCCACAGCAATGCCAGATCCAAGCCACATCTGCAACCTACACCACAGCTCACGGCAACGCCAAATCCTTACTGCACTAAGTGAGGCCAGTGTTCCATATTTTTTTCAATTAATCATTGACAAAGGAGGCAAGAATATAAAATATGGAAATGACAGTCTCTTCAGCAAGTGGTGCTGGGAAAACTGGACATCTGCATGTAAACCAATGAAACTGGAACACACCCTCACACCATGCACAAAAATAAACTCAAAATGGCTTAGAGACTTAAATGTAATAAGACAAGACACCATCAAACTCCTAGAAGAGAACATAGACAAAACTTCCTCTGACATCAACCTAACAAATGTTTTCTTAGGTCAGACCCTCAAGGCAACAGAAATTAAAGCAAAAATAAACCAATGGGACCTAATCAAATTGACAAGATTTTGCACAGAAAAGGAAACCATAAAAAAAAAAAAAACACAACTTACAGAATGGGAGAAAATAGTTTCAAATGATGCCACTGATTAGGGCTCAATCTCTAAAATATACAAACAACTTATACAACAGCAAAAAAGCCAACAACCCAACTGAAAAATGGGCAAAAACCTGAACAGACATTTCTCCAAAGATATACAGACCACCAACAAGCACATGAAAAAAATATTTAATGTCAATGATTATTAGAGAAATGAAAATCAAAACTACTATGAGATACCACCTCATACCTGTCAGAATGGCCATCATTAATAAGTCCACAAATAACAAATACTGGAGAGGGTGTGGTGAAAAGGGAACCCTCCTACACTGTTGGTGGAAATGTACATTGGTACAACCACTATGGAAAACAGTATGGAGGTACCTCAGGAAACTAAATATAGAACTACCATATGACCCAGCAATCCCACTCTTGGGCATATAAAGAGACAAAACTTTCCTTGAAAAAGGCATATGCATCTGTATGTTCATTGCGGCACTATTCACAATAGCCAAGACATGGAAACAACCTAAATGTCCATCAATAGATGAATGGATTAAGATGTGGTATATATACACAATGGAATACTACTCAGCCATAAAAAGAAAGAAATAATGCCATTTGCCACAACATGGATGGAGCTAGAGACTTTCATACTAAGTAAAGTAAGTCAGAAAGAGAAAAACAAATACCATATGATAGCACTTATATCTGAAATCTAACATACAACACAAACAGACCTTTCCACAGAAAAGAAACTCACGGACTTGGAGAATAGACTTATAACTATTTAAATTAAAAATTTGAATGCCAAGGGGGAGGGGAGGGAGTGGAATGGACTGGGAATCTGGGGTTAACAGATGTGAACTATTGCCTTTGGAATGGATAAGCAGTGAGAACCTGCTGTATAGCACAGGGAACTATATCTAGTCACTTATGATGGAGCATGATGGAGGATGATGTGAGAAAAAGAATGTATATATATATATACATATATATATACATATGCGTGTGTGCGTGACTGGGTCACTTTGCTGTACAGTGTAAAATTGACAGAACACTGGTAAACCAACTATAATGGAAAAAAATAAAAATCATTTTTTAAAAAAAATTAAAAAAAACAATTGGAAAGAAAAATAGCTTTATTTAGTTTTTACCCAACCCCCCAAAAAAAAAAGAAAAAAGAAAAAAGAAAAAAAAGAGAGTAATATCAAGAAGTGATTGAGGAGTTCCTGTCGTGGCACAGCAGAAACAAATCTGACTAGGAACCACGAGGTTGCAGGTTCAATCCCTGGCCTTTCTCAGTGGGTTAAGGAGCCAGCGTTGCTGTGAGCTGTGGTGTAGGTTGCACAGATAAATAACACAGTATATCTCTTCAAAACAAAGAAAGATGAATTTTTAATTCCCTAGGACAAGTGAAGGGGGAAGGAAAGGAGTGGAGAAAGTTGGTAGATGAAGACTGAGATCAGAGATAGAAAGATGGACAAAAGGAAGGGAGAGTAGAGATTTCAGGACCCATGAAAATGTTCTAGGAAAAGTGCAGGAGGGAGCCAGGGAAAGACAGGAAAGGGGAAAAAAAGTGTGTCCAGAAAACTGGTAAATTTGGAACTTTCAGAAGGCTGATTTTTGTGTTAAACAGGTAAAGACTGGAAGATAACAAAATGAAAATAGCTACAATAGAGAGTGGAACATGACTAAAGACAGTTTTCAAATTCAAGATGTATCTATTTAGTCATCCATTCCTAGGACAATATCATTGAAATTTTTAGCATCTACTATATCTCTACTTGAAATTCTTTTTTTTTTTCCCCCATGAATTTCTTGGCAATTCTCTGACTTCTCAGACTTTGTTTCTTACACACAGACTTTGAAATGATTTAATCTAGTACCCTCTAGTATATTCCCCCAAAGCAAGGAATGAATGATACAGCAACATGAGAAACAAATATACGTATATATTCTAAACTGAATGAAAAACTGGTATTTTATTCAGTAGAGAAAGTATGGTTTACATGGCTGGCATAATTGGCTCTTCATCTGGATGAAAACAAAGCTGAACTCCTTACTTCATGCTTTGTACAAAAATTCCTAATGTATCAAAAAAGTAAAAGTTATAAAAAATATATTTTAAGAAAATTTAGGAGACCATTTGTATATCCTTGGAGTAGGGTGAAATTGACTTAAATAAGGCAGGAAATCCAAAGTCCACAAAAATACTTATGACTATTTAAATTAAAAATTTGAATGGAAAAATAAACTGTAGAAAAATAATACTTTGTGAAATTTTTAACAAAAGACATATAAAACTTAGTTTGAAAACTACAAAACATTGCTGAAAGAAGTTAAAGACCTAAATAAACAGAAAGGGATCTCATGTTCACAGATTATTTAGAATACTTAATATTGTGAAGATGTCAATAAAAATCTCCAAATTGGGAGTTCCCATTGTGGCTCAATGGAAACAAATCTAACTAGCATCCATGAGGACGCAGGTTCAATCTATGGCCTTGCTCAGTGGGTTAAGGGTCCGGCATTGCCATGAGCTGTGGTGTAGGTTGCAGACGCGGCTCAGATCTGATGTTGCTGTGGCTGTGGCATAGGCTGGCAGCTGCAGCTCTGATTTAACCTCTAGCCTGGGAACCTCCATATGCCACAGGTGCAGCCCTAAAAAGACCAAAAAAAGAGAAAAAAAAATCTCCAAATTGATCTGTAGATGTAATGATATCCTTATCCAATTCCCTGGCTTCTTTCCAGAAATTAACAAAATTAATTCTAAAATCCATATGAAATTTCAAGAGTTCCCCCCCCATTGTTTTTTCAATCCTGGGGGGAAAGGAAAAGATAAAAACAAGTTGGGAGGATTTATACTTTCTGATTTCAAACTTACTACAAAGCTACAAAAATCAAGACAGTGTGGTACAGGCATGAGGAAAATAAACGGAATAAAGTTGGGCATCCAGAAAAAGAACCTTCAAACCTATGAACAACTGATTTTCAACAAGGGTGCCAAAACCATTAACTGAGGAAAGAATACTGACAAATAGTGCTGAGACAACTGGACATCCATCTGCAAAATAATGCAGTTTAATTCCTACCTCATAGCCTTATATTTAAAAAATGACTCAAGTGGATCAAAGGTGTAAATGTAAAGTTATAAAACTCTTAGAAGAAAATATAAGTGTAAATTTTCATGACTTTGGATTAAGTGATGATTTCTTTTTAAATTTTTTAAAATTTTTTGCTTTTTAGGGCCACACCTATGGCATATGGAAGTTCCCAGGCTAGGGGTAGAATCGGAGCTGCAGCTGCCAGCCTATGCCACAGCCACAGCAATGCCAGATCTGAGCTGTGTCTGGGACCTACACCACAGCTCATGGCAACGCCAGATCCTTAACCCACTGAATGAGGCCAGGGATCAAACCCATGTCCTCATGGATACTAGTCAGATTCTTTTTGGCTGAGTCACAATGGGAAATCCAGTTGATGATTTCTTAGACATGATACAAAAAACATAAATAACCAAAGGAAAAAATATAAACTGAACATCATTGAAACTGAAACATCTGTGGAGTTCCCATCTTGGCACAGTGGAAACAAATCTGACTAGGAACCACGAGGTTGCAGGTTCGATCCCTGGCCATGCAGACGCCATATAATATAATATAATATAGTTATAACAACCCTACTGTCCTTTCTATTAATTCTAACATCTGTTCCAGTTTGAGTCAGTTTATCTCCTCATTCTAAGTTGTAGTTTCCATGTTTTTTGCATGTGTGGCAACATTTCTGGATGCTATACATTGTATATTTTACTTTGCTGAGGGCTGAATATTTTTTGTATTCCTATAAGCTATCTTGAGTTTTGTTTTGAGGCAAACCTGAGTGACCTAGAAATACTTCAGTCCTTTCAGATTTTGCTTTTAAGATTTTTTAGTCATGTCTGGAACAGTGCTCAGTCTAGAACACTGTAGTGTCCTAACTACTGAAACAAGACTTCTATGTACACTACCCAAGGCCCTGTAAATCTTAACATTTTCTAGCCTGGCTGATAGGAACAAGCACTATTCCTGGCCTGTGTGATCACCAGGCACTCACACCTCTAGTCCTTTCAGGCGATTCTTTTCCTGCCTCAGATAGGGAGGTAGTTTCCTTGGCTGTATGCGCTAATCAGTATAAACTAATATTCAAAGGGCCCAGAGTCTGCATGTGCTCAGAGCCCTCTCTGCTTCCAGCTCTTTCTGCCCAGTATTCTGTTCAGAGGACTCTAGTTGCCTTGATCTCCCCAGACTCTCAATCTCATCTCCTCAGCTCAGATAGTTTGCCTTTACCATGCTCAATATGGAAACTTTCTCAAAGCTATAACCTGGAACACTTCTGGGGCTCAACTCACTTGTTTCCTGTTTTTCAGGAATCACTGTCCTTCATTGCCTGATGTCTTGAAAACTGTTTTTTCCTATCTTTCTGTTTTTTGTATGTTTCAGAAAAGATGGCAAATCTGGTCCCTGTTACTTTAACCTGGGCAGAAGCAGAAGTCCTAGAACAGGATTTTGACATCAGGTATAATTCAAACCTCATGTTCTTCTACTTATCTTTGGGAGTCTGGTGACATTTTTTGATGTTCATAAACTTTAGTTTTTTCAATAGGAATGAAAATTAGATACTATTTGTAAAATGTCCTGGCACAGGGCAAAGCCCAAAGTAACTAACACATGAAAGTTGCACTATCCTAAGAAAGGACTTGATAGTCTAAAATCGGGTGGATCTATGTGTTACTCAGGCAACAAAATTATCATACACATAGAGCAAAAGTATTCACATATTTATTAATTTTTCTATCTTTGAATGTTTTAAATTTTTGCTTTAAAATTTACTGATACTGCTGCAATTTAAAGAGACTTGAATTTGGGTGGTATGGAAGTAATTTGTAACATTAAAAAAAGAAAGGTAAAACATGGCCATCAGAGAAAGGCCTTATGTTCTGAATTCAGTGCTCTCCACAGTGTTATGAAGTTACAGAGAGCATTATTTATAGGAAATTTGCTGAGGTTAAAAAGGAGGAAATGATGGCATTCCCACTGTAGTGTGGTGGGTTAAAAATTCAACTTGAGTAACTTAGGTCACTGCGGAGATGGTGGGTTTGATTCCCTGCCGCACAGTGCATTAAAGGATCTGGTGTAGCTGCAGCTACAACATAGGTTGCAGCTGTAGCTTGGATTCAATCTCTGGCATGGGAACTTCCATATGCTGAGGGTGCATCCATTAAAAAGAAAAGAGGAGGAGGAAATGATGATACAATGGCCAACAGGCACATGAAAAGATGTTAAACTTCACTAATTATTAGAGAAGTGCAAATCAAATCTGCAGTGAGGTATCACCTCACAGTAGTCAGAGGGGCTATCATCAAAAAGTCTAGAGACAGAATTAAGATGGCAGAGTAGAAGGACTGGAGCTCACCTTCTCTCACAAAAGCAACAAAATTACAAGCAACTGCTGAACAAACTTTAACCAAATAGACTGCAAACTATCAAAAAAGATATCCTACTCCAGAAGACAAAGAGGAGGCCACATCAAGACAGTAGGAGGGGTGATTACATGATATAAGCAACCCCATACATGCCAGGTAGGCGGCCTACAGACTGGAAAATAACTATCACAGAGACTCACCTACGGGAGTTAGAGTTCTGAGCCCCACCTCAGGTCCCCATGCCTGGGGATTTGGCATTGGTAGGAGCCCCCAGAGCACTTGGCAATGAAGGCCAGTGGGGCTTGTGCACAGGAGCTCCACAGGACTGGGGGAAATGGAGACCCCATTCCTGAAAGGGGCACATAGGCTTTCATGTGCAATGGGTCCCAGGGCAAAGCAGAGACTCCATGGGAATCTGGGTCAGACCTAACTGCAGTTCTTGGAGGATATCCTGGGAAAACAGGGGGCGACTGTGGCTTATAGTGGGGAAAGGACATTGGAGGCAAAGGTCTCTGGAATAATCATCAGTGTGCGTTACTCTACAGGTGGCCATTGTGGAAAAATCTGGCCCCACCCAATAGTGCTGAGAAGCCCCAGGCCAAACTATAACCCAGGTGGAATCACAGACTCACTCATCAGCAAACAGGCTGCCTAAAGACACTCCCACCCTGAGGCACACAGCCACCTCTAATCTCACCCAGAGACCAAGTCCTACCAACCAGAGGGATAAGAATCAACTCCACCTACCAGTGGGCAGACATCAGTCCCTTCCATGAGGAAGCCTACAGCAAGCCCACTACCAACTTCGGCCACAAGGGGGGTGGACATCAGAAGCAACAGAGGCTACAACTCTATGACTCAGATAAGGGAGCAAGGAAAAAACAAAAACACACACACAAAAAACAGAAAAACGGCTAAGTGATCCAGAGATTATCAACTTCCATGAAAAATACTTTAGACTGATGAGAGTGAAGAAGATTTAAGACACTGGAAATGAACTGGAGGTAAAGATTGATAAATTACAAGAAACACTGAAGAAAGAAATTCAAGATTTAAGAATTAAGCAAGCAGAGATGCAAAATACAATAACTGAAATTAAAAAATCAATGAGGAAATCAAGAAGGAAATTAAAAAATACCTCAAGACAAATGATAATGAAGACACAACCACACAAAATCTATGGGATGCTGCAAAAGCAGTGCTCAGAGGAAAGTTCATGGCAATACAGGCCTTCCTCACAAAAGAAGAAAAATCTCAAATTGATAACTTAACCCACCACCTAAATGAATTAGAAAAAGAAGAACAAGCAAAACCTAAAGTCAACAGAAGGAAGGAAAACATAAAGATCAAAGAGGAAATCAATAAAACAGAGATTCGAAAAAACAATAGACAAAATCAATCAAACCAAGAGCTGGTTCTTTGAAAAGGTAAGCAAAATAGATAAACCTCTGGCTAGGCTCACCAAGAAGAGGAGAGAAAAAAACCCAAATAAACAAAATAATAAATGACAAAGGAGAAATCACAACGGATACTACAGAAATACAAAAAACATAAGAGAATACTATCAACAATTATATGCCAACAAATTCAACAACCTAGAAGAAATGGACATCTTTCTAGAGACCTACAGCCTGCCAAAACTCAATCAAGAAGAAATAGATCAACTGAACAGACCGATCACTAGAAATGAAATTGAATACATCATGAAAACACTCCCTACAAATAAAAGTGCAGGACCAGATGGCTTCACAGGAGAATTCTACCAAACAAACAAAGAGGAACTTATACCCATCCTCCTTAAACTTTTTCAAAAGGTTGAAGAAGAAGAAACACTCCCAAAGACATTCTATGACACCACCATCACCCTAATTCCAAAACCAGACAAAGATACCACCAAAAAAGAAAACTACTGACCAATAATTTTGATGAATTTAGACGCAAAATTCTCAACAAAATTTTAGCCACCGGAATCCAACAACATATCAAAAAGATCGTACACCATGACCAGGTGGGATTCATCCTAGGTCACAAGGATGGTTCAAAACACGTAAATCAATCAACATCATACACCACATTAACAAAAGAAAAGTCAAAAACCACATGATCATCTCAATAGATGCAGAAAAAGCATTTGACAAAGTCCAACATCCCTTCATGATAAAAACTCTTACCAAAGTGGGTAGAGAGAGAACATTCCTGAATATAATCAAAGCCATTTATGACAAACCCACAGCAAATACAATACTCAATGGAGAAAAACTGAAAGCCTTCCCACTAAAATCTGGAACAAGACAAGGATGCCCACTCTCACCGCTGTTATTCAACATAGGATTGGAAGTCCTAGCCACAGCAATTAGACAAACAAAAGAAATTAAAGGCTTCCAAATAGGAAGAGATGAGGTAAAACTGTCACTGTATGCTGATGACAGGATACTATATATAGAAAACCATAAGGACTCAACCCAAAGACTACTTGAACTGATCAACAAATTCAGCAAAGTAGCAGGATATAAGATTAACATTCAGAAGTCAGTCGCAATTCTGTATACTCACAATTAAATATTAGAAAAGGAATACAGAAATACAACACCTTTAAACTTGCACTCCAAAAAATCAAATACCTGGGAATACACCTGACCAAGGAGGTAAAGGACTTATATGCTAAGAACTATAAAATATTAATCAAGGAAATTAAAGACGATGTAAAGAAATGGAAAGATATTCCATGCTCCTGAGTTGGAAAAGTTGATATTGTAAAAATGGCCATACCACCCAAAGCAGTCTACAGATTCAATGCAATCCCTATCAAATTACCCAGGACATTTTTCACAGAACTAGAACAAACAATCCAAAACTTTATATGGAACCACAAAAGATCCATAATTGCCAAAACAATTCTGAAGAACAAAAATCAAGCAAGAGGCATCTCTCTCCCAGACTTCAGGCAATATTACAAAGCCACAGTCATCAAAACAGTGTGGTACTGGTACCAAAACAGACAGATAGACCAATGGAACAGAATAGAGAATCCAGAAATAAACCCAGACACCTTTGGTCAATTAATCTTTGACAAAGAAGGCAAGAATATAAAATGGGAAAAAGACAGTATTTTCAGCAAGCATCACTGGGAAACCTGGACAGCTGCATGCAAATCAATGAAACTAGAACACACCCTCATATCATGAACAAAAATAAACTCAAAATGGCTGAAAGACTTAAATATAAGACTTAAATATGACAAGACACCATAAAACTCCTAGAATATAACACAGGCAAAACATTCTCTGACATCAACATTACAAATGTTTTTTCAGGTCAGTCTCCCAAAGCAACAGAAATAGAAGCAAAAATAAACCAATGGGATCTAATCAAACTGACAAGCTTTTGCACAGCAAAGGAAAACAAAAAGAAAACAAAAAGACAACTTACAGAGTGGGAGAAAATAGTTTCAAATCATGCAACTGACAAGGGCCTAATCTCTGAAATACACAAACAACTTATATAACTCAACAGCAAAAAAGCCAACAACCCAACTGAAAAATGGGCAAAGGACCTGAATAGACATTTCTCCAAAAAAGATATACAGATGGCCAACAAGCACTTGAAACAACGCTCAACATCACTGATTATTAGAGAAATGCAAATCAAAACTACCATGATATACCACCTCACACCAGTCAGAATGGCCATCATTAATAAGTCCACAAATAACAAATGCTGGAGGGGGTGTGGTGAAAAGGGAACCCTCCTACACTGTTGGTGGAAATGTAAGCTGGTACAACCACTATGGAGAACAGTATGGAGGTATCTTAGAAAACTAAACATAGAACTACCAGATGATCCAGCAATCCCACTCTTGGGCATATATCCAGACAAAACTCTACTTAAAAAAGACACATGCACCTGCATGTTAATTGCAGCACTATTCACAATAGCCAAGACATGGAATCAACACAAATGTCCACTGATAGATGATTGGATCAGGAAGATGTGGTATACATACACAATGGAATACTACTCAGCCATAAAAAGAACAACATAGTGCCATCTGCAGCAACATGGATGAAACTAAAGACTCTCATCTTGAGTGAAGTAAGTCAGAATGAGAAAGACAAATACCATATGATATCACTTATATCTGGAATATAACACATGGCACAAAAGACACTTTCCACAGAAAAGAAAATCATGGACTTGGAGAATATACTTGTGGTTGCCAAGGGAGAAAGGAGGGAGTGTGAGGGACTGGGAGCTTGCAGCAAATAGATGCAGAATGTTGTCTTCGGGATGTATAAGCAATGGGATCCTGCTGTGTAGCACTGGGAACTCTGTCTAGTCACTTATGATGGAACATGGAATGTGAGAAAAAAGAATGTATATATACATGTGTAACTGGGAATGTATATATGCATGCTGCACAGTAGAAAAAAATATACACATAAATAAATGATAAAAAAAAATTCATTAGAAGTAACCAACACAGAACATAGGAGGCAGAAGATGAATAAGCAGGGTGGAGGACAGACAAGTGGATATCACTGATGTGGAATAGAAAAAAGAAAAAAGATGGAAAAGAAATGAAGACAGTCTGAGAGAATTCTGGGAAACATTAAACACACCAACATCTGTATTATAGGGGTGCTGGAAGGAGAAGAGAGAGAGAAGGGTCCAGAAAAAATATTTGAAGAGATAATAGCCAAAAACTTCCCTAACATGGTAAAGGAATCACTCACTCAAATCCAGGAAGCACAATTAATACCATATAAAATAAACTCAAGGAAGAACACTTGGAGACACATATTAAGCAAACTGATGAAAATTAAACACAAAGAGAAAACATTAAAAGAAACTAGGGAAAAGAAACAAATAACATACACAGGAACCACAATAAGGTTAGCAGCAGATTTTTCAGCAGAAACTCTGTAGGCCAGAAGGTAATGGCACAATATACTTCAAGTGATGAAAAGAAAAAACCTCTAACCAAGATTATCCTATCCTGCAAGCCTCTCATTCAGATTTCAAGGAGAAATCACCAACTTTACATACAAGCAAAAGCTATGAGAATTCAGTACCACTAAACAATCTTTACAACAAAATAATAAAGGAACTTCTCTAGGTGAAAAAGAAAAGGCCACAATCAGAAACAAAAATATTACAAATGACATGGCTCACCAGTAAAGGCATACATATAGCAAAGGTAGGAAATCATCCACACACAAATATGCTATCCACACAAAACCAGAAATCATGAAAAGAGGAGTGTACAAATGCAGGACATTGGAGATGCTCTTACAATTAAGAGATCAACAATTTAAAACAATCTTGTATATATATAGACTCCTATATCAAAACTTCATGGTAACTGCAAACCAAAAATCTACAATAGATACAAATAAAAAAAGTAACTCAAATACAACATTAAAGATAATCATCAAACCACAGAGAAGAGAATAAGAGAAGAAGGGAAGAACAAAGACCAAAAAAACAAATCCAAAACATTTAATAAAATGGCAATGAGAACACACATATCAATAATTACCTTAAATGTAAATGGACTAAATGCTCCAACCAAAAGACATAGACTGGCTGAATGAATACAAAAGCAAGACCCGTATATATGCTGTCTTCAAGAGACACACTTCAGTTCTAGGAACACATACAAAATGAAAGTGAGAGGAGGGAAGAAAATATTCCATGCAAATGGGAATCAAAAGAAAGCTGGAGTAGTATGGAGCTGTCTCATGTCAGGTAAAATAGACCTTAAAATAAAGATTATAAGAAACAAAGAAGGACATTACATAATGATCAAAGGATCAATCCAAGAAAAATATATAATAATTGTAAATATACATGCACTCAACATAGGATCACCTCAATACATACGGCAACTGCTAACAACCTTATAAGGAGAAATTAGCAATAAAACAATAATAGTGGGGGGCTTTAACACTCCACTTACAGCAATGGACAGATCATCCAGACAGAAAATCAACAAGGAAATACAGGCCCTAAATGATGCATTAGACCAGATGGACTTAACAGACATTTATAGAACATTCCATTGAAAAGCAGCAGAATAACATGCTTCTCAAGCTTACATGGAACATTCTCTAGGATAGATCACTTTCTGGGCCACAAATCAAGTCTCAGTAAATTTAAGAAAGTTGAAATCATATCAAGCATCTTTTCCAACCACAACATTATAAGACCAGAAATCAACAACAAGGAAAAACCGCAAAAAACACAAACATGTAGAGACCAAACCACATGCTACTAAACAACCAATGGATCACTGAGGAAATTTAAAAATGTCTAGAAGCAAACAACAACAAAGACACAACAATCCAAAACCTATGGGATGCAGCAAAACCAGTTCTAAGGGGGAAGTTTATAGCAATACAAGCCTATCCCGGAAAACAAGAAAAAGCTCAAATAAACAACTAAACCTTACACCTGAAGCAACTAGAGAGAGAACAGACAAGACCTAAAGTTAGCAGAGGGGGAAAAAATCGTAAAGAACAGAGCAAGAATAAATGAAATAAAAATGAAGAAAACCATAGAAAATATCAATGAAACTAAAAGCTGATTCTTTGAGATCAACAAAATTGATAAACCCTTAGCCAGACTCATCAAGAAAAAAAGGGTGAAGACTCAAATCAATAAAATTAAACATGAAAAGGGAGAAGTTACAATCAACATCACAGAAATACAAAGGATCATACGAGACTACTACAAGCAACTATATGTCAAAAAAAATGGACAACCTACAAGAAATGGACAAATTCTTAGAAAGGTACAATCTTACAAGATGAAGCCAAGAAGAAATAGAAAAGATGAAGATGAACGGACCAATCACAAGCACTGAAATTGAAACTCTGATTTTAAAACTTCCAACAAACAAAAGTCCAAGACCAGACGGCTTCACAGGAGAAATCTATCAAACATTTACAGAAGAGCTAACACCTACACTGCTGAAAACATTCCGAAAAATTGCAGAGGGAGGAACACTCCCAAACTCATTCTGTGAGACCACCATCACCCTGATAACTAAAACCAGATATAGATACCACAAAAAAAGAAAATTAAAGGTCAGTATCACTGATGAACATTGATGCAAAAATCCTCAACAAAATACTAGGAAACAAATGCAACAATACATTAAAAGGACTGTACATCATGATCAAGTGGGATTTATCCCAGAGGTGCAAGGATTTTTCAATACCTGCAAATCAATCAGTGTGATACACCACATTAACAAATTGAAGAGTCAAAACCATATGATCCTCTCAATAGATGCAGAAAAGCCTTTGACAAAATCCAACACCCACTTCTGATAAAAACCCTCCAGAAAGTGGGCATAGAGAGAAACTACCGCAACATAATAAAGGCCCTATATGACAAACACACAGCTGACATCATTCTCAATGGTGAAAAGATGAAAGAATTCCCACTAAGAGCAGGAATAAGACAAGGACATCTGCTCTTGCCACTACTACTCAACATACCTTTGGAAGTCCTAGCCATGGCAATCAGAGAAGAAAAAGAAATAAAAGGAATCCAAATTGGAAAGGAAGAAGTAAAACTATCACTGTTTGCAGATATCAAGATACTGTACCTAGAAAATCCTCAAGGCACTACCAGAAAACTGTTAGAATTCATCAATGAATTTGGCAATGTCGCAGGATACAAAATTAATACACAGAAATCAACTGCATTTCTATATACTAACAACAAAAGATCAGAAAGAGAAATTAGGGGAAAATACCATTTACCATTGCATCAAAAAGAATAAAATACTTAGAAATAAACCTACCTAAAGAGACAAAGGACCCATATTCTGAAAACTGTAAGACACTGATGAAAGAAATCAAAGATGACATAAACAGATGGAAAGACATACCACACTCTTGGATTGGAAGAATCAATATTATCAAAATGATTATACTACCCAAGGAAACCTACAGATTCAATGCAATCCCTATAAAATTACCAAGAACATTTTTCACAGAATATGAACAGAATGTTTTAAAGTTTGTTTGGAAGCACAAAAGACCCAGAAGCCATCCTGAGTAAGAAAAAAGGAACTGGAGGAATCAGACTCCCTGACTTCAGACTATACTACACAGCTACAGTCATCAAAACCATATGTTACTGGCACAAACACAGAAATATAGATCAGTGGAACAGTATAGAAAGCCCAGAATTAAACCCACACACCTACAGTAAATTAATCTATTACAAAGGAGGAAGAATATACAATGCAGAAAAGAGAGTCCCTTCAATAAGTGGTGCTGGGAAAACTGGACAGCTACATGTAAAACAATGAAATTAGAACACTTCCTAATACCACACATAAAAATAAACTCAAAATTGATTAAAGACCTAAATATAAAACTGGACACTATAAAACTCTTAGAGGAAAACATAGGAACACTCTCTGACATAAACCACAGCAATATCTTCTCACATCCACCTCCTAGAGTAATGATGATAAAACCAAAAATAAACAAATGGGGCCTAAAATGTTTCTGCACAGTAAGGGAAACCCTAAACAAAACAAAAGACAACCCACAGAATGGGAGAAAATATCTGCAAATGAAGCAACTGACAAGGGATTAACTTCCAAAATTTATAAACACCTCCTGCAGCTCAATATGAAAAAAATCAACCCCATCAAAAAAACGGTTAGAAGATCTAAACACAATTCTTCAAAGAAAACATACAGATGTCCAAAAAACACATGAAAAAATGTTCAACATCACTCATTATTAGAGAAATGCAAATCAAACTACTATGAGGTACCAATTTACACTAGCCAGAATGGCTGTCATCAAAATGTCTACCAACAATAAATGCTGGAGAGGGTGTGGAGAAAAAGGAACCTTATTACACTGTTGGTGGGAATGTAAATTGGTGCAATCACTGTGGAAAACAGTATGGAGATTCCTCAAAAAACTATATGATCCAGCAATCCCACTCTTGGGCATCTTTCCAAAGAAAACAATGACTCAAAAAATACGTGTACTCCAATGTTCATTCCAGCACTATATACAATAGCCAAGACATGGAAACAACCTAAATATCCATTGACAAAGGAGTGGATAAAGAAGATGTGGTAACATATACACAATGGAATATTACTCAGTCATTAAAAGGAAAGAAATAATGGCATTTGCAGCATCATGGATATACTAGAAATTGTCATGCTAAGTGAAGTTAGTCAAATAGTGAGACACCAATGTCATATGCCATCACTTACATGTGGAATCTAAAAAAAAAGGACACAATGAACTTCTTTGCACAACAAATACTGACTAACAAACTTTGAAAAATGTATGGTTTCCAAAGGAGGCATGTTGTGGGCTGGGAGGATGAGCTGGGGCTTGGGATGGAAATTCTACAAAATTGGGTTGTGGTGATCATTGTACAACTATAAATGTAATAAAATTAATTGAGTTTTAAAAAAAAGTCTACAAAAAGTCAAAAAGTTCGATCCCTACAAATAATAAATGATGGAGAGAGTGTGGAGAAAAGGGAACCCTCCTATATTGGTGGTGGTAATGCAAATTAGTGCAGCCACTATGGAAAATAATATGGAGGTTCTTTGAAAAACTGAAAAATAGAATTACCACATAATCTGACAATCTTGCTCCTGGGCATATATCCGGAAAAAAATGAAAACTCTAATTTGAAAAGAAATATGCACCCCAATGTTCATAGCAGCGCTATTTACAACAGTCAAGACATGAAAACAACCCAAGTGTCCATCAACAGATGACTGGCTTAAGAAGATGTGGTATATATACACAACCATAAAAAAGAATGAAACTTTGCCATTTGCAGCATTATGGATTGACCTGGAGAATGCTATAGTAGTGATAAATATTATATGATCCCACTTATATGTAGAATCCAAAAAATAATATATATGAATATATGTCCAAAACGGGAACAGATTTATAGACCTAGAACATAAACTTATAATTACCAAAAGGGAAAGGGAGTGGGAGAAGGATAAATTAGGAATATGGAATTAACAGACACAAACTACTGTACATATAAGCAGCAAGGATTTACTCTGTAACACAGGGAATGATATTCAATACCTTGTAATAACTTATAATGGAAAATAATCTGAAAACATATGTATATATAACTGAATCACTTTGCTGTACACCTGAAGCTAATATAATACTGTATATCAACTATACTTAATTTTTTGAAAAGAAAATGATACAAATTTGTATTTTTACTGAGTTTTTATTACAAAATTAAAACATGTTAATGATAGAAAATTAAACTGTACAGAAGCAGAAAGTCACTGCTTCTTCAAACCAAAAACTTATTCTCAGAGATAACCATTATTAGCAGTTTCTTTTGTATCATTCCAGAAAATAAACAATCATACACACACACACCCCAAAATGGCATCATAGAAAACACACACTTTTTCAACTATTTTATTTCATTTCACTTTATTTCATTCCATTTCATTTCATTTCATTTGCTTTTTAGGGCCATATCTGCAGCACAGCAACTTGGGATCTGAGCCCTGTCTGTGACCTACACCACAGCTCAGGCAATGATGGATCCTTAACCCACCTGAGTAGGGCTGGGGATCGAACCTACATCCCCATGGATACTAGTTGGGTTCATTACAACTGAGCCATGAAGGAACTCCACAACCTGCCTTTTAAAATTTAGTGTGGGAGTTTCCGTTGTGGTTCAGCAGGTTAAGAACCCAACATAGTGCCCATGAGGATGTAGGTTTGATCCATGACCTCATCCAGTGGATTAAGGATCTGGTGTCACCAGGGGCTGTGGCATAGGTCACAGATGTGGCTTAGATCTGGCATTGCTGTGGCTGTGGCTAGACCAGCAGCTGCAGCTCCGTTTGGACCCCTAGCCCAGGAACTTTCATATGATGCAGGTGTGGCTGGAAAAAAAGACCAAAAAAATAAAAAATAAAATAAAATAAAATTTAGAGTGTCTTGAATATCATCTGTATCATGGCTTCCATAAGGTGACCTCATTTAATAGTTACATGAAATGCCATTATATGGAGGCACCATAATTTATTTCGCTGTTCCTCTATTTGTGAACATTTACGTTCCTCAGGATTTTCCCATTACCAACAAAGTGTACATATACATATCTTGTGTATATGTATGAATGGTGCATGTGAATATGTACATATAATTCACTTGTCTGTATGAATATATGCAAACGTATGTGAACAAATTTACATATGTGCATACATATTTATAAATATATTTATTTCAGCTTTATTTTAATCATTTGTAATTGAATAGTGAATTATTAGAAGCGAGAGTTCTGAAGATAAACCCTTTGGGTTCAAATCCTGGGTCTCTCCTGTGTAATTTTAGGCTAATTACTTGTTTGTGCCTTGGTTTTCTCTTCTATAAAATGGAGATGTTAATAGTACCAGCCTCTAGGGCTACTGAGAAATTTAAGTAATATGATCAAAACAAATTGCTTGGCACAGTACCTGGCTCATAGTAAGGAACTAATAAATAGAAGCTATTATGACTATCACATATCTTTACACATGTAAATACCCTCATAAATGTATAAAGTTATATGATCAATTCCTTGAATTTTAAATATTGGATGAAAGGGCATGTGCATTTAAAAGTTACAATACTACCAAATAATCCTCCAAAACATTGAACTAATTTACACTTCCACCTATATTGTGTGAGATTTTTTATTTGTCTATGGCTTTGACAATACATACTTGGTATTAATAGGGAGGTCTCCAGCGGTCTAGTGATTAGGACTCAGCACTTTCACCACTGTGGCCCAGGTTCAATCCCTGGTCTGGGAACTGAGATCCCACATCAAACTTCTGCACATCACAACCAAAAACAAAACAGAACAAAAACCACTTAGTGGGAGTTCCCATCATGGCTCAGTGGTAATGAACCCAACTAGGATCCATGAGAACACAGGTTCCATCCATGACCTCGCTCAGTGGGTTAAGGATCTGGTGTTGCCATGAGCTGTGGTGTACGTCGCAGAGGCAGCTTGGATCTGGCAGTGCTGTGCCTCTGGCCTAGGATGGCAGCTACAGCTCCAATTCGACCCCTAGCCTGGGAACTTCCATGTGCCTTGGGTGTGGCCCTAAAAAGAAAAAAAAAAAAAAACCACTTGGTATTAATAAAACTTTTTGTTGTTAATCTTATTGAGTGAAAAGTGGTATGCCATTATGAATGCATTCCTTTCATTATGAATAAGGCTGACCATCTTCTTATATCAGTTAAAATTAATATTTATTAATGTGATTTACCTGTTCATGGGTTTTGCTCATTTTGCAATTGTTATTCATTTAAATTATTTATTTTTAAGAACTCTTTAAGTCACTCTTTAAATTAGTGATTTTTAAGAACTCTTTCCAAAAATCAAGAATAAATAACTAGAACAGACTGATCACTAGAAATGAAATTAAATATGTAATTTTTTAAAAAAACCTCCCCACAAACAAAGGTCCAGGAACAGATGGCTTCACAGGTGAATTCTACTAAACATACAAAGAACTTACACCCATCCTTTTCAAACTTTTCCAGAAGATTGAAGAAGGAACAATTCCATTCTATGAAGTCCTATCACCCTAATACCAAAACCAGACAAAGATACTGAAAAAGAAAATTATAGGCCAATATCTTTGATGAATGCAGATGCAAAAAATTCTAAAAAAAATTTAGTAAACCCAATCCAACAACACATAAAAAAAAAAATCATACACCACGACCAATTGGGATTCATCCTAAGTTCACAAGGATGGTTCAACATACATGAATCAATCAACATCCTATACCACATCAACAAAAGAAAAGTCAAAACCACATGATCATCTCAATAGCAGAAAAATCATTTGACAAAATCTAAAATTCATTCATGATAAAGTGGGTATAGAGGAACACATCTCAACATAACAAAAGCCATTTATGACAAACCCACAGCCAATGTAATACTCAACAGCAAAAAGCTGAAAGCATTCCCACTAGAATCTGGAACAAGACAAGGATGCCCACTCTCACCACTTTTATTCAACGCAGGATTGGAAGTCCTAGCCATAGCAATCAGATAAACAAAGGAAATAAAAGGTATCCAAATTGGAAGAGAAGAGGTAAAATTGTCACTTTGTGCAGATGACAAGATACTATCCATAGAAAACCCCAAAGACTCCACACAAAAGCTACTCAAACTGTTCAACTAATTCAGCAATGCAGCAGGACACAAGATTAACATTCAGAAATCGTTACATTTCTGTATACTAACAACAAAATATTAGAAAAGGAATATAAAAAACAATACCTTTTAAAATTGCTCCACCCAAAATTAAATACCTAGGATTAAATCTGACCAAGGAAGTGAAAGATTTATATGCTGAGAATTATAAAATATTAATCAAGGAAATTAAAGAGGATTCAAAGAAATGGAAAGATATCCCACGCTCCTGATTGGAAGAATTAATGTCATTAAAATGGCCATACTACCCAAAGCAATCTACAGATTTAATGCAATCCCTATCAAATTACCCATGATATTTTACACAGAAATACAACAAACAAATCCAAAAATTTATATGGAACCATAAAAGACCCAGAATAGCCAAAGCAATCCTGAAAGGGAAAAAAACAAAAACCAAGCAGGAGGCATAACTCCCCCAGACTTCAGGCAATATTACAGAGCTACAGTAATCAAGACAGTGTGGTACTGGTACTAAAACAGACATACAGCCCAATGGAATAGAATAGAGAGCCCAGAAATAAACCCAACATCTATGGTCAATTAATCTTCAACAAAGGAGGCAAGAATATAAAATGGGGGAAAAGAGAGTCTTTTCAGCAACTGGTGCTAGGAAAACTGGACAGCCATATGTAAATCAATGAAACTAGAACATACCCTCACACCATGCACAAAAATAAACTCAAATGGCTTAAAGGCTTAAACATAAGACATGACACCATAAAACTCCTAGAAGAGAACATAGGCAAAACATCCTCTGACATCAACTGTACAAATGTTTTCTTAGGTCAGTCTCTCAAGGCAATAGAAATAAAAACAAAAATAAACCAATGAGACCTAATCAAATTGACAAGCTTTTGCACAGCAAAGGAAACCATTAAAAAAAAACCCCTACAGAATGGAAGAAAATAGTTGCAAATTATGCAACTGACAAGGGCTTAATCTCAAAAGTATACAAACAACTCATACAACTCAACAGCAAAATAAAATGCTGGAGTAGGTGTGGAAAAAGGGGAACCTTCCTACACTGTTGGTGCGAATGCAAGTTGTTAAAACCACTGTGGAAAACAGTATGGAGGTACTTCAGAAAACTAAATATAGAAGTACTATTTGACCAGCAATCCCACTCCTGGGCATATACCCAGATAAAACTTGCATTCAAAAAGATACATGCACCCTCATGTTCACTCCAGCACTATTCACAGTAGCCAAGACATGGGATCAATCTGAATATCCATCGACAGATGACTGGATTAAGAAGGTATGGTACATATACACAACGGAATACTACTCAGCCATAAAAAAACCCAAAATAATGCTATTTGCAGCAACATGGATTCAACTAGAGAGTCTCATACTAAGTGATGTAAGTCAGAAAGAGAAAGACAAATACTATATAATATCACTCACATGTGGAATCTAAAATATGACACAGATGAACCTACCTACAAAACAGAAATGGACTCACAGACATGGAGAGCAGATTTGTGGTTGCCAAGGGGGAGTGGGGAAGGAATGGGATGAACTGGGAGTTTGGGATTAGTAGATGCAAATTATTACATTTAAAATGAATGAGCAATGAGGTCCTGCTCTATAGCACAGAGAACTATATCCAATCACCTGTGACAGAAAATGATGAGAAAAATAGTATGTATAACTGGGTCACTTCGTTATACAGCAACATAAGTAACTCCTTCAAACAAATAACAAAATATGCAAACAAGGTAATTGAAAAATGGGCAAAGAATAGGAACAAAAATTCACAGAGAACCATTAATTGTTAGCTTATAAAATGTTCATCCTCAGAGACAGTACAAGAAATGCACACTCTGGAGTTCCCATTGTGGCTCAGTGGTTAACGAATCCAACTGAGAACCATGAGGTTACAGGATTCAATCCCTGGCCTTGCTCAGTGGGTTGGGGATCCAGCATTGCCGTGAGCTGTGGTGTAGCTTGCAGACTCTGCTTGGATCCCACGTTGCTGTGGCTCTGGCGTAGGCTGGCAGCTACAGCTCCAATTGGACCCCTGGCCTCCATATGCCGCGGGAGCAGCCCTAGAAAAGGCAAAAAGACAAAAAAAGAGACAAAAAAAAGAAAAGAAAAAGAAATGCACACTCAGAAAAACTACAAGGTCTTACTATAGAGCAATATTCTGTGATAAGACATAATGGAAAAAATAAGAAAAAATATGAAAAATGCATATATATGTATGACTTAATCACTTTGTTGTACAGCAGAAATTAACACATTATCAATCAACTATACCTCAAAAAGATTTTTTTAAAAAAGAAATGCACGCTCAAACACTAGTTGTCATTATTGCCTATGAGATAGGCAAAATGGAAAAATATTGCTAATATCTAATGCTGTTGAGTAACAGGCACTCTTGGTCACTCTGACAAAGAAACCATTTTAAGTAATCAATTAAGCAATTGCACTTTCACACCTTCCTTTTTTTCTTTTTTTTTTTCTTGCTTGATTGATTGTATTTCCAAACAAATGGTATTGTATCACCAGCTGCCAAAGGTAACAACTGAATGAAGTGTGAAACAACATGAATCAAAAGCTGTAGCACGTGGAAGCCTGTTCACAGCACTGAGTGATAGAAGTGAAGCTTCTTCTTCCACTTTGCACATTTCTAATGTGGATTTCACAATTCAAGGAAAAAAAATTAGTAAGAAAAAATTAATGTTTTCGTATTCTTTCCCAAATATGCTTTTGTGTAACCTCATTATGCAGTTTGTACACATCTCACTTTTGCCAAATGCATCTTATATCCAAGCATTCTCCAATAGCGTGAATTAAGAATTAAATTCTCATTTCAAAATAAAGGCTTCTATTTTATTTTCCTCTTTACTTGCAAGTAGAGAAAGAGGAGGTAGGAGGGGAAGCTTTGGGAGAGGATTTTGAGCCACATAAAGAACATGGTCACGTTCATCTGGTTGCCCTTATTGTACAGAAGAGGACAGTGTAAGCTAAAGGAGGCGAGACCTCAAAAAACACAGAAGATGTAGATGTGTAGCAGTTGCGGCTGAACTTTGTTGTGGATCATTCCAAAGGGGTTTCTACTCTCTTGTGATCCACCCCTTCCCTGTGGTTACACATCCTGCAGAAGACCCTTCTGGTGGAGACTGACCACTAGGTGGCACTGTGCACTGCTGGGCTAGTTTTCCCAGTAAAATATCCTCAGGCCAGCTCCAGATGGCTTCTATGGACAGGTCCTTCCCAGGCCGGCTACATCATAATTTTTCTTCAAAATCTATAAACTCAGCCAATTTTAAGAACTATCTCATTTTTATCAGAAAAGAAATAATTTCCGTTTGTAATGTGGATATTTTTTGGAAATAGTCCTTTGCTAATTTGTAAAGCTAGTCCAGCCTCTAGGGATTTTCAAGGTGCCCATGACAGGTGAGCTATGAACTGCAGCTGCAGAACAAGTATGGACAGTGTATAGTGCATGGAAGTGCTTCAAGAGACCCAAGACAAAATGAAAGCCTCTAGAACAAACCACAACCAACACCTCAGCCTTTGTTGAACTTGTTTCTCAGGACCAA
This sequence comes from Phacochoerus africanus, assembly GCF_016906955.1. NCBI lineage: Eukaryota > Metazoa > Chordata > Mammalia > Artiodactyla > Suidae > Phacochoerus > Phacochoerus africanus. The sequence goes on from NC_062558.1 coordinate 108,545,319, forward strand.
CTTGGCAGTGAAGCAAGTAGAAAGAAGCAGAACCTCCAGAGGTAAGTTGTTTTGTTTTGTTTTGTTTGTCTTTTGTCCATTTTTTTTTAGGGCCGCACACACAGAATATGGAGGTTCCCAGGCTAGGGGTCCAATTGAAGCTGTAGCCACCGGCCTACGCCAGAGCCAAAGCAATGCCAAATCCGAGCTGTGTCTGTGACCTATCCCACAGCTCACAGCAACGCCAGATCCTTAACCCACTGAGTGAGGCCTGGGATCAAACCTGCAAACTCATGGTTTCTAGTCAGATTCATTCCCACTGCACCACAACGGGAACTCCCAGAGCTATGTCTTTGAGACTGTAAGAAACATCAACTAAATCATCAAGCAGCAGGCCCTGACCCCTTCATCCTGAAACTCCCAGATTCCAAGTAGCCCTCAGCTGGGAATTGTCATGTCTAACTAATCATCAGCACCATCACCTCCCACCCAGCGTCCATGGAGTGGCCACAGCAACATTGTCACTGACAATGGTAGCATCCTGAAAACAAGTCTTCCCATCTGGGAGAGGAAGACCAGAATTATAAGACAAGAACCCCTGACACACTTGGGTCCCATGACCTGGAAACCACCCTGAGGAAGCTATTTGCTGGGAGAATTACCTCTTAGAAAGGAGGTTCTTTGGGGAGGAGCAGGATCCAGGACCTGGTGGAGAAGGCAAGCTTCACTGGATACCCCAGAGAGTATCCTATCCCTTGGCACACACTCCTGTGTCTCTGAAGTCACCGATTCTCTGGCACGTCCTTTAGCAGCCTATTGCCCAATCTGTCTGAAAAATTCCAGAATGTAAAGCCACTGGAAAGTTCTGCTGTTCGCCACCTAACAGCAGAGACCAGCCTCACCCCAGGTCATTGCAGACCTCCATCTACTTGTAGTCACCAAGGGCTTATGGAAGCTAAACATTGACCTGGGCCAAATGTCCAACCTTAACAACTTCGAAGATGACAGTGTGGTTGAGAATATGAAAAAGCAGCATGGACAACTACATTGTACTCCTGAGCCTCACTTCTTCTGTACCAGTTTAGCACCCAGAGACATCCGATGAGAGATCGTGGGCATAGGTATGGGGATCAGGCAGAAGTTAGCTGAGCTGGCCTCAGGCTCTCAGAGGAGATGCGGGAGTCAGTGGCTGCCACAGATGGAGATGGTGGTGTGAGGGGTCTAGTGAGAGAACCACATCAAGTTCTGTAAACCTGGAACCTTGAAGCAAGGTTTTCCAAAATGTAATCCCTAGACCTTCAACATTAGCATCCCCTAGGAAGTTGTTAGAAATGCAGATTGTCAGGCCCTACTCAAAGCCTGCTGAATGAGAAACTCCTGGAATTGGGGCCCCCCAAAATCTGTTTTAATAAGCCTTTCAGGTGATTCTGATACAAAAGTTTTGAAACACTGCCTAACATGATGTATAATTAAAGGCAGTCTCACCCCCATCTCAGATACCATTCTAGAGGCTGTCTAGCCTGTGGGAATGATGTTTAAAAGCATATTCATTGTCTGTTTTGTGTGTGTGTGTAGCATGCCACTGACGCTGGGCATCAGAAAGAACACAAAATTAGCCAGAGCCATCATTGTTCAAGATTATTATTATTGTTGTAAAGCCCAGCACACAGTAGGTACTCTGGGAATGTTTGCAGTCAACAATAAAACATTTTTTATGTATGGTCTATATAAATTGAATTTCATATACCTGATATTGAGTGAAAGAGGCCAGATATAAAAGATCACATACGCTATGATATCATACAAATGAATACTAAGAAAGGGAAAAATTAATAAGGATAGAGGTCAGAAAAGTGGTTACGTTTGAAGGGAGAGTGCTAATAGACTGTCTGGGCTGCTGGAACATGACCTGGGTGATGGTTACATGGGTGCATGTGTATAAAGGTCGTCAAGTACTACACTTCAGAAAAGAAGGAAAGAAAAGTAAACACCTGAGATGAGAGCCCTGCTGGAAAGGAAGGCAAGAAAACAACTACGAAGGAGTTCCCGTGGTGGCTCAGAGGTAACGAACCTGATTAGTATCCATGAGGATGAGATTCAATCCCTGGCCTTGCTCAGTGGGTTAAGGATCTGGTGTTGCCACGAGCTGTGGTGTAAGTCACAGACGTGGTTTGGATACCATGTTGCTGTTGCTGTGGCTGTGGTGTAGGCCAGCAGCTACAGCTCTGATTTGACCCCTAGCCTGTGAACTTCCATATGCCAAGAGTGCAGCCCTAAAAAGACAAAAAAAAAAAAAAAAAGGAAAGAAAACAACTGTGAAAATGAAAATAAGATAAAGAAGAAAAAGGGGGAAGGAGTAGAAATAGAAGAAATGCAAAAGACAGTCATTTATTTAACTGTAGACCCAGAAAAGAAAACAAAGCAATGAAACAGAACTAACATTTAAAACCATAATCCAAGAAAAATCTTCAGAAACAAAGAACTCAATCTACATGTTGAAAAGTACCAAGTACCTGAGAAAATTAACCCTAACTCTGAGACACATCTTGGCAAAACTATTAGATTTTAAAAAGTAAGAAGAAAAGTCCTGGAGTTCCTGCTGTGGCTCAGCGTAGTATCCATGAGGATGTGGGTTCAATCTCTGGCCTTTCTCAGTGGGTTAAGAGCGCAGCACTGCTTCGAGTTGTGGTGTAGGCTACAGATGTGGCTTGGATCCTGAGTTGCTGTGGCTTTGATGTAGGCTGGGAACTGGGCCCTAGCTTGGGAACTTCCACATGCTGTGGATGCGGCCCTAAAAAGAAAAAAAAGAAAAAAGTCCTCAAACCCTCCAGGCAAAAAAGGATTATAATTTACAAGAGCATAAGAATGAGATTAGCATCAGGCTTCTCAAAAGCAACATACCAAGCAAAGCAAAAATGGAGCAGCATTTTCTAGAAAATGAATGAAAAAAACCTGTGATCCAAAACAGCCGAATTATTTTTCAAGTATCAAGAAAAACATTTTTCAGCTTATATGAACTTAGCACCTTTCTAAAGGAATCTCTTAGATATAAAGTTTTATCCAACCAAGAGATGACATGGAAAATGTTAGTAAAAGAATGATTTTAGAGTTCTCGTCGTGGCTCAGTGGAAACAAATCTGACTAGTATCCACGAGGACACAGGTTCGATCCCTGGCCTTGCTCAGTGGGTTAGGGATCTGGCATTGCTGTGAGCTGTGGTGTAGGTCACAGACTCGGCTCAAATCCCGCGTGGCTGCAGCTACAGCTCCAATAGGACCCCTGGCCTGGGAACTTCCATATCCCATGGGTGTGGCCCTAAAAAGCAAAAATAAATAAATAAATAAATAATGGATCCTTATATCCGGAAATTTTAAAAATAAATAAATAAATAAATAACGGATCCTTATATCTGGAAATTTTAATTTTATATTAAACAATTTTCAGTTTCTTAAGAAACGCAACAAGAAAAAGAATTTTTTTTTTATCTTTAGATGGTGATGGATGTTAACTGCACTTGTTACACCGATCATTTCACAAACATGTATCAAATCATTACGCTACATACTTAAAACTAATACAATGCAAACTTAAATCACAGAATTTCTAAAACTATGATTAATGAAAACACTACATGTCAGAATCAATGGAATATATTAAAACAAAAATCAAAGAAAAATTCATAATACTAAACACTTTTATCAATTAAAAACAAAAGAATGAAAATAAATTCCTAACCCAAAAAACTAGGGGAAAAAATAGGAAAAGAACAACAAAGCAAGCCAAAAAAAAGCCCAAGGTGGGAACTATTAAAGATATGTGGAACAATAATGGAGAAAGGAATACAAAAGCAGAAAATCTAATTAATAAGGATTAACAAAATAGACAAAGCCCTCAATAACTTGATCATAAAAGAAAGGAGAAAGCACAAATATACAAAATAAAAAATGAGAAGAGAAACACAACCATGGAAACAGAATAAATTTTAAAAATCATGAGATTAAATTGCACATTATGCAAATGTTTAAAAACATAGATTAGATGTACATTTTCCTAGGGAAATAAAGATTTAAATGTACATATTTCTAGGGAAATACAAAATTGATTTTAGAGACATAAACTGAGAATTGGTAAAGAAGAGGTACATGTATGTATATATGGATGATACAACAGTTTATGGGTAAGCCTTTCAGAATCAATTATAAAACTACCGCAAACAATAGAAGAATTCTAAAAGATAGCAAGATATAAAGTTAATACTCAGAAATCAATAGCCTTCATATGCATTAATAATAACCAGTTAGAGGATATAATGATAAAGAAAATCTCACTGACAATAGCAAAAAAATAAAATTAAGTAAGTAGAGGTAAATTTAATGAAAAATGTAAAAAAACACGTGAGTAAAACAGCAAAATATTTGTAAAAGACACAAAATAGACTCAATCAAACGAAGACATTCATTTTTGGATAAGACAATTCATCATAAAGATATCAGTTCTGCTTAAGTTAACTTGTAAAGTTAAGATAATCCTAATAAAAATACCAACAGTTGATACTAAAACTCTTACAGAAAAACAAAATGCAAAAATAGCACCCCCGAAAAAAAACTAAAAAACAAAGACAAACTACTAGACATTAAAACATGCAATAGCGCCTCTAAAATTAAAGCAATTGGTACTGATGCTTAAATAGACTGGCCAGCAGAATTCAAAAGAAATTCCAGAAAGAGACCCTACTAGACATGGAAACTTGTATACAACAAAAGTGGCATCGGAAATCACTGGAATACATAAATGACACTGAGGCAAACTAGGACCCTTTTGGAAAAAGATACAATTACATTCATACCTCATTTCATGCACAGGAAGAAACTCAAACCTGATCAGAGATCTAAATGAAAAAAAGAAAAGAAAAATAAACCAAAAAAAGATGTTTAAATTCCTTTTTAACCTGAATACAGGGAAAAGCTTTCAAACTGTGACTTGATCCAAGAGTAATAAAAGGAAAGATTGATAAATCTGACGACATAAAAATAACTTTTTTTTTTAAACTTTTTGGAGCCACACCCTGCAGCATATGGAAGTTCCCAAGCTAGGGGTCAAATCAGAGCTTCAGCTGCCAGCCTACACCACAGCCACAGCAACGCGGGATCCGAGTCACCTATGTGACCCACAGCACAGCTCATGACAACCCCGGATCCTTAAGCCACTGAGAGAGGCCAGGGATCGAACCACATCCTCATGAATACTTACTAGTCAGGCTTATTACTGCTGAGACACAACAGGAACTTCCAAAAATAAACTCTTTTTTTTTTTTTTTTTGGCTTTTTGTCTTTTAGGGCAGCACCAGGGGCATATGGAAGTTCCCAGGCCAGTGGTCCATTCAGAGCTGTAGCCGCTGGCCTACACCAGAGCCACAGCAACACGGGATCCGAGCTGCATCTGCGACCTACACCACAGCTCACAGCAATGCCAGATCCTGAACCCACTGAGCGAGGCCAGGGATTAAACCCGCATCCTCATCAATGCTAGTCGAGTTTGCTAATGTTTGAGCCACAACTTGAACTCCTGAAAATAAACTTTTGAATGGCAAAAATATGTATCATAAACAAAGTAAAAAGATAACTGATGAACTGGGAGAAAATGTTTGCAACATACATTACACATAAAGGACTGATATCACCAATATTTTTTAAAACTCTAAAATTTATTTGAGGAATAAAGGACCAAAAACTCAATAGAAAAAAATGAAGGGAAAAAGATAGGAACAAGGAGTTCACGAAAAGATATAAAAATGGCCTTTAAAGTACATAAAAATGTTCAACTCACTTATAATTAGAGAAATACACATTGAAGCTAAACTGATAATCCATTTCTTACCTACTAGACTTGGAAAAATTGGCAGCGGCAGGGGAAATGGCAGCACATTCTGTTGGTAAGGCTGTGGGGAAACTGGTACTCACATATTTTGCTGGTAAAAACTGGGAAATTGGTATAACTCTTTTGGAGGGGAATTTGCTGATATCTGATAAAGTATATATGTACTTAAACATTTTGTCCCAACAATACTACTCTAGGAATCTACTCTGAATGCATGCCTCCACCAATATGAAAACACACGTGGATATGGTTGTTCACTGCAGTATTGTTTGTAATTGCAAGATATTGGAAACAACCTAAATTTCCCTTCATAAGAGAATGTTTGAATAAACTATGATACATCCACATGGTGATGACTTTGCCATTGTAAAATGAAAGAGGAAGAACTGATAGGAAGTGATTTCCAGGATATATCATTAAATGAAACAAGCAAAATGCAAAGAAACGTTTATTGAGAAACACTGTTAAAATGGTGGCATGAGGAGCTCTAAGGACCAACCACCTGGCAAAATAATTCTAACTGGAGAAAATTAACAAAAACAAGCACATTTAAATACTCTGAAAATCGCCCTAAGAGCATACAGCAAATGAAGAAACATTTATCCAAGAACATCTACTAAATGTTGCTAAGATCAATAGGTGAGTGTGGCACTTGAGCCACAACTTACTCCTCCCAATGAGCTCAGTGGGATGGAAGCTCCTCTCCCCTCCAGCTCCCAGGCAAGAACTAGAGCATTTCCCCAAGAAGGGCAGGTCATTAGCATTTCTTATCCTTCCCAGCAATGTGCTGCAAAGGACAAACTCTGGGCAGATGGCCAGGGGTTGGACAAGGGGTTGAGGATTCTCTTCTTAGACCCAGCGCCTACTCACAGGGCAGAAGCTCTACCTCAGGGAACCAAGCTAAGAATCCTGGGACGCTGATTGCCTTCACCCCCACTGCTAGTAGACTGCAGGTTACACAAGAAGCCAGGGAACCAGAGGGTTCCTCCCCTGCCTGGATATTATATGTCCTTGGGAAGGTTTTGCCAAGCAAAACTGATGGAAAAGTCTCACCACCGAAGAGTTGAATAGATTTGATTACATAAAAATTTTAATCATATACGTTAAAAGGATCATAAAAAAAACATAACATCATTAAAAAATTTAAACAACCAAATGGGAAGAGAATTTGCAACAAATGTAGTATGGAAATTAAGACCTACACAAACGAGGATTCAGAGTTTACTGAAAAAGAGAGCCATCATTACAAGCTTTTCAAAGCCTGTAGGAGGAATGGGAAAGCCTTAATGGTGAAAAAACTAGAAGGCCTAAGGTGTGCTTTGATTGGAGTTGTTTGGCAGAGAAGCTAGAGGCATACTAAATAGAAGCAGGGAATCTTACGACATTAGTTTGAGGAGCATATTTGGCTTTCTCTGCTTGGTCCTGAGTTGGAAATTGGGAAGAGAGAACAAAAACAAAAACAAGGAAAACTGACCATCACTGACCAAGTCCTAAGGAGTCTAGGCCAATTTCTACAGAGGTTCTGTTTTGGTGGCCTGGACTGGCTGCAGCAGAGGTTGTTGGACATAATTCTGTTGTCATACATGATCTAGCTATTGTCTGTTTTTATATTCGGTCTCTCAGTAGCTAAGGTGTATAAAATGGGAAGCTTATACAAAAGGGATAAGAAAAATGCAGAAGTCCTCAACAGATTAAGTGGTCAAAATATATAAACATACAATTTCCAGTTTTGGAATTAGAAGTAACTGATTCAGTAGATTCAAATCATAGGTAAATTTGACTTGTGCAAATCTGATTGCAAGGGCTCAAGAAAAAAGAAAGGAATGTGATTCAATTCTGTAATTTCCCACAATGAGTGTATTTCACAGGCAAAACACACCATTATTCAGATGGTCTTATAAAGTGGGTTAGAATTGCTTTGTCTTCAAGGAACAAATTGCAGAATTAATTATGACCCAGAGAGAAACACTGATAAAGATTTAGAAGAACTGATAATATCAGCTATGGAAGATATTATTAATATTTTATGGATGAGTTATGATAGTGTTTTCAAATTATGGATTATAATATATTAGTTGATTGTGAGATCAGTTTACAGGGTAATCAGCATTTAAAAAAACTGAATGGTATAGAATAGAACAGAATACTGTCTTTTTGCCTTAACAGTTAACTTTTATTTTTTATTTATTTATTTTGCTTTTTAGGGCCGCATCTGCAGCATATGGAAGATACCAGGCTAGGAATCAAATCTACAGCTGCCGGTCTAGCCCACAGCCACAGCAACGTGAGATCCAAGCCATGCTTGCGATCTACACCACTGCTCACGGCAGTGCCGGATCCTTAACCCACTGAGTGAGGCCATGGATCAAACCTGTGTCCTCATGGATACTAGTCGGGTGTGTTACAGCTAAGCCTCAAGGGGAACTCCTAGCAGTTAACTTTTGGAACACAACATTTGGGAGAAATGTGACTCCAGTGTAAACTTTAAATAATTCAACTTCACTGGAGAAATAAGTAGGGATAAAACAAGATGCCATTTGTCTAAATGGAACTAGATCAAACTTAAAATTTCTGTGCCTCAACTGATACAGTCAACGGAGTAAAAAGGCAACCTACAGATCGGGAAAAAAATATCTGCAAATCATATATCTGATAAGGTGTTAGTATTCAGAATTTGAATAGAACTCTTATAACTCAACAAGAGCAACATCAAAAAAACAACCCAGTTTTTAAAACAAGGCAAAAGACTTGAAAAGACATTTTTCCAAAGATGGGATATAAATGGTTAACAAGTATATGAAAAATGCTCAACATCACTAATCATTAGAGAAGTGCAAATCAAAATCACACCCATTAGGATGGCTACTATTGAAACAAACAAATAAACAACCAAACAAAAAAAATCCAAAACCAAATTAACAAGTGCTGGCAGGGATGTGAAGAAACTGAATTTTTCGTGCACTGTTGATGGGATTATAAAATTGTACAGCCACTATGGAAAACAATGTAGTGGTTTCTCAAAAAATTTTTAAAAAGAGCTACCGTTTGATCCAGCAATCCCTCTTCTGGGTGTATACCCAAAAGAACTGAAAGTACACTCGTTCACAGCAGAATTATTCACAATAGTCAAGCGGTAGAAGCAACCCAAATACTCACTGATAGATGAATGGATAAACAAACTGTGGTATATATATTCAATAGAACACTGTTCAGGCTTAAAAAGGAAGGAAGTCTTGGCACATACTACAACACGGAAGACCCTTTAGGACATTATGCTAAGAGAAATAAGTCAGCCACAAAAGGACAAATAACTACGATTCCACTTTTATGAGGTATCTAAAGTAGTCAAATTGGAGTTGCCATCATGGCGCAGTGGAAATGAATCTGACTAATATCCATGAGGACGTGGGTTCGATCCCTGGCTTCACTCAGTGGGTCTGGGTCAGGGATCTGGCGTTGCCATGAGCTGTGGTGTAGGTGGCAGATGCAGCTCAGATCCCATTTTGCTGTGGCATAGGCCAGCAGCTGAAGCTCTAATTTGACCCCTAGCCTTGGAACTTCCATATTTCATGGGTGCAGCCCTAAAAAGCATAAATAAATAGTCAAACTCATAGAAACAGAAAGTAGAATGGTGCTTGCCAGGGGCTGAGGAGGAGGGGGAGATAGAGAGTTGCTGTTCCGGTAGGTAGGTACAGAGTGTCAGTTTTGCAAGATGAAAAAGTTCAGGAGCTCTGTTGCCCAACAATGTGAATATACTTAACACTACTGAACCACACATAAAAACGATTAAGAAAGTACATTTTATGTTATGTGTTTTTTCCCACAATTAAAAATAAATATAGAAATGGTTTTGTTTTAAACCAAAGCAATATACCATTTTGTCATTAAACTCCCAAAGCTTTTAAATGATAATGCTAAATGTTGGTGAGAGTTTAATGAGAAGAGTAGTCTCACTATTGCCAGTAGAATCATCTCTTAACAGAAAGCAGTTTGGCAGCATCTTTCAAGAGATTTTAAATATTAATACCCTGCAATTCAGTAGTTCTATTCATAGAAATCTATCCCAAGGAAAAAATTTTAAATGTGGACAAGGATTTAGGCACAAAGATGTTCTCACATTTTTTTTTTCTTTCTTTCTTTCTTTTTTTTTTTTTTGGTCTTTTTGCCATTTCTTGGGCCGCTCCCATGGCATATGGAGATTCCCAGGCTAGGGGTCGAATCAGAGCTGTAGTCTCCGGCCTACACCAGAGCCACAGCAACTCAGGATCCGAGCCGCATCTGCAACCTACACCATAGCTCACGGCAACGCTGGATCGTTAACCCACTGAGCAAGGCCAGGGACCGAACCCGCAACCTCATGGTTCCTAGTTGGATTCGTCAACCACTGCACCACGACGGGAACTCCCTCACATTTTTTTTAAAGTAAAAATTGCAAACAATGTAAATATTGAACACATGGAGAATGGTACATATAAGAACATTAGAACATTAGAAAATGAGTGAATAAAACATCATGATGGTATATCATAGAGCTGTTAATTCATGAATTAAATTTTTAAAGGAGAAATGTTTATGATATAATGTTAATTGTGCTAAAGTATAATTTTTTAAAAAGAAAATCATGATCCTCACACAAATATAAAATGCAGCAACTCTACCTCTATAACTAAATAAAGTGAACATCCATCAAAGATTTAACACATTAATTAATGCATTAATTAAGGAGGGAACCAGTCGTTCCCGATGTGGCCAAATGGAAACGAATCCGACTAGGAAACATGAGGTTGTGGGTTCCATCTCTGGCCTGGATCAGTGGGTTAAGGACCTGGCATAGGTCACAGATGCAGCTTGGAGCGGATGTTGCTGTGGCTGTGGTGTAGGCTGGCAGCTATAGCTCCAATTGGACCCCTAGCTAGGGAACTTCCATATACGGCAGGTGTGGTCCTAAAGAGAAAAAAAAAAGGGAGGGGGACCAGTTAGGTATCATAACCAGTTCAAAAGAGTATTCAAAGAATCCCACAGGAACAGGTCAATCAGGAATACTTTAATGAATTGACAAATAGATACAATACTGACTGTATCTACTTGAGAATTTTGAAGTCATTTGTCCCTCTTACCCAACAGAAATCATTTGCATATCTATGGCCCAGAGTCATTTGCATTGCTACGAGTCAACAGAGACTTATAAACAGGACACGAAGTGATGAAAAGTAACTTTTTCTTTTGTTATCACCCCCACCATGTCAAAGTCTTTTACAACTTTTACTGACAGTTGAAATTATCAGAATATAAAATTGAACATATAGCATTGTCTCAAGGGGGGAAAACAGAGAAAATATACCCCAAATAATATTAAATTTAAGTGTGAGTTTTTTCTTAATGGTACATTTAGTGGTTTAGTTTCTTTCTTAATCTTTTCCATCTTTTCCAAATTTTTTACATAACTGCAAGAACATAGTTAATGTCTGGGATTAGCTACCTGTGGAAATACTCTCCCAAAGCAATCTTCCTCTAAACAAATTTAGGAGTTCCCGTCGTGGCACAGTGGTTGACGAATCCGACTAGGAACCATGAGGTTGCGGGTTTGGTCCCTGGCCTTGCTCAGTGGGTTAAGGATCTGGCATTGCCATGAGCTGTGGTGCAGGTCGCAGACGCGGCTCAAATCCTGCGTTGCTGTGGCTCTGGCGTAGGCTGGCAGCTACAGATCCGATTAGACCCCTAGCCTGGGAACCTCCATATGCCACAGGAGCGGCCCAAGAAATGGCAAAAAGACAAAAAAAAAATTAAAAAAAATTTAATCGTAATATATTTTTTTAATTTTATGGCTATGCCCCAGATATATGGAAGTTCCCAGACCAGGGATTGAGCCCCAGCTGCAGCTTCAACCTATGCTGCCATCAGATTTTCTTTCTTTTTTTTTTTTTTTCCTTTTTAGGGCCGCACCTATGGCGTATGGAATTTCCCAGGCTAGGGATTGAACTGGAGCTGCAATTGCAGGCCTATGCCACAGCCACAGCAACTGCAAGATCCGAGCCATGTCTGCAACCTACGTCACAGCTCACAGAAACGCCAGATCCCCGACCACTGATCAAGGACAGGAATCAAACATGAATCCTCATGGATTCTAGTTGGATTCGTTTCCGCTGTGCCACGAAGGGATCTCCCTGACGTCAGATTCTTAACTCACTCAACCACACTGGGAACTTCCAGTTGTAAATATTTCTGAGGAATCAAAACATTTTGAAATTCGTTATAGAAATCACAATCGAGGTCTGAAAGGAAAATAAGTTGATTTTTTAAAAAAATTAAATGTTACATGAATTAATACTAGGGATGAGATTTGGTAAAGGGAGATTTTGGTCTGCACAAATAGTGAGGAAAAGATCTAAACGTAACTGATTTGCCAGTGTTTTCTCAGTAATCCTAAGAGGAAAAAATACACTGATTTGAGATGGCTGGTCCTAAACATTTCAGTAAAAAAAAATTTTTTTTGAGTTGAATGGACAGTTTATCTGTCTCCTATACTAAGATTAAGAGAAATACTTCTAAAAGAACATCCTACTCCTTTTGTTCTGTTAAAGAACAATACAAAATGGAGATCGAACTTGAAATTTCCCTGAACCATGTAAGCAAAACTAAATCTAGTTATTTCTTGTAAATGTCTTTGATAATCATAATAGAAACTTAAGTCATCTTCCTAAAAATGGTAAAAAAAAAAAAAAAAAAGAAAGATACTTTTAACCAATCCCCTACCATCTGGAAAGGCCCCAACTGTAGTAACCAATCACTGTAAAGATTAAGCAACTTCCTCATTTTCATTTTATAAGCCATCCTGTAAGGTCATGCCTCTGAACCTCCTATCAGTTTTGTATTTCAAAGTTCTTGGTTTGCAAACCCTTGTTGCAGTATGTGCCATGAACTCTTATTAAATCCTATTTTACAGACCTGGTGGTTTTAATTTCACTACTTCTGAATTTTTGACAGTTCTCGTTCTGTTTTTACCTTTATGATTTGGTCTCATGTTCATATCCACTAGAACAGTAAGTCTTATACACTTGTAATGTTCTATTAAAAATGCTAACAATAGACCCTAGGTATATTGGTCAGTAGAGCCCACCTTAGAAACTCATCTTGAACTTGCAGTGTCTTTACAAAGAGGTTCCATCAGTCTTGGCAACATCTACAACAGTAAGATTCTGGGAGGCCAGTGTTCAGAGGGCATCTGGGGGCATAGGTGGTCCTATACGGGAACTGCTTTCTCATCTCTTTGGCTCAGTGTTCCTATCAGGAACAAGCCTTCCTCAAGGGACAGCAATTCCTATTAGACTCCAAGGATATGTGGTGGGCAAATAACCAGGAAAGGAAAACAAAGTAGAGATGAGTGATAAAAATTAGGGAATCTTAGGCAGATGTACTGTTCTTAAGTCATGGTGATCATTTTCATCTACATACAACTAGACTTTAATTGACTTACTATTAGACAAATTGGCATTGTAAGATAATTTCCTTCTTAGGATTTATGAGATTATGTTGTTGTTTGCATTACTTACATAGTGTATATTCTTCTTCAAAACACTCTCACCTTATCTCAGGAACAATAAAAGGGAAAGAGTTTCCCTAACTTCCCCCAACTTTTTGAATATAGATAAGTAGTAAGTGCCAGGTGTTCCTCTAGCACAATAATACTTGGATTTCAATGACTTTAAGGATCTGCTATATTCAAAATCAAGATTTCTTTCTCCCAACCCTGTTTGATCTTACTGTACGGCCAGAATGGAGAACCCCCAATGCATGTGTTTTACCCTTTTTAAAAGCATTTTCACATGCCATCCTTTAAACTTTGCTAAATGGCCCCTTTCCCTAACCTCAAGCAGTTAAGAGTATGTAGTATGACTTAGTGTAGCCAGTTTTATGTTCAGCCTGGAATATTGACTTTTGAGAGAATGCTTGCAAAATCTCAGGGCCAATTAGAAATTATTCTTAAGAGAGTTCTCGTCATGGTGCAGTGGAAATGAATCCGACTAGGAACCATGAGGTTGCAGGTTCAATCCCTAGTGTCGCTCAGTGGGTTAAGGATCTGGTGTTGCCGTGAGCTGTGGTGTAGGTCCACAGATGCGGCTCGGATCTGGCGTTGCTGTGGCTGTTGCTGTGGCCAGCAGCCGTAGCTCTGATTTGACCCATAGCCTGGGAACCTCCATATGCCGAGGGTGTGGCCCTAAAAAAGCAAGAAAAGAAATAAAGAAAGAGAAAGAAAGAAATTATTCTTAAAATTACAGTGGCATTGCCAGAAAACTGGGTTCACTATCAAAAGATACAACCTTAGCTCAAGTTCTGGAGAAGGAAAGATTTATAACTAGCAGCAAATAGGGAGAACGAGGGAGATCTTTCTCAAAGCAATGTTTCACCAAACAGCAAAATTGGGGAAGTTTTAAGCTAAGGATATATGCATATTCATGAAGTGACTTGAACAACTTTACAAATGGTTAGTGAAACAATTTTTTTCAGATCTTTATGTTTCTGACCAAGAATGAATGGATGAAACTATGAGAAGCAATACCTAAGAAGTGTATTTTCTGCTGCTAATTTTACCCCAAACTTCCTTATTTGGTGAGTCTGTAGAAATTTGGGCTGAGCCTGTTGACTTTTACTGAACCTGAAAGATGCTTTTCAATACCTTATTTTTCAAATTGTTTGTGGTATTTTGAACTGTGTTGACTTTTACAATTCTTTGAGATGTAAAACATATTTTTCCCCCTAATTCAGTCTTTATTGGTTGTTTCAGCTTGGGACCACTAGGACTAACAGGTGGGAGAGGAATACACATTTATGCATGTCTAGAGCAACCCCCTCAGAAAAGAGAATAAATCCAGTTACAGAACTTACATGGCAGTTGGGAGGGGTGGAAAGGGGGCACAACTATGTACAGAGACTAAAGGGGATGTTGGAGAAGGTTCTTCAGCAGTAGGGCATGATGGTGCTGAAGAGGGGAAACTCAAAACTGTAGTCAATTTAACTATTGTCTTAGGGCTGGCTGCTCAGCCACAAAAAGATTGAATTTTTTTATATCCAAAATAAAAGTCCTAACAATACCTACTCCATTGTCTGTCAAGAACATCAAATGAGAATCTGTATATGAAAGTCCTTTGTGAATGTAAAAAACTACCGTTAAGATTAGCAGCGTGTTTATTCACACATGATTTTGTATGCATACACGTTGTGAGAGTAATAGGATTTCATATGATCTTTGTAGAATGGGTAGGAGTTAATTGGCAGAGAAAAGTCAGTATGTGAGGAAAAAAAGGTATATATAAAGAGTAATTAATCTAAACCAAATACAATTAAAAGAGAAACATGAGAGGCACTCTGATTTTCAAAATAATAATACCCACTATAAATATTATTATCCACTGCTTTGAAAATTCTTCCTAATGCAGTAAGATATGAAATAGAAATGAGGCATAAACATCAAAGGGAAGAAACAAAAATCATTATTTGTAGATGATGCAGTTTCAGTACCAGAAAACTAAAAAGAACTGGTTAAGAGTATTGAAATTAATAAATGCACCTGGTTAAATAGCTAGAAAGAAATTAATATATATAAGGAAGCAACAGCATTTCTCTAACCAGTTGGAAAAGATAGTGAAATTTTGCCTACATGTGATGCTGAATACCCTTTACCTCCCAGTCAAGTGCCTTGTCCAAACCAGATCCCCCCATGGTCCTTATCCTCCCTTCCCACCATATTGATGCTACCTTGAGGACAATCTCATGCATTCCATATATTTGTGTTCATCAGCATCAATGAGAATAAATTTTATCTTGAAAATTCTGGGTTAACAATGCAGGTGGATCAGGATTCTCTAAGACTGCTTAAGAGAGGCCCTTCATACAATGTTTTTGTTAAGGTTTATCTCTCTCTCTTTCAGTTTCCCTTAGGTCTTGCTTTCCTTCCATCCTCCCAATAACTGTTTGTTATGAAATATAATAACTTGTAGACTTCTATGATAAGACTGCAATAAATGCAGTGTCTGTCTGCACATGGAAGTGAGTGGTTACTCCTCTAGTCTCCACCCATTTATCACCTAGACAAAGGCTCCTCAGAGGGTTAGCAGAGTTATAGACCCATAGCCTCTCTCAGTTAGAACAATCCTCCCCCAATCTATCTGCCTTATCCACCAACACCTGCTGAGGATTTTATGGCTACCATCTGACTGCCCGCAGCTCTCAGCCATCACTGGTAAGCACACTCAGGTCCTTGGTCTGGAGAAATTTATCCTCTCTGGCCCCATAGGGACTTTGGACCTGAATTTAATTTGAAGATGAAAAATGTAGGGGCTGGGCTATGACTGGGAGAGGTGAGTAACCAGATCAGAATGTGGAAGAAGAAGGTGAAAAATGTCCCTCCCTTCACTGTGACCTGGTGTCCCTTCCTGGGTCAAATTCGATACCAGCAAAGGTACATGGAGGGACCTCACCAAGAGTTTAGTGGGGGAATGTGATGCCTCTTGCTCTCTCAGCTTAGCCCTTGTACTTTCATGCTGAGCAGTGCGAGACCAGGCAACGGAGTGAGTAGGGAATATTACCAGGCTTGGTGGATTTGCCTAGTGGAACTCATAGCTCCATCCACTGCTTGCTGACAGAGCTCCTACCCCAGCACCTAGTTTCCCCTATTATTAGCATCTTACTTTAGCATGGTATACTGTCAAAATTAAGACACCAACCTTGTTACATTACTATTAACTAAACTTCAGACTCTATGTCACTAGTTTTAAGTAGTATAAACTGAACTCCCAATTAAATTTCACTAGTCTTTTCTAATGTCCTTTTTCTGTTTCAGCATCTAATCCAGGATACCATATTGCATTTAGGGGCTAATGTGCTTTTAACAATGTATAAACCTTCTTAAATGACCATTTCTAGTTCCACCCTTGTACTTTCTCCTAAGACTTTCCATCAAATAGAGGGGAGGAAAAGGAACCAAAATCCTAAGACAGTTCTAAAGCCATCTAGTATTTCTCCTCAGCATTTCCTGAAGTGAAATTTCCCGAGGAAAAGTGTAACAAGAGGCTCTGTATTTTAAAGAAAAGAGGGTTTCTATAGTTAAATGAGTTAAAGAAATGCTAGATGCAAAATCCTTTCTTCTTTTCTTTTTTTTTTTTTTTAGGGCTGCACTTGCAGCATATGGAAGTTCCCAGGCTAGAGGTCCAATTGGAGCTGAAGCTGCCAGCCTACACCACAGCCACAGCAATGCAGGATCCGAGCCAAATCTGCAGCCTACACCATAGCTCATGGCAAAGCTGAATCCTTAACCCACTGAGCAAAGCCAGGGATCGAACCCGAGTCCTCATGGATACTAGTCAGGTTCATTACTGCTGAGCCACGATAGGAATTCCCAAATCCTTTTTTTTTTTTTTTTTTGGTCTTTTTTAGGGCCATACCCACAGCATATGGAGGTTTCCAGTCTAGGGTCAAATCGGAGCTGTAGATGCAGGCCTGTGCCACAGCCACAGCAACACCAGATCCGATCTGCGTCTGTGACGTACACCACAGCTCATGGCAATGCCGGATCCTTAAGCCAGAGTGAGGCCAGGGATTGAACCTGCATCCTCACAGATACTAGTCAGATTTGTTTCCGCTGAGCCACAATGGGAACTCCCCAAATTCTTTCTTGAAGAGGCAAAATATTTATCAATATGATAAAATCTCTGAGAAGTCTTTCAACAAATAAGTCGGTTTAACTTGATTTAACTGAATTTTTTCAAATTTCAGTCATTTGAGTACCACCTTCACGGTTTTTTCCATATCTGCAGACAGTCTGTACTATTACTGACTTAATATTTTTCTTTAAATTCACTCATCTTTTAAAAGGAATATTATAAAGCCTTTTAATATCATGACTATAAATGAAAAATTATAACCATTATCCAAAATTGATTAGAATGAAAAAAATGTTAATTTCAACCAAGAACCTCCTAAAATCAACTCAAAACCAGTAGTAAACATCAGACAGTGTGGGAAATACTGGTTAACAGAAACCCCCTACCCTTTTTTTTTTTTTTTTTTTTTTTGTGAGAGGTGAGCTCCAGCCCTTCTACTCCAACATCTCCTATGGCCCTTTCTCAGGAAGTTACTGGGGAAAGTATCCCACCCCCCACAAAAGAAGGGAAGAATCCAAGAAAGGATAAAGTGGGACCAGGTTTCAGGAGATGCCCTGGGGGAGGGTGGTGGAAAGTTTGAGTAAGAATCCAGGTGCTGTTTGCAGCAAACCTGACAGCAGCTGTGGGCTGGAGGCTCTTAAGGGCAGTTGATTTGGTGTCTGATGAGGGTCTGCTTCCTGATTCATAGACGGCTTGCTGTGTCCTCAGATGGTAGAAAGCCTTTTTTTCCTGATCACTTGTTTTTTGTTTTTGTTTTTTGTCTTTTTTAGGGCCAAACCAACAGTATATGGAGGTTCCCAGGGTAAGGGTCAAATTAGAGCTGTAGCCACTGGCCTACACCACAGCCACAGCAACGCCAGATCCCAGCCATGTCTGCAACCTACACCACAGCTCAAGGCAACGCCAGATCCTTAGCCCACTGAGCGAGGCCAGGGATTGAACCTGTGTCCTCATGGATACTAGTTAGATTCATATCTGCTGAGCCATGATGGGAACTCCTGATCACTTGTTAACATCCTAGGGAGGAAACACTTTGGGAAATTATGATCCAGTTGGTATATCTCTGAGGTCCAGAAGATCAGAAAACATGAACAGCCTAAATTAAAACCAAAGGCCCCTACATCCCTCTAGTGCTCCTCTCAAAATCCTCTCAGCCTGAGTTTCAGACATTTCCTGGACATGGCCAAAGAGGTTCCATGAGGGTCAAAATTTGCAACACATGTTCAGATTTCATGTGGGATCCTATATTTGATGTTTTAAACAGATTTCAAAACCCAGCTCTGAAGCCTCCCTGTCTTCCTCCACTCCAGAGAAAGATCTTGGATCTGATTCTTTGTCAAAGCAAACAGGTACAAAGTGTTTTCTGATTCCTGACTATCGCTACTGACTACACCCAGCCAACTCTCTCATAGACCAACTACCTGCACTTTGTACAGTTCTTCCTAAAGCCATGTTATTTTAAAATTTAATTGTGTTTGAGCAAAAGGGTGTGGCTAAAGGGGTGCCTACTGTTTAATCAGTAACAGAGTGGCAGATAAACAAAGTGCTTTCAGCTGGGCCAGGCACAGTTTGGTACTTAATTCTTCCTAAAGTGGCCTGTGAAATAAGAGTACTTGATTCAACTTATTGTGCTCTTGGCTGTCTTATCATCCCAAGTGGCTAGATTACAGGTGTCTGTCTCTCCTCCACTCGGCCAATTGTGTGATGCTGTGAGTGGCTTTGACAACTAATGCTCATTAATCCTGCCCGAGTGAGTGCCACTGGGATTGCTAATAGCCCCTGGATTCATTCATTTTTTTCTCACTCGAAATACTGGACAGGAGTTCCCGTCATGGCTCAAGAGAAATGAATCTGACTAGTATCCATGAGGATACAGGTTCTATCCCTGGCCTCGCTCAGTGGGTTAGGGATCCGGCATTGCTGTGAGCTGTGGTGTAGGTCGCAGATGTGGCTTGGATCTGGCATTGCTGTGGCTGTGGTGTAGGCCAGGGCCTGCAGCTCCGATTCGACCCCTAGCCTGGGAACCTCCATATGCCATGGATGTGGTCCTAAAAAGACAAAAGAAAAAAGAAAGAAAAAATACTGGACATCCAGGAGTTCCCACTGTGGCACAGCAGATTTAAGGATCCAGCATTGTCATAGCAGCAGATCAGGTTGCTGCTGTGGCACAAACACCTAAAATAAGCCAGTCTGTGCTATGTCATGAGTAATAATAATATTTACAGAGCTCTTGTTTATGTGTTAGTCATTCCTTGCACATTATCCATTAATCCTGTGAGGAAGATATTCTTTTTTTTTTTTTTTTTTTTTGAGGAAGATATTCTTTCTATTTTTTTTTTTTTAGTTATTTTTATTTTTTCCATTACAGTTGGTTTACAGTGTTGTCAATTTTCTACTGCACAAATAAGTGATCCAGTCACATGCACACATATATATACATTCTTTTTCCCTCATTATCCTCCATCATAGTCCACCACAAGCGACTACAGATATATTTCCCTGTGCTATACAGCAGGATCTCATTGCTTATCCATTCCAAAGGCAATAGTCTACATCTATTAACCACGGATTCCCAGTCCATCCCACTCCCTCCCCCTCCCCCTTGGCAACCACAAGTCTGTTTTACAAGTCCATCAGTTTCTTTTCTCTGAAAATGTTCATTTGTGCTGTATATTAGATTCCAAGTGCGTGATATCATATGGTATTCGTTTCTCTTTTTGACTTACTTCACTTAGTGTGAGACTCTAGTTCCATCCATGTTGCTGCAAATGACATCATTTTGTTCATTTTATGGCTGAGTAGTATTCCATTGTGTATATATACATCTTCTTAATCCATTCATCGGTCAATGGATATTTAGGTTGTTTCCATGTCTTGGCTATTGTGAACAGTGCCACAATGAACATACAGGTGCATGTGTCTTTTTCAAGGAAAGTTTTTCTCCTTTGTTCCTTTCTTATTTTGGTTGAGTGATTTCCATTTATTTTATGCTTGTGTACTTTTTAATTTTTGTGAATGTAATGTTTGGTTTTGATTTGTGGTTGCCCTGTTTTTTAAGTATGTTAACCCCTTCCTATATCTGCTTCCTTTAGCCTGAAAGTCATGTAGGCTCAAATACATTATTAAAAAAAAGTCTAGGTTTTCTTACTTTCCTTCCCCACATTCTATGATTTTGAGCTCCTTTTAAAGTATCTTCATATTTGTCCTTTTGCTGTTCCTTGTGTTTATCGTTCCTTTTACAGTAGGTTTTTTTTTTTTCCTTTTAGATCTGTATGCAGGCTTATTTAAGTGATTGCTTTCCAACTGTGATATCCTCCATCCTATTTCTTCTTACTTCTTTTTTATTTAGAGAAGTCCTTTTAGTATTTTTTTTAGGATAGGTTTAGCATTGCTGTACTCTTTTAGCTTTTGTTCGTTGGAGAAATTATTTCTCTATCTATTCTAAATGATATTCTTGCTGAGTAGAACATTCTAAGCTGCAAATTTTTCCCTTTTAGAACTTTGAATATATCTTGCCACTCTCTTCTGGCCTGTAGTGTTTCTGTAGAGAAATCAGCTGATGGCCTTATGGGGGTTTTCTTATAACTAACACTTTGTGTATCTCTTGCTGCCTTTAGAATCCTCTCTTTATCTTTAACTTTTGCCATTTTTATTATAATATGTCTTGGTGTGGGCCTGTTTGGGTTCAACTTGTTTGGGGCCGTCTGTGCTTCCTGTATCTTGATATCAGTTTCCTTTAGATTTGGAAAGTTTTCAGACATAATTTCTTCAAATATATTTTCCATCCCCTTTTCTTTTTCTTCTTCTGGGATTCCTATTATGCACAGATTGGCACACTATATTATCCCATATTATCTCTTATATTGCTTTCATGTTTTTTCATTTAGTTTTCTGTCTGCTGTCCTGATTGGCTAATGTCCATTATTCTGTCTTTCAAGTAAACTAATTCACTCCTCTGCATTATTCACTCTGCTCTTAGGTGTCTTTAGCTCAGTTCGTGTCTCTGCAAATGAATTTTCAAATTTTTCTTGGTTCCTCCTTATATTTTCTAGTTCCTTTCTAAAGTAATCTGCATTACTGTTTATATCCACTCTTAATTCATTTTTACCCTTAATTCCTTCAGTATTTTCACTATCTCCCTTTCAAACATGCTGTTTCATGTTTGCTGATTCAGGTGAATTCTCCTGTTTCTTTAACTGGGAATGGTTCCTAAGCTTCTTCATTTTGCTTATATTTTTATTTTTCTGTGAATTTAGGGAAACCAAACTGCAGTCTTGTAGGGCTATTTATATGCAAGAGCACCCCTTTGTATTTTGTGGGAGGTTACTATTTATTTTTAGCATGAGAGTTTAGATATTTGCTGTCTCTTTCTTCATTGTGAGCAGGCTGTTATCCCCAGGGTGCTGAGTGTGTTTCCAGGGAGAAGGAGGCAATGGGCAGGGCTAGTAGTCAGTGCCTGGTTGCTGGGCTCTTGATAGTAGCAAGGACCTGCAGGAAGGTGGCATAGGCTACTCCTAGTTGCAAGGCCCTGGGAAGTGATAATGAGCATCAGGTAGATTTATGTGGTGCCTGGAGCATTTGGCAGTGGCAGTGGAAGGGTGTAAGTTCCCAGGGGAATGAGAGAAACAACAAGTGGTGTTTGGTCACAATGCCTTCCTCTGGGGTGCCCGCTGAGGTGATTGGGGCCGCAAGTGGTATCTGTTCACAGACCCCTAGTGGTGGCAAGCCATGCCTACCTCTGGAGTCAGAGATAACTGTGGTGGTTTGCCCCTGCCACCTAGAGACCACTAAAGAAGCACCCCGTCCCACTTAGCCCACACAGGAGATGCTGCATAGGCTGCTCCTAGTTACAGAGTCCTGGGACATGAGAGTGATCAAGCATATGGAGGCACTGCCTGAAGTGTTTGGCAGTGGCAGCAGCAGGGCAGGTGTGTTCCCAGAGGAGAAAGAGCAATAGCAGGTGGTACTCGGCTGCAGTGCCCTCTTTTTTGCTGACCTCTGCGGTGACTGGGGCTGCAGGTGGAGCCTGTTCAAAGACCCCTAGTGGTGGCAGGCCATTCCTCCCTCTGGTTTCTGAGATGGCAAACTACAGGTGGTTTGTCTCTGCCACCTGTAGATCACACAAGAGGCACTTCATCACACTTAGCACTCCCCCCCCCCCGCCCCCGCTGCCCTTAGCCCACACAAGAGGTGCCTGGCCGCCTGTAGCCCACACAAGTAGCACCTGGTCTCCTGTAGCCCAAGCAAGTGGCCTTTTGCCACCTGTAGCCACACCAGAGCTGCCCCGCCCTTCAAGAGTTCGTGGGTGTGCAGAGAAAGAGATTCCTACAGTGGTCCACCTCTCCTCCTCCCCAACAATGGCTCCTTGCTTCTCCTGCAGGCCCAGACCTCCTCCCGGGTTCTCTCAGCTGTGGCGTTCCACTCCCCAGCCCATGGCACACTGCTCCCTAGCCCCTCAGGCTGTCTCCACACAGCCAACCCTAGTCCTCACCCTGGAGCTGACCTCCAGAGCCTGAGTCTCAGCGCTCAGCCACTGCCTGAGTGTCTCAGGCTGTGGTGTCCAGGAAGGTGGTGCAGATGATCTGTCTGGCTCTCACTCTGCTTTGCCCTCCTCAGTCCAGCTGCTGTGCTTTTCTTGGTGACTTTGAGGTCCCTCCATCTTGGCTGGTCTCCCCATCAGTTAGGTGGCTTCCAAAGGTGTGGGTTCATTTTCTCTTTCACAGCTCCATCTCAGGAATGCTAGTCTCATCCTGATTCCTTTTCTCTCTCTCTTTTTCTCTTTTGTTCTGCCAAGTAATGTGGAGGGTTTCTTGCCCTTTTTGGAGGTTTAAGTTCTTCTGCCAGCATTAAGTATATGTTCTGTGTGAATCATCCTACATGTAGATGTGTTTTTTTGATGTGTTTGTGGGAGAAGGTAAGTGCAACATCTTACTCTTCTGCATCTTGATCCCTCCCTCCTTTCTCCTATTTTAAGATTAAGTAGTCAGACAGAATTAAGATGGCAGAGTAGAGGGAATGGAGCTCACCTTCCCTCACAAAAACAACAAAATTACAACAAACTGCTGAATAATGATCAACAGAATAAATTGGAAATTACCAAAAAAAGATATCCTACACCAAGAGACAAAGAAGAAACCACATCGAGATGGTAGGAGGGGCACTTGCATGATATAAGCAATCCAATACCCACTGGGTAGGCAATCCACAGATTGGAAAATAATTATATGGCAGAGGCTTACCCACAGAAGTGAGAGTTCTGAGCCCTATGTCAGGTTCCCATGCCTGGAGGTCAGGCATTGGGAGGAGCAGCCATGGAGCATTTGAAGTTGAAGGCCAGCAGAGCTTATGTGTAGGAGTTCCACAGGACTTGGGGAAACAGACTAAACTCTAGGGGAGGGCGCACATAAGATTCCATGTGCACTGGGTCCCAGGGCAAAGCAGACTCCAGAAAAATCTGGGTAAGACCTTTCTGAGGATCTTGGAGGATCTCCTGGGAAAACGGGGTGGCTCTGGCTCATTGTTGGTGAGGCACACTGAAGGCAGAGGTCTCAGGAATAGTCATCCATATGAACTGCCCTGGAGGTGGCCATTTTGGAAAAATCTGGCCCCACCCATCAGCTCTGAGAAACTCCAAGCCAAACAACAAACAGGGAGGAAACACAGCCCCACCCATCAGCAAACAGGCTGCCTAAAGTCCTCCTAGACACAGAGCTATCTCTAATCACACCCAGAGACAAAGTCCCACCCATCAGAGGGATGAGAATCAGCTTCACCTACCAGTGGACAGGCACCACTCCTTCCAATCAGGAGGCCTGCAGCAAGCCCCTGTACCAACTTCAGCCTCTAGGGGGAACCCATCATAAGCAAGAGAGGCTACAACCCTATTCCCTATTGACCGCACAAAAAGAGGACAATGCAAAAAATGTATACAAAATGAAAAGGCAGATAAGTATGACCCAGATAAAGGAAAAAGTTAAAAAAAAAAAAAACTCAAAAAAACAATTGGAGATTAGCAACCTGCATGAAAAAGACTTTAGACTAATGATAGTAAAGATGATTCAAGATCTTGGAAATAGGAGTTCCCATCGTGGCGCAGTGGTTAATGAATCCGACTAGGAACCATGAGGTTGCGGGTTCGATCTCTGACCTCGCTCAGTGGGTCAAGGTTCCGGCGTTGCCGTGAGCTGTGATGTAGGTCACAGACGTGGCTCGGATCCTGCGTTGCTGTGGCTCTGGCGTAGGCTGGCAGCTACAGCTCCGATTCGACCCCTAGCCTGGGAACCTCCATATGCCACAGGAGCAGCCCAAGAAATGGCAAAAAGACAAAAAAAAAAAAGATCTTGGAAATAAACTTGAGGAAAAGACTGATAAACTACAAGAAACACTGAACAAAGAAATATAAGATTTAAAGATTAAGCAAGCAGAGATGCAAAATACAATAACTGAAATAAATTCACAGCAGAATATAGAAGACAAGAATGAATAAACTAAGTGGGAGACAGAGTGGTGGAAATCACTAATGTGAGCAGAAAAGAGAAAAAGACTGAAAAGAAATGACACAGTCTAAGAGAACTCTGGGACAACTTTAAATACACCAACATATGCATTGTAGGGGTGCCAGAAGGAGAAGAGAGAGAGAATATTTGAAGAGATAATAGCCAAAAACTTCCCTAACATGGCAAAGGAATCACTCATTCAAATCCAGGAAGCACAAATACATACACAATAAACTCAAGGAGGAACACCCGGAGACACATATTAATCAAACTGACCAAAATTAAAGACAAAGAGAAATTTTAAAAGCAGCTAGGGAAAAGAAACAAATAACATATAATGGAACCCTAATAAGGTTATTGACTGATTTTGCAGCAGAAACTTGGCAGGGTAGAAGGTAGTGGCATGATATACTTAAAATGATGAAAGGAAGAACCCTCTAACCAAGATTACTCTACCTAGCAAGGCTCTCATTCATACTTGAGGGAGAAATCAAAAGCTTTACATAACAAGCAAAAGCTAAAAGAATTCAGCACCACTAAACCTGCTTTACAACAAATTCTAAAGGAACTTCTCTAGGTGGAAAAGAAAAGGCCACAACTAGAAACAAGAAAATTACAAATGACAAGTCTCACTAGTAAAAGCATACATATGATAAAGGTAGGAAATCATCCACACACAAATATGCTAAAAAAAACAGAAATTGTGAGAAGAGGAGAGTACAAATGCAGGATACTGGAAATGCATTTGCAATTAAGAGACCAGCGACTTAAAACAATCTTCTGTATATATAAAACAACAATACAACAATCTTGTATGTATAAAACAATCATATATATATGATCCTATATCAAAACTTCATGGTAACTGCAAGTCAAAAATCTATAATAGATACACACAGAAATAAGAAAAAGCAATACAAATGCAACACTAAAGATAGCCATCAAAACACAAGAGAAGCAAACAGGAAAAGAAGGGAAGAAAGAAGACCAACAAAAACAAATTCAAAATAATCAACAAAATGGCAATAAGAACATACATATCAATAATTACCTTGAATATAAATGGACTAAATGCTCCAACCAAAAGACACAGACTGGCTGAATGGATACAAAAACAAGACCCATGTATATGCTATCTTCAAGAGACCCATTTCACTTCTAGGGACACATACAAACTGAAAGTGAGAGGAAGGAAGAAAATACTCCATGAAAACAGAAATCAAAGGAAAGTAGAATCACAATACTCATATCAGACAAAATAGACTGTAAAATGAAGATGGTTACAAGAGACAAAAAATAAAGGACATTAACTAAAGATCAAAGGATCAATCCAAGAAGAAGATATAGTAATTGTAAATATATATGCACCCAACATGGGATCACTTCAATACATAAGGCAACTGCTACCAACCTCATAAAGAGAAGTTAATGATAACACAATAATAGCAGGGGGCTTTAACACCTCACTTACAGCAAAGGACAGATCGTCCAGACAAAATCAACAAGGAAACACAGGCCCTAAGTGATCCATTAGACCAGATGGACTTAATAGACATTTATAGAACATTCCATTGAAAAGCAGCAGAATAACATGCTTCTCAAGCTTACATGGAACATTCTCTAGGATAGATCACATTCTGGGCCACAAATCAAGCCTCAGTAAATTTAAGAAAGTTGAAATCATATCAAGGATCTTTTCCAATCACAATATTATAAGACCAGAAGTCAACAACAAGGAAAAACTGCAAAAAACACAAACACAAGGAGACCAAACAACATGCTACTAAACAACCAATGGATCATTGAAGGAACCAAAGAGGAAATAAAAAAATATCTAAAGACAAATAACAATGAAAATAGAAGGATCCAAAACTTACGGGATGCAGCAAAAGCAGTTCTAAGAGGGAAGTTGACAGCAACACAAGCCTACCCCAGAAAACAAAAAAAAAGCTCAAATAAACAACTAAACCTTACACCTGAAGCAACTAGAGAGAGAAGAACAACAACAACAAAAAACCAAAAACAACAAAAAAAAACAAAGTTAGTAGAAGGAAAGAAATCATAAAGATCAGAGCAGAAATAGATTAAATAGAAATGAAGAAAAACATAGAAAATATCAATGAAACTAAAAGCTGATTCTTTGGGAAGATCAACAAAATTGATAAACCCTTAGCCAGACTCATCAAGAAAAAAAGGGTGAAGACTCAAATCAATAAAACTAAACATGAAAAGGGAGAAGTTACAATCAACATCACAGAAATACAAAGGATCATATGAGGAGTTCCCATCGTGGCGCAGTGGTTAACGAATCCGACTAGGAACCATGAGGTCGTGGGTTCGGTCCCTGCCCTTGCTCAGTGGGTTAATGATCTGGTGTTGCTGTGAGCTGTGGTGTAGGCTGCAGGCACAGCTTGGATCCCGAGTTGCTGTGGCTCTGGTGTAGGCCAGTGGCTGCAGCTCCGATTTGACCCCTAGCCTGGGAACTTCCATATGCCGTGGGAGTGGCCCAAGAAATAACTAAAAAGACAAAAAAAAAAAGATCATATGAGACTACTACAAGCAACTATATGCCAAAAAAATGGACAACCTACAAGAAATGGACAAATTCTTAGAAAGGTACAATCTTACAAGATGAAGCCAAGAAGAAATAGAAAAGATGAAGATGAACGGACCAATCACAAGCACTGAAATTGAAACTGTGATTTTAAAACTTCCAACAAACAAAAGTCCAAGACCAGACGGCTTCACAGGAGAAATCTATCAAACATTTACAGAAGAGCTAACACCTACACTGCTGAAAACATTCCGAAAAATTGCAGAGGGAGGAACACTCCCAAACTCATTCTGTGAGACCACCATCACCCTGATAACTAAAACCAGATATAGATACCACAAAAAAAGAAAATTAAAGGTCAGTATCACTGATGAACATTGATGCAAAAATCCTCAACAAAATACTAGGAAACAAATGCAACAATACATTAAAAGGACTGTACATCATGATCAAGTGGGATTTATCCCAGAGGTGCAAGGATTTTTCAATACCTGCAAATCAATCAGTGTGATACACCACATTAACAAATTGAAGAGTCAAAACCATATGATCCTCTCAATAGATGCAGAAAAG
Source organism: Phacochoerus africanus (assembly GCF_016906955.1). Taxonomy (NCBI): domain Eukaryota; kingdom Metazoa; phylum Chordata; class Mammalia; order Artiodactyla; family Suidae; genus Phacochoerus; species Phacochoerus africanus. The sequence goes on from NC_062558.1 coordinate 108,573,455, forward strand.
CCTTTGACAAAATCCAACACCCACTTCTGATAAAAACCCTCCAGAAAGTGGGCATAGAGAGAAACTACCGCAACATAATAAAGGCCCTATATGACAAACACACAGCTGACATCATTCTCAATGGTGAGAAGATGAAAGAATTCCCACTAAGAGCAGGAATAAGACAAGGACATCTGCTCTTGCCACTACTACTCAACATACCTTTGGAAGTCCTAGCCATGGCAATCAGAGAAGAAAAAGAAATAAAAGGAATCCAAATTGGAAAGGAAGAAGTAAAACTATCACTGTTTGCAGATATCAAGATACTGTACCTAGAAAATCCTCAAGACATTACCAAAAAAACTGTTAGAATTCATCAATGAATTTGGCAATGTCGCAGGATACAAAATTAATATACAGAAATCAACTGCATTTCTATACACTAACAATGAAAGATCAGAAAGAGAAATTAGGAAAAAATCCCATTTACCATTGCTTCAAAAAAAATAAAATACTTAGGAATAAACCTACCTAAAGAGACAAAAGGCTTGTATTCTGAAAACTATAAGACACTGATGAAAGAAATTGAAGATAACACAAACAGATGGAAAGACATACCATGATCTTGGATTGGAAGAATCAGTATTATCAAAATGACTATACTACCCAAGGCAGTCCACAGATTCAATGCAATCCCTAACAAATTACCAAGGAACATTTTTCACAGAACTAAAACAAAATATTTTTATATTTGTTTGGAAATACAAAAAACCCCAAATTGCCAAAGCCATCCTGAGAAAGAAAAAAGGAACTGGAGGAATCAGACTCCCTGACTTCAGACTATACTACAAAGCTACAGTCATCAAAACAGGATGATACTGGCACAAAGCCGGAAACATAGATAGATGGAATAGGACAGAAAGCCCAGAGATAAACCTACACACTTATGGTCAACAAATCTATGATAAAGAGGCAAGAATATACAATGGAGAAAAGACAGTCCCTTCAATGAGTGATGCTGAGAAAACTGACAGCTACATGTAAAAGAATGAAATTAGAACACTCTCTAACACCATACATAAAAATTAACTCAAAATGTATTAAAGATCTAAATACAAGACTGGATACTATAAAACTCTTAGAGGAAAACATAGGAACATTCTGACATAAACTGCAGCAATATATTCTCAGATCCACCTCCTAGAGTAATGACAATAAAAACAAACAAATGGACCTAATTAAACTTAAGTTTTGCACTGCAAAGGAAACCTTAAACAGAATAAAACAACAACCCACAGAAAGAGGAGAAAATATTTGCAAATAAAGCAACTGACAAGTAATTAATCCCCAAAATATATAAACACCTCCTGCAGCTCAGTGTCAAGAAAATGAACAACCCAATCAAAAATGGGCAGAATAGGCAGTTCTCTGATGGCCTAGTGGGTTAAGGCTCCTGTGTTTTCACCACTGTGGTTTTGGTCACTGCTGTGGCACAGGTTCAATCCCTGGCCCGGGAACTTCCATGTACTCTGGGTATGTCAAACAAGAAAAGAGGGAAAGAGAATCTGAAATTGCAACTCTCATAAAAAATAAAATAAAATTTAAAAATTTTTTTAAAAATGGACAGAAGATCTAAACAGACAATCCTTCAAAGAAAACATACAAATGGCCAAAAAACACATGAAAAGATGTTCAACACCACTAATTATTAGAGAAATGCAAATCAAAACTACTGTGAGGTACCACCTTACACTACCAGAAGGGCTATCCTCAAAAAATTTACAAATTATAAATGCTGGAGAGGGTGTAGAGAAAAGGGAACACTCCTAAGTTCCTGTCATGACTCAGCAGTAACAAATCCGACTAGTGTGCATGAGGATGTGGGTTTGATCCCTGGCTTCACTCAGTGGGTTAAGGATCCAGTATTGCCATGAGCTGTGGTATAGGTTGCAGGTGCAGCTAGGATCCTGCATTGCTATGGCTGTGGTTTAGGCTGAGAGCTACAGCTCCAATTTGACCGCTAGCCTGGGAACTTCCATACATTTTGGGTACGACCCTAATAAGAGGGGGAAAAAAATGAAAGAGAAACCTCTTACACTTTTGGTGGGAATGTAAATTGGTGCAACCACTATGGAAAAGAGTATGGAGATTCTTCAAAAAACTAAAAATAGAGTTACCATATGATCCAGCAATCCCACTCCTGGGCATCTTTCCAGAGAAAATCCTGACTTGAAAAGATACATGGACCCCAATGTTCACTACTGCACTATATACAATAGCCAAGACATGGAATGTCCATCGACAGAGGAGTGGATAACAAAGATGTGGTATGTATATACAACGGAATATAACGGATACAATTCAGCCTTTTATAAAAAAGAATAAAATAATAGCATTTGCAGCAACACAGATAGACCTAGAAATGATCATGCTAAGTGATGTTAAATCACACAGTGAGACACAAACATCATATGCTATCACTTATATGTGGAATCTAAAAAAAAGGATACAAATGAATTTAAGTGCAGAACAGAAACAGACTCACAGACTTTGAAAAACTTATGGTTACCAAAGGCAGCAGGTTGTGGGGGAGGGATGGACTGGTGGTTTGGGATGGAAATGTTCTAAAATTAGGTTGTGATGCTCACTGTACATAAATAAAGTAAAATTCATTGAATTTTTAAAAAAAGATTAAACTAGAATTTAGACAACTTAAATATCTTTACAAATTTTATATAGTTAACAAATGTCAGATCTGAGACTTGAACCCAGGCATACACTTAACAGCAGCCTATACTCTTAGCCTTACCCTTTACTACCTCCTTGGGAGAAGGCATGGTTTCACCCTCAAGGAGTTCATATAATTACAATAGCTATTTTGGGGTCCCTGACAAAATCTCTGCTATCTCTGGATATGTTTTTTTTTTTTTCCTTTTGTCTCTCCCCACCTTGGGGATTTTATCACATTCCCCTCCGTCTCACACTTGGTGATGTTTATTGAATGTTGTACATTGTGGATGCTACATTGTAGTGCAGCTGGATTTTGGGGTTTTCCTTTCAAAAATGTTAAGATGATCATTTTCTTTTCCTGGAACTAAGTTAATTTGCTTTGGATTAGCTTGATTTAGTCACAGCTTTGTTTTTTCACTTTTTTAGGTTTGGTCCACAGTTCTTTTATCCTATAGCTAACATACCCTTTTCCTAAGGCATGTAAGTTTGGGGATCCAAACTCAGGGCCCAGAGTTCAAGTCAAAGTCTCTCTACTTTGGTCAGAATGCTAATGTCTCCCAGCACTCTGTGACTCCAAGGATCTCTGTTCTTACAACCCACTGGCAGCTCTGTCCTCCTCCTAGGCCTTGTGGATATTTTTCTGTGTATATGCAACTTAGCATTCAGCAGAAGACTGGGTTTCCATTAAGGGGAATCCCTTTGTATATTTTTGAGCTACTTTTTTTTTTCTTTTTGTCTTTTTGTCTCTTTTAGGGCCACACTTGTGGCATATGGAGGTCCCAGTCCAGGGGTCCAATCAGAGCTGTAGCCGCTGGCCTACACCAGAGCCACAGCAACGCCATGTCCCAGCTGCAACCTACACCACAGCTCACCACAACGCTGGATCCTTAACCCACTGATCGAGGCCAGGGATTGAAACTACAACTTCACGGTTCCTAGTCGGATTCATTTCCACTACGCCACAACGGGAACTCCTATTTTTGAGATACTTTCTTAAGGCAGATCCCTCCTCTCTTCTACCCGGCCTCACAAATTACAGCTGCTACAATAGTCTAGAAGTCTGTTTTCTGCCTCCTCAGCTTTGCAAGATCTCTGTGCTCTGCTTGGGTTCCACTTTCCTGCTTTCCATTTTCTCAAAAATCACAGATAAGCATTGCTTGTTGTTCAGTACCTAAAAACAGTTGCTTCGAGCATTTTGCCAATTTTACAGTTGTATGTGGTGGGAGAGTAAGTCTAACACCCATCACTCCATTACAGTCAGACATGGAAAACTTAGACATTCTTTTTTTTATAATTTGACCACAAGTTTTAACTGGAATTTTAGTTAATTCCATTTATTGTGATTATTGATATATCTAAATTTGTTTCTACTGTCTAAATTTTTGCTGAATATGTTTTGCTTTTTCAATTATTTTCTTTCCTCATTTTTCCTTTGAAAGTCATTAGTTTTTGTTTGCTCTTTTTTTTTTTTTCCTTTTTCTGGCCACCTTGTGGCATACAGAGTTTGGCCTGGGCCAGGGATCAGATATGAGCCACAGCTGCAGCTGGGGCAACATGGATCCCTAACCCATTCTGCCAGGTGAAGGACTGAAACAGTCCCAGCGCTCCCAAGACACTGCCGATGCCATTACGCTAGAGCAGAAACTCCTGTTTGTTGCCTTATTTCATTTTACCGCTCTAGAAAATTTTAATGCCCACTTTCTAATTCCATTCTTTTCCTAGTTATTCTTAAAAAGTTTAACATGCCTACCTACTTACATCAACAATTCTATAGTTCATACTGCTCCTCTGCTGAACAGTACAAGGTCTTTAGAAAACCTCTAAATCCTCCATTCCTAATTCATAAATTGCTTTCCACTATTTTCACTTAGTCCTTTAAAAAACACACAAATTATACATTATGACAATTTTACTTCCTATTGATAAAGCTTATTTAATGTTAACTACAGGTTTACCTTTGCTCACTATTACCCTTTGGATCTCAGGTCTTTGTACTGAGATAATTTTTCTTATTCCTGTAGTAGTTTTTTAGAAGTTCTTTTGGTGAAGGTCTGCTGTGGCAGATCCCCTTAGATATCAATCTTAGGATAGTTTTATTCTGCCCTCATTCTAGAATGATAATTTCACTAGGGACTGTTAAAAAAAACAAAAATTTGAGTAAATTTAAAGATCTAATTGGTTTTATTAGATGATTCATAAATTGGGCAGCATCCCATAGCACGTAGAAAGGCATTGCTAGGAGTTACACAAAATGGAAAGTTTTCACATTCAGAAAGAGGTGGGACCAGGAAAGAGTGGATTATTTCAGGCCATGTTATCTTCCCTTAGCGGGAGGCAGGTTACCTCACTAGGGCTGACCAGGGAATTCCATACTTCTTGGTTTAAAATTCTATGGCTGGGTGAGGCTAAAACTACATTTGGGTCAGATATTAGGTCTTGGGGTTTAGCACAAGTGACTCTATTCTGGGCCTGTAGTTTGTTTTGTGGAATATAACTTAGAGTGAATGATTATTTTCTTTTTAAAAAAATTTTAAGATTTCTATTGTAGTTGATTTATAGCGTGTTAATTTCTGCTGTACAGCAAAGTGATTCAGTTTTATATATATACTTTTTCATATTATTTTCCCTTATAGTTTATCACAGAACACTGAATACAGTTATTTCCCTGTGCTGTACAGTAGGACCTTGTTGTTTATCCATCCTAAATAGTTTGCCTCTGCTAATCCCAAACTCTCAATCCTTCCCTCTGTCACTTCCCCTCCCCTTTAGCAACCACAAGTCTGTTCTCTATATCTGTGAGTCTGTTTCATAGATATGTTCATTTTTGCCATATTTTAGATGCTATTTGTCTTTCTCTGATTTATTTCACTTAGTGTGATAATTTCTAAGTTCTACCATGTTTGCCACAAATAGCAATATTTCATTCTTTTTATGGATGAGTAATAGTGATAATAGTTATACATATATATATATATATACACACCAGATCTTCTTTATCTGTTCATCTGTTGATAGGTATTTAGGTTGTTTCTATGTCTTGGCTATTATAAATAGTGCTTCTATGAACATAGGAGGTGCATGTAGCTTCTCAAATTATAGTTTTGTTTGGTTATATGCTCTGGAGTGAGATTGTAACCATTTTGTTCATTTTTAAGGAACTTCTGGCTGCACCAGTGTTCATTCCCACCACAATGTAGGAGGGGTGAACAAGTATTCTCTAATTTCAAGTTGACAGATATGTTCTTTCAGCACTTTGAAGATAGTATCAATCAATATATTTTCTAAATTGAGCTGTGAAATCTGCAGTCAGTCAAACTGTCATTCATTTACAGATAATTTTTTCTCTTAAGCTGCTTTTAAAATATTTTAACCTTTGTGTTCTGGAGTTTTACTAAAAGTATCTAGGTCTAGATTTATCTTTACTTATCAAGCTTGCTATAAATCACAGTGTATTTATGGATTTATAGCTTTCATCAGAATTGAAAAAATTATCATCCATTAACTCATCAACGATTTCTTCTCTAGTCTCATTAATTTATTCCCTAGAAATCTATAAATTAGATTTATTATTTTATTTTCCATGTCTCTCAATCCCACTTTCATAATTTCCATTTTCTTATTTTCCTATACTACATTCTGGGAAATTTATTTAGATCCAGCTTCCATTATATTTTCTTCATCCATGTCTAATCTGCTGTTTAATCTATGGCTTTATGAAGTTTTATAGTGTCAACAATTAAGTTTTTAATTTTCAAGCATACTATTTACCTCTGTTTCATAAATTCCCAGACCGCTGTGATTGTCTCTTGTTTTTTGATGTTTTGTAATACGATTTTTAAAATTTCTTCCAGTGTTTTATAAAAAGTTATTTTATATATTTTTTAAATAATTCCAATATCTGAATACCATGAGGTTTAAATCTGCTGTTTGCTGTTCTGACTCATAGTCATAGTGACTTATTTTCTCTCATGTTTGCTAATCTGATTGTCAGATCATATTTATTTATCTTTGGGGATCCCACAGGCCTAAACTGGGATTTTTTTTTTTTTTTTGATGCTTCTAATGGGATCTAATAGGACCTACTATCCTAGGACAGTACTTTAACTTTTTTAAACATATCTTTCTTTATTTAGGAATGTCATTTTCAATAAACCTATTTGGAACTAGTCCATGGCTTGGTCACTGATCAATTGACACACTGATATATCTACATTTACTCTTAGGGCAATATCAACCTCCTGGCTCCTTTTTTTTTGGCTGCACCCCTGGCATATGGAAGTTCCCAACAGGGACTCAAGCTGCTGCGGTGACAACACCAGATCCTTAACCTGTTGTGCCACAAGGCAACTTCAACCTCCTGGCTCCTTGTTTCACACACTCCCATCCTGGTTTCACCTTACTTTTTGTTAGCGATTGCTTAAAGATTTTCTTTTTTTATTGTAAATCCTGTGATGTATTTAAAAAAAAAATTAACCTCTTCCAAAATCCCCTTGTTTCAGAGTAGCAGGGTACAATATAAAAACAGTATCGAATCTCCCATGTTGACAGAATTCAAAGTCCTGGAAAACTGCTTCTTTTTTCCTTTTTTTTTCTTCTTTTTTTAATGATTCATGTGCATTTCAGGGTCAGAAGGTAAAATATGCATTTGAAAACTGATTTATATTATATTCTAAAAACAGTGAAATCACAGTAAACAAGGTAAAGCATACATCTGAGTAAAGGTTTAGACATAAATTTGAAAAAAGAAAGCATTAACACAGTATCTACCAGTAACAGGGGTCCAAAACTAAAATAGGTAAAATAGGTTAAGGTAAAGGGGGTGCCAAATGACACTGAGAATCTATATTTTTGCCCTGGAGACACCTAACTAATTATAGTTGAAGGCTGAGAATCTAGGGTTGGCCCTGGGGGCAGGGAACAGGGAAATTAGATTTTGGTATGTATGTGGGGCCGAAGAAGACAAATTGGATGTTTCAGGGGGAAATGGAGATATCCAGTCTCCATATCCCTTTAAGATATATGCCAAATTTTGAAGCTGCTTGGAGTGGGAGACTAAATACACAAACAGTACGTTTGAAGGCAGACTCTACAGAAAATCTGTGGAAAACCTCAGAGAAAACAAACCTCTGTATCTCAATTAAAAGCTCTGGAAGTTCTTTCCCTAGGAAAGAGAATAAATCAGAGATAGGCTGAGTCTAAACAAAACTGTAACCCGTTTTCTCTGTATCCGCCCTATGCTCAACACTCACTCCCAGACTGAAATGAGATGATAAGCCCTCTTCCTCAGCCCAAAAAATGAAAAGATAATATCACTGGAGCATAATATGGTCATGGTTCTTTATACACAATATCTGGCAGCAATTTCTGGTCATGAGAAGACCAAAACCATAATACAAATAGACAAATCCATGATAATAATTAAAGGCTTCAGTACTCTTTGGAGCATCTCATTCTTTTTATGTATTTATTTTTTGGCTGTGCCTGCATCATACAGAAGTTCCCAGGCCAGCAGGTATCAAATCTGCCCCACAGCAACAAAAACCCTGGATCCTTAACTTGCTGAGTCACCAAGGTATCTAGAGTATCTCATTCTTAATTCAATAATTAAGTAGATCGACCAATTAAATACACAGAAAATGAGCAAAAATATAGCAGACTTCAGCAGCACTCTGATACTACTGGATTCCACCCATCCCAACACCAGAATATACATTTTTCTCAGGAGCCCATTGAACATTTACCAGGACTGACTATATTCTGGACCGTAAAAAAATGTCTCAATAAATTTAAACAATTCAAATCACACAATATGTTCTCTGGTTACTATGGAATTAAATTAGAAATCAATAACAGAAAGATCTATAGAAAAATTGTAATTTTTAGAAACAAAATAACAGGCTTCTGGGAGTTCTCTTGCGGCAGAGTGGGTTAAAGATCCAGTGTTGTCACTACAGTGGCTAGGGTCACTACTGGGGCACAGGTTTTGATGCCTGGTTCGGGACTTTCCACGTGCCATGGGCCTGGCCAAACAAAATAAAAAATAAAACTAACAAACAAAAAACATGTTTCAAAATAACCCACGGGTCAAAGAAGAAATCAAAAGAGAAATTAGAAGTCACTTTGAACTTAATCAAAATGAAAATATAATGTACCAGTCTTGGTGGGAACTGTGAGATAATAAATTTCTGTTGTTTAAGCCACTCAATCTTGTGGTATTTTGTTATGGCAGCCCTAGCAAACTAACACAAGCCCCATTAACTGACTGTCCCTACATATCTGTCAATACATAAATGAATAAACAAATTTGGCAAATGTCAGCTTAAAGTGATCAAGACTAGCATCTTCCCATGATAAGTCATATTGGTATCATGTACACTTGACATGATGCACTAAAAAGAGCACCTCATTTCTGTGGATTTCCTCTCCAGGTCCCATAAGCCCAATCTAACAATGAGAACACATCGGGCAGACCCGAAATAAGGGATTGTCTACAAATACCTGACCAGCACTCTTCAAGAGTGTCAAGGTCAGGAGGAGCAAGGAAAGACTGATGAACTGTCACAGACTAGAGAAGACATAATGACAAATTGCACTGTGACATTCTTAACTGGAGCCTGGAACAGAAAAAGGACATTAATGGAAAAACTACTGGAATCTAAACAAAGTTTGTATTTTAGTTAATAGAATACTATTAACTATTAACTGATACTAATTTCTTAGCCTTGACAAATGTACCATGGTCATATTAACATTAAGGTAAACTGGATGGAGAGCATGATCTTTGCAACTTTTATGTAAATCTAAAATTATTCCAAAACAAAAAGTCTATTTAAAAATAAGATATATGTAATAGCATTAAACAAAGAAGGCCCCACTTGGAATATCATAAAAAAATGAAACACTTAAGAATAAATTTAATGAAAGATATGTGAAACTTCTACCTTGAAAACTACACAATATTACAGAGATCAATTTTTAAATACTCAAATAAATAGAAGGATGCAATCCTAATCAGAACCCCAGCAGGGACTTTGTGTGTGTGTGTGTGTGTGTGTGTGTGTGTGTGTGTGTGTGTGTGTGTGTGTGTGTAAATCAACAAGCTTATTCTAAAATTCGGATTGATTTCAAAGGGCCAAGAATAGCCAAGGCAATCTTGAAGAACAAAAATAGCACCAGACAACTTACACTACCTGACTTTAAGACCTATTATAAAGGCAGAGTAATTAACACAGTGTGCAAAGAAAGACAAATTGATCAGTGGAATGTAACTGAGAGGCCAGAAACACACCCAAACATATATGGTCATCTGATTTATGATAAAAGATAACACTACCGTGGGAAAAACAATATTTTAGTAAATAGTGTTTAGGCAATTGGCTAACAACATAGAAAACATATATCTTGATCATTACTTTATTCTACACACAAAAATTAATTCCAAATATACTGCAGATCTACATGTGAAAAATAAAACAATAAAACTTTTAGGACATCTTCACCATGGAGTAGGCAAAACTTTTAAAAACAAAGACACAAAAGCACTAACCAAAAAAGATTTTTGATATATTGGACTATATTAAAATTAAGAACTTCTGTTCAAAAAGAAAATGCTATTATGAGAATGAAAAACCAATGCAAAGAATGGGAAAAGATATTCACAATATATATACTCTACAAAAGACTCATATCTAGAATATACAAAGAACTTATATGTAAAAATAACTTGATAAATAAGAGATATATACAAGTTCCTGTTGTGGGTCAGTAGGAGGAAACCAACTAGTATCCATAAGGATGTGGGTTCGATTCCTGGCTTCATTCAGTAGGTTAAGAATCCAGCATTGCTGTGAGCTGTGGTGTAAGTTGTAGACACTTTTCAAATCCAGCTTTGCTGTGGCTGTGGCAGAGGCTGGCAGCTGCAGCTCCGATTCCTAGCCTGGGAACTTTCATATGCTGCATGTGCAGCCCTAAAAATAAATAAACAATAAACAAATAAATAAGGGACATATAAAGAAATATAAAGACAACCTAATAGAAAAACAGGCAGAAGATGACTAGATAGCTTACCAAAAAAAGGGCTGAAATAGCTGGAGTTCTCGCTGTGGTGCAGTGGGTTAATGTCTGGCACTGTCTCTGTGGTGGTGGGGGATCGATCTCTGGCCCAGCACGGTGGGTTAAGGATCCAGCTTTGCCATAGCTGTGGCGTGGTTCACAGCTGCAACTTGGATTTGATCCCTGGCCCGGGAACTTTCATATGCTACAGGTGTGGCAAAAAAAAAAAAAGTACTGAAATAGCCAATAAATATGTGAAAAGGTACTCAGTGTCATTAGTTATCTCCAGAATGGCCAAAATAAAAAAGTAAAAAAATGCCAGATATTGGAGCATCCAAAACACTTCTCTGCTGATGGCGAGAGTATGAAATGATGAAAACTAGTTGGCAATACTAACTTTACAAGCGCATTGCATTTCTGGGCAATTCCACTCATAGGTATATGCCCAGAAATGCAAACAGATATTCATGAAAATATATGTGCCAGAATATTCACTGGAACACTGTAATAGTGAAATAACGGAAACTATGCAAAAGTGTAACAATATTAAAACATAAAATTTAATACATTCATACCATGAACAATATTGGTCAATGAGAAAAAATGGACCACAAACCAATGAAACAATATAGATGGATCTCATAGGTGCAATATTCAGCAAAAGAAGCCCTTCCAAAAGTATATACTGTAGAATTTCAGTAAAACTAATCTATGCTGTTAGAAGTCAGGATAATAGTTTCCCTTACAAGAAGGGATACGCAAGGACTGGGCCCAAGCTTGACCTAGATATTCAGTTTGTGAACAGCTATGTTCAGTTTGTGATATCAACACACTATGCACTTCTACTAAGGTGAGAAACAATCTCAGAATTTCAACTCTTTTCCTTTTTTTTTTGCAGTGCCCACAGCATGTGGAAGTTCCTGGGCCAGGAATCAAACCCACACCACAGCAATGACATGTCAGATCATTAACTGGCTAAGCCAACAGGGAACTCCCCAGAATTTCAGTATTTTAAGGACATCTGCTCACAGTATATATTCACTGAACGTTAGCAGAATGGTTTAGCTCACCAGAATCACTCTGGACCCAAGCTGACAGAGTAGCTACCACCTAGAATGTTTCTGGTTGCCATTCCACAGAGAAAAAAGTGTCAGGAGGCTGTTACATCAACACTCAGATAACCCAACCTGCAGTCATACATATCACTTCTGCTCATAATTGGTTCATTGACTAGAATGGGTCACATGGTCCACTCAGTCACAAGGGACCAGACATTAAATGCTATCATGTTCAGAAGTGGAGAGAACTAGAAACATGTGGTGAACATGCTGTGCCATATTGTCAACCAATATTCTTCTAGAACATACTTTCTAGTAGCTATATATATGGTAATCTGGGAAAGGCAGTCTCACTACATACATAATCACTTCCCTTTGTTTTTTGTTTTTTTGTTTTTTTGTTTGTTTGTTTGTTTTCTTTTTAGGGCCGTGGCATATGGAGATTTCCAGCAGGGGTCTAATCGGAGCTACAGCTGCCAGCCTAAGACACAGACACAGCAAGAGATCCGAACTGCATCTGCAACCTACACCACAGCTCTTGGCAATGCCAAATCCTTAACTCACTGAGCGAGGCTAGGGATCGAACCCACAACCTCATGGTTCCTAGCCAGATTCGCTTCCACTGTGCCACGATGGGAACTCCCAATTCCCTTTGTTGAACATTAATTTGGTTCTGCTTTTTCCATTAACAGTTTATTAAAACTTTGTTCTTATTGTCCATTGCCTTAAGAGTCTTCACATGGGCTTGAATTTCTGCCATTTTGAGCACTTTCTGAAGATCCTGCAAAAGGTTTTTCCAACCAACAAGGACCTACTTTACAGCACAGGGGACTACATTCAATATCTCATATCTCATAATAACCTATAATGGAAGATAATGTAAAAAGAGAATATATATTTTATATATGTATAACTAAATCACTTTGCTATACACCTGAAACTAACAACATTGTAAACCAACTATGTTTTAATGAAAATTAAAATATACATTTATATATATAAATGTTAAAAATATGTATATAAATGTTTTATATAAATATATGTGTGTACGTGTATATGTGTGTGTGTGTGTGTTAAAAAAAAAGGATTTCTCTATTTTGGTACAACACCTGGTAACTGGATACATAAAATGTATTTTACAATCCTTTTGTTTTGTGTTAGGTTTTGTTGCTATTAATTGTTTTGGGTTTCCCTCTTGGTGTTACTAAATTTAGATGGCTTTGGCCAAGAGATAGGCGTAATTTTCCTACATATACAATCTTCTTCCTAGACAACTTCTAATGCTTTAAACTCTAGATATGTTATACTACCCAATGAAAACCAAATATCAATTACTATAATATTACAGCAAATTAAAATGAAATGGATTCATACAAAGCTCAGTTTACTTATTTTAATATTACCATAGTATGTGTTACTATGATTTTGCAATTCTATGTAACATATTGTGGTATTTTGTTAAAATCTGCAAATATAGAATATTTATTTGAAATTTTCAGGTACTTGACATTGATGAATCCTAATAACTTAGGCAACTCAAGCTCTTAAAAAAAACTAGCCAATCCAACCTCCTTTTATAGAAGTAGAAAACCAGGGCCAGAGAATTCAGTGATTTGTTGAAGGTAATAAAGAAAATTGACTCCCAAAAGAGATATCCATCAAATTTCAAAGATGACTATGATCCTCAAATTTCTGAAAGGGATCAAAGAACTGACCGATAGAGTTTTCCAGAATCAATTGTGTCAGATAATATGAAAAAGCATTTGTGTAGCAATATCTATCTGTTTGGAACACCTAAAGCGTACTGGCATCATTAACGCTATTTCCAGGAGAGCATCTGTCAAGAAGAATCTGATTGAGAGAATAAAAGCATTCAGAGAGATGTACAGAGTAATTTTTGAGAAGAGGTGTAAAGGGAATTTTTTTATACTGAGGTGACATCAATTGCAAGCAACTTCTGGAAATTGTTTTCTTTTTTTTAAGAGACTGTGAGGAAAAGATCAAGATGTCATTCATCACTTTAGTGTTCTTATTCTCTTTCTTCTGAATATGAAATGTCACCCATTCCAAGAATAGATGAACTGTCCTTTGTTTTATGTTGTACTGTATCTATAGTACTTCAAATCTTCCACAGTGTGTGCCTCAGAATTTGCTGCTTTTGCATTTCAGTTGATTTGGGAACAGCTGTTATTGGATCAATAAGACAATACTTGAGAAGAAATTACAGACAGTGCTTTAGGTAAAATAATAAGAGTCATAGCATATGTAACCACATAAGTCATTGAGAATAGTACAGTTTTAGTGGCAAATGACAGTGCTCAAACTTTTGAAAACGCATTTCAGGGTGAAATCCCAAATAAAAGAATAGTAACAGGAATTTATTTTTGGAAAAGAGTGTGAATTGGTTAATGGAATTATTAAATATATTCTAATTTAATCATTTTTTATCATTTTTCAAAATATCAGTTATTAGTCAACCCAAGAGCTTTCATGTTCTAAAAATACAAAAATCCTAATAAAATGATGTAAAACTTCAAAGACTTAGTGGATAAGTATTTGTTAAATGTCAATAGCACAATGTTTAATTAAGTAAAAGGGAAGTTTGACAGGAAGTTTGACAGCTATCTTTCAACACATACAAAGCCAAGCTAGAATTTACCTTGATATGTGATGCACTACAGTAAAAAAGATAAAAACCAAATTGTTGGAACCTCTTGAATTCAAATTCCTTCATCTACCTGTTGTGTGAATTTGAGAATACAATTCCATGTTTTATTTCCCTTACTTCTAAAATGAGATTTTAAAATAGTACCTAACTTGTAAAATTATTTTAAGTATTACATGAAAAAGGTGTTTAGCTCAGGACTTAGGTTAGAGTCCTCACCCAATAAGTAGTGAGGACTATTAGTCCTTCTATCATTATTAGTGATAATAAAGCTCCTATTATTATTCCAGAAATTCACGTAAGTTATTCCGATTTTTTTTTAAACCTAAACTGATGTCTGTATTGTCTTTCTGCAGTAATAATCACTGTATTCCTTGCAAGAAACATAAGATTCACCCACAATGATCAAACCACTCTTTATGATAACCTAGTATCCTATTATATTATCTCACAGCATAGCATAACATAGCATACTCCCATAGGCCTGCGTTAAAAGACCATTGTATAAAGGAGTGAACAGGTGTGAATTCTATGCCCAGCTCTACCTATTCTGCATCCATCCTTGAAGTTGGTCTAAACTTCTAACGACTCTGCACCTGCATCTTCAGACCCCCCCCCCACGCATTTCTGTTCACAATTAGTTCATTAACTAGAAGAGGTCACCTATTTGTTTGGGTAGCTGGCACACTGGCTTTGAACAACCAATCTTTTAAAAGATTAAATACAAACAAATTAGAAGGGTCTCTCAGGAATGAGGACCTGTTTCATTAGATGGGAAAATTATTAAATATAAATTTTAAAATGAGTGTTTTGCTAAAGTTCAGTAAGGATATTTAAGTACTTTTTAGTGATTTTATCAAACTTTATATTTCTTATTTACTTATTTATTTATTTTTATTTATTTATTTTTTTAAGGGCTGCGCTCATGGCATACGGAAGTTCCCAGGCTGGGGGTCTAATCAAAGCTACACCACAGCCACAGTAATGCCTGATCTGAGCCACGTGTGACCTACAGCAGAGCTCACAGCAACGCCAGATCCTTTAACCCACTGAGTGAGGCCATGGATCAAACCCACATCCTCAAGGACACTAGTTGGGTTTGTTACTTGAGTCACAATGGGAATGCCAAACTTTGTATTTCTTATTTAAATTAAAACTTTGAGAACTTCATTTGCTTCTGTGTACTTTCATTTTGCCTGACTCAGTTGCATTTTATACCTTTTCAGGCTTTAAAAATTGTAACAAGTTTTCCATGAAAACAACCTTTGTTTGCCACCAAGTTATAAACAACTTCTGGTGGTTCTTTTTTTCTTACAATCACCTAACAAAGAAAATAATGAACAGTTTGTTTTTTCCTGAAAAGCAGATGAACAAAATATTTAGGGAACTACTGATCAGCATAGGACAAGATTCTGAGGGCTTATGGAAAAAAGGCTCACTCACTCCATAAAAGAAATAAAAAATAATGCTAAAGATATTTAAGGTTTATCCCTACATCCTCCTGAAACCACTTATACCTTAGTTGATTAATTCTATTGTCATCTGGAAAATACCCCATAATCTTAAAATTCCACTTAATATTAGTGACATGCATCACCACTCATACCCACATTCTAATAGCCACAATGGAGCAGGATTACGGGGTGCAGCAAATACTGTTTTAATACCCTACTCCTATGCCCTTGGACCTTACCGTTTTTGTTAACAGCTGCTCAAGACTACCATTTACCAGCACCTGCATCTCTGTAGCTGAGGGCTTTCTCTGGCTCCTGGAGCCTGCTCTGCCCATGAACAGGGCAGGCAGAAGTCTGGGAAATTAATCTTTCCCTTGCATTCAGAGTAGCTCTTAACCAATGATTAAAGGGATTCATGTATAAATACTCCAGTCCCTTCATTCTTCAGGTGGGTTTATCTGAGGCACTATGTCTCAGACTTCCCCAGAGAGATTAACTCCAGTTGCCCATATCAGTAATTTGTTCAAGAATGCATCCTTAATTGGTTTTCTTCTCTTCTGTCTCACTTCCCACTCCTTACTGATGTTTCCTGGAATCATCTCTGTAATAGACTATTCAAATTTAAATTCTTGCCTTCAGGAGTTCCTGTTGTGGCTCAGCGGTAACTAGTATCCATGAGGATGCAGGTTCACATCCCTAGCCTTGCTCAGTAGGTTAAGGATCCCGCGTTGCTGTGAGCTGTGGTGTAGGTCGCAGACACAGCTTGAAATCCCACATTGCTGTGGCTGTGGTGCAGGTCCGCAGCTACAGTTCCGATTTGACCCCTAGCCTGGGAACCTCCATATGCCACTGGCTTAGCACCTAAAAAGCCAAAAAATAATAAAAAATATGAAAAAATTCTTGACTCCAGCCCCAAGACCCTGGATCACGGGATCTGCACAGCTGTGTCTGGCCAGTTTGCTCTCAGGGCAGCTGCACCCACTAATGCTCTCATGTAAGGGTTCCTACTTCTCAATAAACAACAACTTTTAGATTCATCTCATAGTTTTATTTTGTGTTCCTGTGATTACTAGTGAAACCTAGTATTTCTTCATACACCTATGGGCCATATGGTGTTTATACCTTTAAATTTCCCAATTAGGGTCTTTTCCATTTTTCCATTAGGCTACTTATATTTTTCCTGATTTCAAATATTTCTCTGTATATTTTAGATATTAAATTTCTTACTGGTTTTAGATGTTACAGGTATCTTCTTCCAGTATATCAAGTATCTGCTAAATTCTTGACATAAATCTGTGTGTATGGTGTCCTTTACAGACCATTGATTTTGATGTTAAAATATACTATAGAACTTCCCTGGTGGCTCCATGAGTTAAGGACCTGGCATTGTTACTGCTGTGGCTCAGGCCACTGCTGTGGCATGGGTTTGATCACCGGCCCAGGGAACTTCCACATGCCATGGTCACAGCCAAAAAAATAAATACTCACTCTCTCTATATATAAATATATATATATGTATACATATATATGTATGTAAAATATTTGGGGGGGGTCTGGTTTATAACTTATTCCCATACCAAAGCCACAAAGATATTATTCTCCATGACCCTCTTCCTACACTAGTACTACAGTAATGATGGTACCACTCTAGCAGAGTGAATCCTTCCTTGCCACATGTTAGATTATCTGGAAACAGAAGCTGAGGTGGACTTCGGGATGCAAAAGGTTTATTAAAGATTAGCACCTGTGAAAGGGAAGGGAGGAAAGCAGAACCGGGCAGAGAAAGTAATTGAACTAAGATGCAGGTTGATCAGCCAACCCAGTGAAGCATTTTGGAGCAAGCAGCATTAATCATCAGAGTGTACTGCATCAAGCTGAAATGGCCAGATTTTAAAGCACATCTGCTCTTAGTCACCATATCCTGGCAGCCCTGGAAGGAAGTAACCTTGGGCAAGAGAGTTCCCAGCAGCTGAGGTTGACCCTGAAGCAGCTGAGAGCTGGAAGCTGCTTAGTGACTGCCCTCCCCACAGCTAGGCAGTATGTTCTTGCACAAAGGAGGATCTAGGCTGCACACCTCCATGTGTAACATACTCTTCTTTTTTTTAAATTGATGTCATAATTATTCCTAGGTCTTTACTTTTCTTTATAAATTTTGGAAGGTTTTGTTGTGTTCCTTTTGGAATATTGGTTGGAATGGCACAGAATGTATGTCACTCAACGTGGGGAGAATTGACATCCACAGGGTAGTGGTGTGCCAAGTAGATGACATTTAGGTGGTGGCCAAATAGACGATGCTCTGGAAAAGGAGCTGCAGAGGTAGCAGACCAGTGAGGCACCCAGTGTGGTCAGGAGACTGTTAATACAGAGGGCGTCAAGCAAGTAAGTGTGTGTGTGTGTGCGCGCGTATCAATATGAAAAAAATATGGGAGCCTGGTTTCTCACTGTCAAAGGGAGATTTACAAATACAGAGCAGGAAAGGCTTACAAGTACTTAGAGGTGTTGAACTGGAATTGACTGCATCAATGTAAACTCAGGGTTTTTAAAATATTTAGTGACAGACTTAGAAATAGATATAAATACATGCATGTTTGTGTATATATATATAAGTATATATATTTCCTCACTTTGACAGCTGATAGAACTGAGACACCATGATACCTCAGTAGCAGTAAACACGCTGCAAGTCCAGATCTTGATTTTTGATTTTGGCCTCAACCACGGCATTTGTAAGTTCCAAAGCCAGGGATCAAACTCACACCTTAGCAGCAACAACATGGGATCCTTAACCAGCTGAGCCACCAGGAAATTCCCAGATCTTGTTTCTGATTTCAGAGCTGAGGCAGAGAAATTATCCCAGAACAACTATTTGTCCCAGAAAGTAAGGAAATGTTTACAGAATAACAGGGATATGCCAACAGAACAGAAGTCATCTTGAAGGACTCCCACTGGTCAAATCTGGGACAATTTGAGCATGAAAATAAGTAACTACAGTAAAAAATTACAACCCACTGAATGAGACAGGAGTCCCTGAGTCCATACTGAAATAAGAAAATAAACAAGCAAAGAAATAAAAGGGAAAACTCTTGTTTATAATAGAATGTTAACTGGTAAATAGAGAAGAAATGATAAAGAAAATCACTGTTTGATCATTACCATTGTGATGAGTAATTCAAGCAAGAATAAATGGATGTTAGAGCTGGTGAGTGACGTGAAGGTTGGCACAATCTCAGAATATGTCCCTAAAAGCATTTATCAAGTACAAAGGAAATGATGTGATTTTATGGTGGAGAAGACCACTTGACCAGATGAAGAGTTCTCATCACAGTGGTGTAAAGAGTTGACACCATGAGACCCAGGGAGATGCAAAGAGCCTAGCCTCATTTCTATGGTTTTCTTGAAATGTATCACCCAAGTCTAGTCATGAGGAACAGTAGTAGATGGACTCATTTGGGGATCATCCAATGGAATGAAAGCCCTGTTCTCTTTAAAATTGTCAAGGTCATAAAAAAGGAGGAAAGGCAGGAATTGTTCCAGATTCAAGGGGACTGAAAATACATGACAATTAAATTCAGTTTAAGCTCCTAGATAGGATTTTGGATCAGAAAAGGAAAAGAGACATTGCTAAGACAGAAAGTGAAATTTTAATGGCGTTTGTGCTATATCAATGTTGATTCCCTGACTTGGAAGGTTATATAATGGTTACAAAGGAGAGTGTTTGTTTTGCGAATATATGCACTGGATGTGTAGGACTGATAGGGTATCAAGTCTACAGATTTCTGTAAGACTGTTCAAAAAACGACTCAATAAAAACAACAAAACCAGGGAGTTCCCATTGTGGCTCAGTGGTTAGCGAATCCGACTAGGAACCATGAGGTTGCAGGTTCGATCCCTGACCTTGCTCAGTGGATTAAGGATCCGGTGTTGCTGTGAGCTGTGGTGTAGGTCGCAGACACGGCTGGGATCCCACATTGCTGTGGCTCTGGTGTAGGCCGGTGGCTACAGCTCCTATTGGACCCCTAGCCTGGGAACCTCCATATGCCGAGGGAACAGCCCAGGAAATGGCAAAAAGACAAAAACAAACAAACAAACGAAACCAACAAAACCATATATGTAGATACATACAGAGAGTGAAAGCAGATGTGGTAGGATATTAATAATTAGGGGATGTAAGTGGGGAGAATATGGAAGTTCTTGCAACTTGTCTGTAATTTGAAATTATTTCAAAGTAGATATATATTCATGTTTAAAATAAACATAAAACATATGCCCACACTAAAATGTATGCACACATATTCATAACAGCATTATTTATAGCCCCCAAAGTGTAAATAATCAAAATATCCACCAACTGGAATGGATAGATAAAACATTGTATATCTATACAATGAAATATTCTACTAAGTTTCTTTTGGGTTGATTAAAAAGCTCTCAAAGTGACTATGGTGATGGTTGCACAATTTTGGGAATATACTAAAAACCACTAAGTATACACTTTAAGTGGGTAAATAGTACATGAGATGTATCTCAATAAAACTTCAAAAGAAAAATAAATTTCACACATACACAATGAAGTCATATGATTTTCTAGGCCACAGGCAGACAAAGAAAGAAGAGAGGAACTCTGAAAATCTTTCACTAAGCAAGAAGAGCCCCAACATGAGTAGTTCCACCAAGGGACAGGGCTTCCCTTCTGTCTGTCTGGGTCTTATCTCTCATTCTAAGTCCCATTTCCCTGAATAGAATTGGAGGCAAAATAGTGTAAAGGTTAAAGAGCTGATTCTGCAATCAGATTGCCTGAATTTGAATCTAAATCTATTATGACCTGTGTGACTTTTTGGACGAATTAATCTCTCTCTGCTCTGTTACAAAAATGGGGATAACTGACTGGGTTATTGTGAGAAATAATGACTTAATCCAATGAAAAGTGTTTTAAAAAGAATGTCAGAGTTCCCACTGTGGCTCAGTGGGTTAAGAACCCAATATATTGTCTGTGAGAATGCGGCTTTGATCCCTGGCCTCACTCAGTGGGTTATGGATCTGGCATTGCCACAAGCTACAGCATAGGTCACAGATGCGGCTCAGATCGGGCATTGCTGTGGTTTCAGTGTAGGCCTGTAGCTGCAGCTCCCATTTGACCCCTAGCTAAGGAACTTCCATATGCCACAGGTGTGGCCGTTAACAAAAAAAGAAAAAGAAACAAAAAAGTATCTGTCAATGATTGACTCTCTATATTTTTTAAAAGTTTCCCATCAGGTTGTCTTTTCTTTCTTAGTGGCCCCAATCCATTTCATCCTCTCTATTACATGCTACCTCCAACTAATCAGACACAAGCTTGATGTAATACTGACCAACGAGTCCTATGGTTCATAAAGTCTACACCCCACCTTCCATGGTCCTTTCTGTATTCTGTTCCTCCCTATCATCTACCCATCGTGAGAACTGTAGAATATGACTCAAAGAATGTTGTTTTCAAAGGCCACAGTCATTGCTGGTCTTCCGTCATATTGTCACAGATTGACTCCAAACTGCACAAACACCTTGGTTTCCTGTCACCCTGCAGTCTGGACAAACAGATAGGAGCTTAGGAAGGTCTAATCACAAGAACTGACACTCATTTCATGCCACTGATGTGTTAGCTGTTGTATATGACTAAAATTTCATTTCATCTTCACACAAACCCCATTCTTGTTTTACACATGAGGAACCTGATAACCAGAAAAGTATGTTAAAACTGCATAGCTACTCATGGATAGAATCAGAATAGAGACAAGCTGTCTTCAGATTCTATTCTCTTAACCATTGTGTTATATTGCCTGACTCTCCCCAGAGCGGGAAAGAACTTGCAGCTCAGGCCCTATTCCAGGGTAGCCAAAGCATTAGAGGTCTAAGAAAATATGCCTTAGATATTTATGTGTCCTCACCTGCTTAGGACACTGCCTGACATATAATAGCTCAAAATGTTTGTGAAACTAATCACCTGTGTAACAGAACATCAATTCTTAATACAGAATGAATATATCCTCTGCATTCAGAGTCCTGTTTCTACTTCCAGGACACTTCAGATTATTTTGGAGTCAGAGACTTCTTAATTAGAATTCTGGTTCTGCAATTTGGTAGCTTTGTGACCTTGTACAAAGGCATTTAACCCCTCTAAATCTCCAATCTCTAATCTGGAAAATGTAAAAAGTAGGTAGAAAATAATACCTACTTTATGGCATTTTTATTCCCACAGAATAAACTTGCAATGCTAAACATACAGTAGTTACTTAGTAAATATTATTACGAGTCCCCTTATCCTTTTTTCCAAATAGACCTTGTAAGAGGTCAGCTATATGTTGGTTCCCAATTTAAAATCAGTGAAGACTAATTAAAATTCAAAGTAGAATACAGATTGAATTGGGAATTGGGAAACCTATCTTCTGGCTTTTGTTGCCCTCCTTCTACCTAGCACCTACATAACCTTGCTCAAGTTGTTAGGGCTTCCAATTCCCTACCTTAACTTAGAGAACAGGAGTTCCCATTGTGCTCAGCAGGTTGAGAATCCAACTAGTATCCACGAGGATGTGGGTTCGATCCCTGGCTTTGCTCAGTAGGTTAAAGGATCCAATGTTGCCATGAGCTGCAGTGTAGTTCACAAATGCAGCTCGGATCTGGTGTTGCTGTAGCTGTGGTATATAGGCTGGCGGCTGTAGCTCCAATTCGACCCCTAGCCTGAGAACTTCCATATGCCATGGTTGTGGCCCTAAAAAGACCAAATAAATAAATAAAATAAAATATGGTACAAGTAAACCTATCTACAAAACAGAAACAGACTCACAGTCATAGAGAACAGACTTGTGGTTACCAAAGGAGAAAGGTGGAAGGGATAAATTAGGAGTTTGGGATTAACATACATACACCATTATACATAAAATAGATAAACAACAAAGACCTACCAAATGGCACAGGGAACTATATTCAACATCTTTAAAAAAGAAAAAAAATTAGAGAATATATATCTCATGTTAAAGTTGATCTTTGAAGTGTCTAGGATCCTCTTAATCTATATGTCTGAGACAAAGAGATTGTTTTGAGGCAATAATACCCTTGGTTTTGATGATTTTTAAAATTTTTATTTATTATTATAATTATTATTTGCTTTTTAGGCTGCCTTCACAGCATATGGAGATTCCCAGGCTAGGGGTCAAATAGGAGCTATAGCTGCCGGCCTACGCCACAGCCACAGCAATGCCGGATCCTTAACCCAATGAGTGAGGCCAGGGATCGAATCTGCTACCTCGTGGTTCCTAGTAGGATTTGTTTCTGCTGCGCCACATCGGGAACTCCGGTTTGATGATTTTTTTAAACAACTTAGGTGGGATAATTGGAAAATACACTCATTGTTAACTCATTTTAGAGCTGTATGTTGTTCATTTATTTCAAACTTTATGAAACATACTTCCAAAAACCATAGACTTGGTTAAAAGCCACAAAAGACTCAAACGCACCACCTAGCGGTGAAGAAAGTTTCAGGTTGGCGACATCTCGCCATCCTACGTGCAGGATGGCTGTCCATAGCAATCTTTTATCTTGTTTTTGTTCTATCCCCTCACCACTCAGGATAGTTTCATGTACAAAGAAATTCAATACTTCCTGACTTAATAGCTTGTTCATGTTTATTTGACATACTCTTAAGCCAATGAAATATTGTGGACTTATGAGAATGGAAACATGACTGCTTTTAAGATTTAGGGGGCTAAAGGTGCCTTTCTATCCATACCTCTCAAATCCCTCCTACCCAAGAGACCCACCCAATCCATCTCCTTATGGATGGACAGGCGATTCCACAAGTACCTGGTTCAGAGAACCAAGGCCACAGCCTTTGAAAGGACAAAGATCAATACACCAATGGGATCCTTGATGTCAACTATTTCTAATGACTTTGTATTACCTACTATAGTAATTAAAATTAAGCCTTCAAATTTAAATTTAAATATCTAAAAGCAGGAATACACCATCCTTAATTTTAAACCCCAAAGGTGCGGAAGAGATCAGAATCCTAGGGCACTGGGCCTACTGGTGAAGAGGGATCTCTACCGGTTTTTCTTTTGGTTTTGCATTCTGCCTCCGCTCCCACCCCATCTCAACCAAACCCGCTGCATGTTCCCTTTCTCTTTTAGTTTCACCTTTTCCCTCTCTTTTCTCTTTTTCTCCCAAATAAGTCAAATAATTAAGATCAGGATCATGTTTAAACGGAAGTTAGTGCCCTGCGCAGGGTGATTTGATAATTCCAGGTTTTCAACTGAAAAATCCCCTTTGTCATCGGAAATATTTCTCTTCGAGTCCTTTCCTGAAATATTAAGCCACTTTGCAACACTCCGCTTTAATTATCATTAATTAAGTACTTCTTTGAAATATCATTCGCACTTTAGCACAATTTTCTTAAACCCCTTTCCACACACACAGGAGGGGTTCTAAATATGCCGACTTTAGAATTTTGCCTTGCTAGTAGAAATCTAGTTTTTCACATTTAAAACGTTTGATTTTTTTTTTTTTTTGAAACTAGGTTCCCGAATGCCGACTGCCTTTCAGTGACTTAATAAAATGTATCTTTCTCACCTTGAAAAACTTTAGGGCTCAGTGCTTCTACTGGCATCCAGGCATTTATTCTTATTCTGCTTCTTAAACAGGCTCCTGGGAGGAGCAGTTTCGACCCAGAAGTTCAGAGAAGCAGTTACCACAGAACTTGCAACAGTTGGTATCGGGCGAAAGGCAGGCTAGAAGTGATAAATGAGGCTGGTTTAAGAAACAAAAAGCCCCGGGAAGGGAAAGAAGGGACCGCCGTGGCCTTGGGGGACAGCGCGGCGGCGGCGCCGGGCCGGCGGGGCCAAGCTCCGGCCGTGGGAGGGCTCCTTCCTGGGCGACCAGAGGCGGCGGCCGCGGCTCAGCACCGCGGGGACCGCAAGCTAAGCGAGGAGCGCCGCGCCGTGTGTGGTGCAGGCGCGCGCCCAGGATGCCCCCCGGGCCACGCCGGGGCCACGGCGAGGTGAGACCGGCTCTGCCCCCGCACCGCCCCCGGCGGGAGGCGCGTCGCCCAGGCCGCGGGTGCGTGCGCGGCCCCGGGCGACGCGGCTGGGCGTGCGCGGGGCCGCGGCGGAGGCAGGGCCGGGCGGGCGGCAGAAGATGGCGAGGGTGTGTAGGCGGCAGCAATGCTCCGTTGAGAGACGCGGCTTTCGGCAAGAACTGGACTCGTGGCGCCACAAGCTCATTCACTGTGTAGGTGAGACCCTTCCCCGGCCGCTTCCGGACCTCGGGCTGCCCCGCCGCCGGCCGCCCCGGACGAAGGAGGGAGCCGGGACAGCAATTGCCGCTCCGGCCCGCCCGCCCTCTTTGGCTTGGGCGTCCCCCTCCCCCACCCCCCGGAGCGCGGGCGCGCGCGACCTCCGGGCGGGCTTTCCCCACTCGGGCCCGAGCGCGCGCGCCGGCCCCTCCTCTTTGCGCGCCCTCCCCGGGGAGGGCTCTTGGGCGGGAGCGCGTGCCCCTCCCCTCCCTTCTCTCTGCCCTCCCTCTCTGCCCGGCGGCCCAGCGCCGCCGCTGGCTTTTTGTGGAGACTCGTCCCGCAGCGTTGCCGCTTGACCGGGGACGCCGCTGACCGTCCCGTGGTGCCCGGGGCGGGGGCGGGGGCGCGTGCTGGGCCGCAGCTTGGTCCCCTCCTCCGCTGCGGCCGGCGCCTTCCGCGTCCCGCGCTGCCCCTCCCCCCACGCACGGCGGCAGCGCGCGCCCCTCGCCTCGCGTGCACGGGCGGCGGGCGCTCGGGCGTGTGCGAGGCGTGAGGTGGAGATGGGGGCGGAGGGAGCCGGAGCTGTCACAGGCCCCGGGTCCGCCTGACCGAGCCAAGTGGGGTGTCATGGCCGCGGGGGGCAGCGGCTGCACTTCCTCTGCGGGCGGCGGCGGCGGCAGCGGCCGGGGAGTTAATCCTCGACGCTCGGGTCGGTGTGTGTGTATTTGTGTTCCGTGTGTGCACGGCGGGAGGAAGGGGGGGGTGGGACCGGTCCGACCGGGAAGCCGGAGCTGGGGTCGCTCTTGTGCTCTTCTGGGGGATTTTCCGGAGCCGTCGCCGCACGGAGAGCCTCGTCCGCCCCGCCCCCCCCTCGCCTCCCGGACCTCGGGGCGCCTCGAGTGGCTTTTTCCCCCGCGGGCAGGAGGGCGTGTGGACCGGGGCGCTCCGGGAGGGGCCGGGCGGCCGAGCAGCGCCTCTCACACTATGTGTTTTGTCTGTTTTTCTCTCCCAAGGTCCCGTTTCCCTCTGTGCGGCGGCCGGCGGGACCATAAGGGCTTAACTCATATATTTAACCCCCCTCCAAAAAGTAAGTGGCCCGTTTGGTATCTCCGCTCCGCCCGCCGCCCCCTAGCCCCAGTCCGTCCTGTGTCTGACTCTCCTGTCTCCAGCATTGTTATTTCCCCATCTTTGCTTCGGTGCTACTGATGTGTGGGGAAATGCTCGCTCGTCGTCCTCCGTCTCCCACGCCCAGTCCTCGGGGAGGTCCAGAATTCCCACCCCCCACCCCACCGTGGGGAATAATCTTGGTCTTACCAACAGAATCTAGGAGATTCTATCCGTTCGCTTGGGCCCCTCATCCCCTCCTTCCCGACAGGGTTTCGTTGGAAGGAATTATGCAAATCCTGCTTTCTGGTGTCCATTCAGCGGCAATTTCATGCGGTGAGAAGTTCTCTTTGTTGTGCGAGGGGGAGAACAGACACTGATTTAATAGACATATCTGTTGGGGGGAAGGGTGGAGGGGGTGTGGAGAAGCTCACTTTGGAAGAATTACAGCACTTGGTTGGCTCAGTGTCTTTGTGTTTGAGCTTTCTGGCTTGACAGGAGGGTATGCCCTTTCCAGTGTCCCACAAGGGATGTTTTCTGTAATAGATTAAAAAACAAAACTGAAACTTTAAACAAGTGAAAAATAAGGTAACGTTTAGTTTGAGAATGTAAGCCTTTCCATTTCTGCGGGGTCTTCATTATGAAAATGTCTGAATTTTGTTAAGAATTTGGATTGTAATTATCAAAATTAATATAGGCAACAATGCTTTAAGGTATCTGATATCATTTTAGTTGTCCAAAGGTTAAAAGTACATTTTAAAAGATACACTTGTGTAAATAATAAAGGCTGGAGTCCATTTTTTGCTATAATTTGTCTTGTGGATATATTTTAAAATTACCCTCCTGCCAATCCAAGCTTAGCTCTGCCCTCCAGGAACCAGCCTTTTGGTTATTAGTTATCATTTGCTCTATCTTTGCTTGTTTTATTCTTTGAAACCCATCATACGTTTGCTGAAATGTTACATAAGCATTTGCACTTTTTGAATTATGTACTTACTATTTGTAGCCATCATATAAGAGACTTTATAAAGGCATGTAGAAGGTTTTGAGAAGCATGAGATTAATGAGTTTTCAGATTTGTGAATTAATATAAAATCCTAAAATTATTTTGAGGAATTTTTAGTTCTTGTATTTGTTTCATTTTTTTAATGATTTTTTTCCCCCCAGTGGGGCTTTTTAGTTTTTAAAAGATTTTGAAATTGACAGCTATAACTCTATAAATTTCTAAGTTACTATTGCTTTAGTTTAGGTGGTTATATTCTAATTTTGTTTGCTTTGAATCCTTTCCTTCTGCGTCACGCCTCCTTTTTAATCAGTCAGTGTTTAGTGTTAGTAGTGAGTTACTGCTGCTTGACAAGGTGTTTTGGGTTTTTTTTTTTTTCCGCCTCCTTTTTAATCAGTCAGTGTTTAATGTTAGTAGTGAGTTACTGCTGCTTGACAAGGTGTTTTGGGGTTTTTTTTTTTTTTTTAAACTAATAAAATTCCTCTGTAAATATCGGAGTCGAGTGTCAATTTTTAGATTCTTTTTTTTGAAGGATTTTAATTTGGTGATCAGTTTTCTAAAAACATGCTTTTAACTGCAAATTTCCACTTTCGAGGTAGTAAAGTTAAAGACATTATTTACAGTTCAGACTGAAGATCAGTATTTTAATCTGAGGTAGTATACACTTGATAGTCTCCTGACTAAAATCAGTTGGGTCTCGTGTTTTCTTTTTTATGGTATGTAATTTTGCTCTTTGAGAGTTCTAAGTAAATCATTTGTAGCATTAACTTTCTATATAGAAGATCCTTATTTATGTACACTCCAAAAGGCAACTGTTTGTCACTAGCAGATGTAATAATTCCTCTTTTATTTTAATGGGTTTTGTTCTGAACAATTAACCTTCTATTTGATTCTCTTGACTGATTATCTTGACTTTAGGGTAATTTGGTTTCTAAATGTATTTAATTTATAGCAGGCTTTGGATTAAAAGTGAATCTCACTCATTTCCAAAATCTAATTCTCCCTTCTCTTTCTCCCTTTTTTTTGTTTTTTTTTTTTTTTGGAGTGGGGTGAGAGTCAGGACTGTGGAAGTGTTGGTGTTTCTATTACTAGGTTTTCATTGAATTGAAGTTAGCAGGTTGAGACAATGATTATGATCAAGGTGGATATTTGGTAACCAGGTGATTATTGAGGTGTCCTCTGGGGCCAGGATCATCTTCCATTCCAGGAAGATCGAGGTTCTCTGCTGCCTAATATGATGTAACTTACTGCTTGACTGCTCCTCATCTTTGCTATATTCTCAGAAAGCTCTTCCCAACTTAGGGAAAGTTGTGATGATTTCACCTTAGCTCTAGCTTGGCTGAAAAAGAATAGTAGGATGTGTCTCTGACTTAGAGTTATTTAAAATTGCCCTAATTCCCTCAAATGTGCTTATAGTTGGAACAGTTCTAGGAAGCATTTCAATAATGCCTTAATTTTTTTAGCTTCATGGGGTTATGCAGGCAGGATGGCATGGAATTTCTTGCAAAGTAAGAATTAGGCCGCTTCTGAATACCTGCCTCCTCACTTAGTTACTTGTATAGGTGCTGTTTTAGGAGCAAAAGGCGGTTAGGTCTAAGTATATACTTTATTTAAATATTTATTAAGCATCTGCCTTGTATCAGCACTATGGGCAAACAAAGGTATTGGGGAAGCTCCCCTACCCTTCAGGAACTTTTCGTCCTTAGAGAAAATATGGTATATTCAGTACAAAGCAGAATGTGCCATATGATGGTGCAAATGCTGGGGGTGTTTAGAAGTGAGAGAAATCAGCTAAGTTGAGGTGATGAAGGAAGGCTTCATGAAGATGGGTGCTGGATTTTTGCTTTATGTTGATAAATAGAAAAGGCATTCCTGTCATGTGAAACAAGTAAGCAAAAGTGCAAAAAGACAAGAACGAGTTGTCTATTTAAACTGCAGTCCCTGATTCTTGTAGAGGATGTATATTTGATAGGTTTGCAGAGATAGATTGTTGGATTTTTAAATGCAGTTAAAAAGTACAGACTCTTTGTTAAGCAACTTGGGCTTTGCAAAACACATCTCTCCTTAGCTCAGGGGAGGAATGGTTCCTTCATGTCGCTTAAAGCTTCCCGTTGTAAAACTCTACAATAACGACATAGGTTGTTTTTTAAATCACCTTGGCAGAGACAGTATTGTTACCACAATAGTGTCTCTTCCAAGTAAGCTCGTTTGGAGGATGTGGGTTATTCATTGCTCAGAACTTGTTTTCGGAATTGCCTAAAATCAGTGGCATATTCATTTTTTGAGTACCCTTAATGTTGGCACATTTTCATCCTTAGAGGTTGGAGTTGGCATTTAGAAACAGTTAAGTATTTTCTACAGCAAATAAAGGTATATATAAAATAATGAGATTTATTTTCTTTCTTGCTTTGAAAATTAGCTCTGAAAGCTCATCAAAGGGGCTTGATTTGTTTTGATGTGCCCCTGAACAACTTCTTGATTCTTGTTTCATTTATGTCTACCCATCTGCTGAATGGCATCTGGATATTAGGTAGATGTGAATAAACAAAGCCTGTTAGTTTTTGTAGTTTCAAGTTCAAGACTTTGCATCACTAACCTCCAAATGATCTTTACTCTGTTTGCAAATATTTAAAACAATCTTTTTACTCTTTCTTACACTTACCCATGGCTTTTGGGATAATTCCATTGTGAACTACTAGCTAACTTTATTGACAGTTTCTTGTATGCAAGGAGTATCCCAAGTCCAGTGGTCCATACCCTGAGTTTTTTTTTTTTTTTTTAGTTGAGATATAATTTACATACCATAAAACTCAGTTTGATTGTATACAATTCAGTGGTTTTTAGTTTATTTACAAGGTTGTGCAAACATCACTAATTCTTGAACACTTTTATGCTCATAAAAGAAGCCCTGTCCTCATTTCTTATTCCTCTTATGACCCAGTCCTTGGCAACCCCTAATCTACTTTCTATTTCTGTGGCTCTGCCTATGCTGGATAATTCATATAAATGTAATATTATGATGTGTGGTCTTTTGTGCCTGGCTTCGTAGTGGTTTTCAGGCTTCATCCATGTAGTAGCGTGTATCAGCACTTTATTGTATTTTATGGCTAAATAATACTGCATTGTATGGACATGCTGCATTTTGCATACTCATTTATCAGTTGTCGAGATGGTTGAGTTTACACTTTTTCCTATTATGGATAAGCTGCTGTGAACATTAGCAGCATTATTTGTGTGGCCGTTTATTTTCACTTCTTTTGGGCATTTACTTAAGAGTGAACTTGCTGGGTCATATAGTAACTGTTTTAAGTTTGAGGAACTGCCAAACTGTTTTCCAAAGTGACTGCAGTATTTTACATTCCTACCAGCAGTGTCTGAGGATTTCATTTTCTCCACACCCTTGTCAACACTTGTTACTGTCTTTCAGGTTATTGGCATCCTAGTGGGTAGGTATGAAGTAGTATCTCATTGTGGTTTCAATTTGCATTTCCCTAATGACCACTGGTGTTACACATCTTTTCCTGTGCTTGTTTTGGCCATTTGTATATCTTCAGAGAAATGTCTGTTCAGATCCCTAGCCCATTTTTAAGTTATTTGTCTTTTTATTGTTGAGTTGTAGGATACTGAGTTGTTAAGATTCTGGATATTAGACCATATCAATATGTGATTGGCAAAGATTTTTTTTCCTCATCATACCCTCAATTTGAGAATAATTACAGATCAGAAGATATCTGCAGCATACCTTGCGAAGGGAATAGTGGATATAGTAATGGAGTGATCAGAATGAACCAGAATTATCTCAGTAAAGTCTTCCTTAAACATCCTTTTCTATGAATTATTAAAATTGTTATTTGATGAAGAGTTTTATAATAACACAGATATGCTTTGCATGTACTGTCCAAATCTGAGTTCTTTATTGTGGTGAGGGTTCATATTTCAAGTTCACATAATGTGGTAAAACATTTTATTCAAATCTCTTCTATCCTGGAGTTTTGGATAGTATGTGACAAAGGTTTGGGTGAAGGTGTCTTTTCTCTATATGGACAGTTGGTCTGAATCTGCTCTGTTTCTAGTGTTCTTGGTGTTAATCATCTTGTATCTGCATAGCACGTTTTATTTTTTTTTAGGAAACTTGCAAATTATTTTATTGTTTTTATTGTAGAAATGTAGAAAGATAAAGATGGGTATTTAAAAACAGTTGGTCAGTTTGGAAACACCAAGTAATAAAACTTTTTTAAAGTAATAAGGGGATTTCTCTCAGCATAAATGCTTCCTTCTTATCCACAGAAATAATTTTATATTTTAACGAAACACAGAATTGAACTTTTCCAAAAGCAGACTTTTTAATTTGCTCCAATTGCTGTATGAAACTACGTAGTAGTTTTCTACTTCTGTTAATGATATACACATCACGATTGACTTTTGGGATTAGAAGTTATGAACACCAGTATTATTTTCCATGAGAATTATTATTATTGTAAAAACTGTTGTATGATGAGCATTTTCATCCTCATTGGTAATACTAGGTAGTCTGTAATTGTCATTCATTCTTATGATTAGGTTATTTTTCATAAAATCTGAACTATATTAGCATCATTATTAAATGATTATTGTGTACTTTTCTCTTATTCACTTCTTAGAGATTTCCAGAGGGTAAAGCCATGTATATTCTCCCTCTCCTAAACTCCCAATATAAAGGGAAGAAAAAACTAATTTTTAAAGAATCTACAGGTAGTATCTTGCTTGGTAAAAGAAAATCCCATATGTGAAAAGGTGAATTTACTACAAAAAAGATATTTCATGTTAAAACAAAATTCATCTCTGATTTAATATAAGAAACATGCTCCATTTGTACATTTATTTTTTTTTCTTTATTATTTTTTTCCTTTTTAGGGCCACACCTGTGGCATATGGAAGTTCCCAGGCTAGAGGTTGAATCTGAGATGGACCTGAGGTCTACACGACAGCCACAGCACCGCCAGATCCGAGCCGTCTTCTACATGCACTGCAGGTCATGGGAATGCCAGATCCCTTTATCCCACTGAGTTAGGCCAGGGATCCAGCCTGCATCATGGATACTAGTTGGGTTTTTAACCTGCCGAGCCACAACAGGAACTCCTCTATTGATACATTTATTATTATTGGTTTAGACAGGTTTCAGAAATAGATGTACCATGTGTGTAGAGGAAGGAATCGTTGAATTTGTAAAATTGAGACACGGTTATGTTCAGTTTGATGCTCTTTTGTTTTTCACGTAATTCTTTTAATTATTCCATAGCATGGGTTTTATTTGTGGGCTTTTACCTGAATGCTTCCCTTCCAATTAATATAGCCATATTTTCTAGGTCATTTGTAGGTAATTTCCTCTATACCTACCCATAGGAATATTCTGCTGTTCTCCTTTACCTGCCTTTCCATCTTTTAGATACATGATTTATCCAAGGTAGAAGGGATGCTAGAGCTTGTTTTCTTGTCCAACCATGTTAATTAAAGGGAAAAGGGATTTTTTAAAAAATCTCTCATTTTGGAAAACTTCAAGTATACATAGAAGTGGAAAGAATAGCATAGTAAACAGCCAGCCATGTCAATTAATGGCCATTGTTCATTCCCACTAGCTTATTTTGAAGCAAATCCCAGACGTCATATTTAGTATTGAATCTTTCTTTAACTTTCTTGTAGATCATCTCCTTCTTCCCACCTTGCATCTCATCAAGTGGTTCATAAATTTAAAGAAATAAGATAGTATCTAAATATGGAAAAGACAAGTTTTTATTTTATTAATGTTACTTAAGAGCTACCATATGTTGAGAATTCACTATGTGCCAGACAAGCACCCTTTGATTTTTTTTGTTTGTTTTTTTGACTGCACCCACAGCATATGGAAGTTCCTGGGCCAGGGATCAAACCCAGCACTGCAGCAGCAACCTGAGCCACTGCAGTGACAACACCAGATCCTTAATCTGGTGTGCCACAGGGGAACTCCCTGCCTTTTGATGTTACTATCTGTTTTTCAGGCGGAGAAACAGATTTGGAAAGATTAGGGATTTCATTTATGGTCACTCAGCTAAAGAGTGGTAGGTGTAGGGTGGGGTCAAAAGCCTGTGCTATAAAGCATTTAAAGCATGCTCCCTCCTTTTAGATTTTCCTATTTATTTCTACCAAGTTGCCCTCTTTTTCTTTGTTTCTAACCACTGATGGCTTACTCAGTTTATATTACATTTAAGGAATTCTGATTTTTTAACTTATAGTCTTACCATAAATGGTAATACAATTCTTTGAATTCCCTAGAATACCTTGCCCCTTCTCATCATGGTTATGATCCAGTTTGTCTTTCCTTTTTTCTTCTCAAATTTTTAGTTTTGTGAGAGCTAAGTAGGTTTGAGTTGAATGCTTCCACTGGCTTAGTTTTCCTTTATATATTGCTAGACTGGCCTTGCTTTACCATTGGCTGAGATGAGCCTAGGCCTGGAAGAGGAAAGATAGTGAAGGATAGGCAAATAATTCTGTACCTTCAGCCTGGTGAGCCTTCCACTTGGACCAGCCTGATTCATGGGTACTTTGAAGTTTTTAACAAATGCCTTATAGTAACATTGTGTAGGTGCCTGGCCTTTTCTTTTATTCATATTCTTCCCAGAGATCTCAGGTGTGAATGGAGGGATAAACAGGGCAAAGTAGATTAAGATCAAGATGCAGAATTTCTGGATTTTAGCCAAGTGCGATTTTGCTTCCTTCCTTCCTCTTTCTTGTCTTTTTAGGGTTGCACCTGTGGCATATGGAAGTTCCCAGGCTAGGGGTCGTATTGGAGCTGTAGCTGCCGGCCTTTGCGACAGCCACAGCAACACAGGGTCTGAGCCACATCTGCAACCTACACCACAACTCATGGCAATGCTGGATCCTTAACCCACTGAACAGGGCCAGGGATCAAACCCACGTCCTCATGGATGCTAGTCAGGTTTGTTACTGCTGAGCCATAATGGGAACTCCTGGTTCTAAGTTTCTGTGACTTAGATTTGGCGCTTGGCAGTAAATCTTTCAAAATGTGTCATGGAAAGGGAAATTGCTGAATAGTGTATAATTGCTAAAAAGGGGAAGGATGAATTTGTCAAATTTAGAAAAGGATACACTATTTTGGGAATTCAAGCATCACTGGTCTTAGACTAATGCTTCATCACTTGGTACAGGAAGATGTGATCATTGGGAGAAATTCCCATCAAAGTAAAATGGGAAGCTGCTTTCTTTCATTAAGAGTAAAAAGTGAGAGAAACATAAATGATCATGAATATGTGTCTTTGTGGAAATGCAGCTTTTTCATTGCATGATTAGTTGTATAAATACTAATCTTGTCATATGTGTTAGGTTATATGAATTTTCATTCGGCTAGTAAGGAAGCTAACAATGTTTATCTTGTATAAAAGGGCATTGATTTAACTGATAACAATAAAATGATAATCACGAATGGGCTAAGAATCCCAATCTTCGGAAATAGTCATTGAAAAAAAATCTTTAAGCTGGTCATTTTTCTGTGTTTAATATAATTAATACAGCTTTAAAATTATTTTTAAATAAAATCATTTAAATGATTTAATATATCTCCTATGTTCAGTGATCAGTATTGTGTTTATTGTTTACCTAATGAAACCTAACAATTGTATTTAGCAGTATTTTTATGATGCTTAATATTTTAGATACATTGTATAGATCTGATTTTTGTTCTAGAAAGTGCATCAGGATAAAAATAATAAAATAACATGGATTAATTTACAACAATTTTTTGAGAGGTACTGGAATTTTGCTATTATTGACTTGTTAAAAGAAAAAACAGGTATGATTAAAGTGATCAAGCTATTTTTCATATGACACTTATATAACCAGTAGTTATTTGTGTATACATATACTTTTCTATGTATTGGTTTTTACTATGGTGTATTTATACCATAGGAAAATTTTATACTATGGTGTAATGTTGAAATATATAGACATTTACAAAGAGTCACATCCACATAAGTTTCTTGATAACTGTCTTAGGACCCATGTCTTATGGCTATCAGTGTACAGTCTTATCTGAAAGATAATGTTCCCTTGGGTCCCTTTCTCCTTAGGCAAAAACTTCTGTTTAATTTTATATTACATATCCAAATCCAAGATTGTTAAATTTTATTGGTGAAAAGCAAGGGTAAATTCATAAATAGGGTAAAAATAAAGAACAGAAATGAGATTTTAATTTTCCACAGTGGGCGAGAAGACTTTAGGCAGGAATTATCAGAAGCTATAAAGCTGTGTGGGACTTACTAATTTTTCTAAAAAATAAGTAGGTGACAGTTCAACCCGAATGAGTTGTTTTGATCAAGACTGTTAAACTATTAAGAAGATTGAATTATCCACAGATGTTAATCTTTTAAAAGCAAGAGAATACAAATTCATGGATGAGAGTATTCTAATTACTTGGTAAAAAATAAGCTGACATTGTAGCAGAGATAAGGAACCAGAGATATTGAGGACCCAGACAGTTTTGCCTTTTTTTCCTTTTTCTGAGGACTTAAAGTTTATTTTGGAAAAAAATGGAAGTTTTGTTCTTGTTAAATGATTAATAAATACTTATGTATTACCCACAGATACTACTTTATAGAAACTTTTTTTTTTTTTCTTTTTAGGGCTGCAGCTGTGGCATTATGGAAGTCCCCAGGCTGGGGGTCCACTCGGAGCTGCAGCTGCCAGCCTACACTACAGCCACAGCAGATTCAGGCCTCACCTGCAAACTATACTGCAGCTTGTGGCAGCCCTGGATCCTTAACCCACTGAGCAAGGCTAGGGATTGAACCCACATCCTCATGGACATTAGTTGGGTTCTTAACCCACTGAGCCACAACGGGAACTCCTGTTTCTTAAATCTATGACAATGTTTAAGTAAAATACCTTTAGCAATTGCTGTACCTGAGTCAGCCTGTCCATGACTTTTTTTTTTTTTTTTGCTCTTTATGGCCTCACCCTTGGTATATGGAGGTTCCCAGACTAGGGGTTGAATTGTAGCTACAGCTGCTGGCCTACACCAGAGCCCCAACAATGCCCGACCTGAGCCGCACCTGCAGCCTGCACAGCTCACTGCAACGCTGGATCCCAACCCACTCAGTGAGGCCAGGGATTAAACCCACATCCTCATGGATACTAGTTGGATTTTGTTTCTACTGCGCCATAATGGGAACTCCCAGCCTATCTATTTCTGTCATATATTTTCTAGCAAGTAATCCAAAAGAAATCAACTGATTGGAGGAACATGAGTTATCCAGTTAAAAGTAGAAAAGAAGATAAAGAATAAAAGCTATGTTAAAAAAACACAGTCTGTTGCCAAATCATGTTGTTGCTAAAGTCTGGTTTCTGTGAATAAAGAACAGAAGTATAAGCAGTGATAGTAATGATATAGTTGCCATTATATAACTGGGTTATGAAATAAGCACACGTTAAAACTTGATGCTGAAAGGATGCTTGCTCCCAAATGACAGAATATGCAGGATCGTCACATGATTGGTACAATAATGTGGCCTGAGATTCTACGAAGAATATTCTTTTAGGAATGAGTAACTTGCTTTTGTGTGATACAGCTTTTCATTCATCTTTGCTCCCTATTCTGTGTATCTCCATTTTTTTCTTTATATACATTTTCTTTTTGTGCATGTAACATAAATCAAATGAGAAGTAAACTGAATTAATTAAAAAATAAATATGTGTGTGTTTTAGTCTGGGGAAACAGAAGCCCATGGAGATAAGACTGACTTTAGATAGAAGTAGGAAAATGGTACTCGTAGTTAAGAGAATGAAATTGACTAGACACATCAGTGATGAAACATATTCCGTGAACTTTTTTTTTTTTTTAGTGACTATTTTTGGCTCTATCTGCATCACTGTTAAGTCCATAAAACCATTTTGATACAATGCAAATAGTTGTCTCTCTTCTGGCTTTTGTCTATTTGTGAATTTTTGAAAACTTAAGGGGTGCAGCCTTACTTGAAGTTAAGCATTAGTTCTTCCATTTTTAAAAATAATTTATTATTTTATTTATTTTTTTGCTTTTTAAGTTTGCATCCTCTGTATATGGAAATTCCCAGGCTAGGAGTCGAATCGGAGCTACAGCTGCAGACCTGCCCCACAGCCACAGCAATGTGGGATCTGAGCCTCATCTGGGACCCACACCACACAGCTCATGGCAACACCAGATCCCTGACTCACTGAGCAAAGCCAGAGATCAAAGCTGCATCCTCCCAGATACGGGTTGGATTCATTTCTGCCGTGCCACAATGAGAACTTGAATTGGATGAAAGATTCTTTCAAGTTCTGTAGTGCTTTAGAATTTTCAAGCTGCACATATGTTTTCTTATAACCCCATAATAACCTTTTTCTTTCCCTACTCCTGTATTGCCCCTTCCCTCTCACCACTGATAATCACCTAGTTTGTTCTCTGTACTTATGAGTCTGCTTCTTTTTTGTTTTATTCACTGTTTTGTTGTATTTTTAAGATCCCACATATAAGTGATATTATAATGGTATTTTCTTTCTCAGACTTATTTCACTTGACATAATGCCCTCCAAGTCCATCGATACTGCTGCAGATGGCAAAATTTCTTTCTTTTTTATGGCTGAGTAGTATTCTGTTGTAGATAAAATATGCCACATCATCTTTATCCATTTATCTGTTGGTAGACGTTTTTATTATTTACACCAGATTTTATGAAGAATATTGGAACTTATAGAGAAAACACATTAATTTACAAAAATAACTTTAGACATGAATTTAAATGCTTTTCAGATATTCATATGCCTAGCTAACCCTTTAAAGGTTGTATCTTAATAGGATGGAAGAGGTGGTTAGAAGTACTCTGCATTCAGAAGTTTAATTCTTCTCATCAGTTCTTCAACTGTTAACCACATTCAGAGGCCCATTTTGGCAACTGTTGCATATTTAAACAATAGTAAAAGGTGGCTTTGAGTCAGCAGACATGTGTATAAATTTTATCTTCACACTTTACCAGCTATGGGATGTAGAGAGAACTAATTTCAGTGTATTCTTATAGTAAATACTGTAGGAGGATTGTGAGAATTGAGACAATGGCAGATAAAATAACTTCTACTTAATAAATAACACTTAAAAAAATCTGTTGAAGCTGATCCATAGGATTTGCTCTTTGGATATATTCCTAAAATAATACAATTTAGTTTCTTTAAAATGTTTTTGAAATATGGAACAATGATAGTTCTCTTTGGAATTTAAGTTGCACTGTGTTTGGTCTGTCCAAAACTTTTTTATGTATTTGCAACTTCTCTGGAATGGTTTGGGTGATGACATTTATAAATTATTAATTTTATTGTATTTATTGGTATATTCTACAGGATAGAGTAGCAAAAAATGCTCAGTTTTTTTGTTTTCCAACTAAGAGAACTACTGCATGTTTTTTCTTTTTTCTTTTTCTTTTTTTGCTTTTTTTTAGGGCTGCACCCTTGGCATATGGAAGTTCCCAGATTAGGGATCGAATCGGAGCTATAGCCACTGGCCTATGCCACAGTTCACAGCATTGCCAGATCCATGACCCACTGAGCAAGGCCGGGGATCAAACCTGCATCCTCATAGATACTAGTCAGATTCGTTTCTGCTGAGCCACGACAGAAACTCCCTGCATGTTCTTTCTTAAGTAAAAAAGAGTAGTTTTTGTTTTGTTTTAGGTACAAAATATTTTCATCTTAGACAGTGGAGTGAAGAAAACTTCAAGGTGGCACTGGGTTCTGGTATTAACTGTGACTACAACTGTATGATTTTTAGCAAAGACATCACTTAATATCTCTGCATTTTGGTTTCCTCATCTGTAAAGTGAAAAGATCTTAAAGAGCCTTCTACGTGCAGTATTTTGAGAAAAATTATTGTGTTGATTTTCACTGTTGAATAGTTTGGGGACAGTCGACATGCAGTCCATTGGGAAATAGAATATTCATATTGTGTATGACAGGGTAAGAGAGATAAACTCAATAATGTGCTCGAAAATGTCTTATAAAATGTTCATGAGAATAAAGACTGTTCATCTTTAAGAACAAAACAGGATGTGCAAAAAATGGGCCGCAGCCCTTCAAACTCATGGAAAATACATAACTAACTTTTCTCGCTAAGAATGTTAGCTGTGTGTTCACAAGGTGAGAGAAACTTAGCCTCATTTAGCTGATAATAGTTATATCTGCATTTCATATAAAATGATGTAAATGCATATTCTTTTTGTTCAATTTATTTTTTAAAACATTGACTCATTTCTCCTACCCACTTTGGGTAGCCACCAATCTGTTTTCTATATCTATGAGCTTGATTGGTTGGTCTGTTTATTTATTTATTCCATGTGTAACTGAGATCATGTGGTATTTGTCTTTGTCTTGTTTCACTTAGCATAATATCATCAAAGTCCATCCACATTTTCACAAATGGCAAGATTTCATTCTTTTTTGTGGTTAAATAATATTCCTGTGTGTGTCTATACATATAAAATTTTTTAATCCATTCAAACATCATTGTACACTTAGAGTCTTTCTGTGTCTTAGGTATTGTAAATAATGCTGCAGTGAATGGGGGTGCATACGTCTTTTTGGATTAGTATTTTCTTTCTTTTTTTTTTTTTTTAAGAAAATACCCAGAAGTGGGATTTCTGGATCATATGGTTGTTCTTTTTTAATTTTTTGAGGAACCTTCATACTGTTTTCCAAAGTGGCTATACCAATTTACATTCTCACAAACAGTGCAAAAGGGTTCCTTTTTTTTTTTTTTTTAAACATCCTTGCTGATACTTGTTATTTCTTGTCTTTTTGCTAATAGTCTCTCTAGTAGATGTGAGGTGATAATCTTTTTGTGATTTGGATTTGCATTTCTCTGATGATTAATGATGTAGAGCATCTTTTCATGTCCTGCTGGCCATTTAATGTCTTGTTTGGAAAAATGTCTATTCAGATCTTCTGCCCACCCTTTAATCAAGCTGAGATTTGATTTGGGTTTTTTCTTGTTTATTTTTTGCTCGAGTTATATGAGTCCCTTATATATGTTGGCCATTAGTCTCTTATCAGATATATGATTTGCAAATATTTTTTTCCATTCAGTGTTGCCTTTTCCATTTTGTTGAGGTAGGTTTCCTTTGTTGTAAAGAAACTTTTTAGTTTGATGTAGTCCCACTGGTTTATTTTTGCTTTTGGGCCTTTTACTTTAGGTTGTCAGATTCAAAAACTTTCAGTAAGAACTATGTTATAGAGCTTATTTACTACCAGTGTTTTCTTTAGGAGTTTTATGGTTTCAGGTCCTATATCTATTTTGAGTCAATTTTTTTAAGTGATATAAAGTACTGGTCTAGTTTTATTCTGTTGAATGTGGATCTCCAATTTTTCCAGTGCCATTTACTGAAGAGACTATCCTTTCCGCATTTGTATATTCTAGGCTCCTTTGTCGTAAGTTAATTGACCATATATGTGTGGGTTTATTTATTTCTAGGCTCTATATTCTCTTCCATTGATCTGTGTGTCTGTTTTTATGCCAGTACCGTACTATTTTAATTGCTGTAGCTTTGTCATATAATTTGAAATCAGGAAATGTGATACCTCCAACTTTGTTTTTTCTCAAGGTTGCTTTGGCTATTAGGGGTCTTTTATGGTTCCATACAAATTTTACGATTGTCTATTCTATTTCTGTGAAAAATGCTATTGGGATTGTTAAGGAATTACATTGAATGTTTACATTGCTAATTTCTCTTTTTTTTGTTTTCTTTTTCTTTTTTTTGGGGGGGGGGTGGCCCCACCTGCAGCATATGGAAGTTCCCAGGCTAGAGGACCAAGTCCATTTGGAGCTGCAGCTGCTGGCCTCTGCCACAGCAATGCAGGGTTCAAGCCACGTCTGCAACCTATACCACAGCTCACAGTAACACTGGATCCTTAACCCACTGAGTGAGGCCAGGGATCAAACCCACATCCTCAGGGATACTAGTAAGATTCATAACCTGCTAAGCCATAGTGGAACTCCTAATTTCTCTTCCTTAGAGTTTATCATTAGTGTACAGAGACACAACTTTTTTTTTTTTTTTTTGGCCATTGATCTTTAACCATGGGGATTCCATGACACATTTTGTGTATTGATTTGTATTTTGCAACTTTACTGAATTTATTTGTTCTAACAGTCTTTTGATGGAGTCTTTAGAGTTTTCTTTTTTCTTTTTTTTTTTTTGGCCTTACCTGTGGCATATGGAAATTCCCAGATCAGGGATTGAACCCATTTTATAGCAGCAACCCAAGCCACTGCAGCTACAGTTCCAGATCCTTAACCCACTGTGCCACAAGAGAACTCCTTTAGGCTTTTCAGCGGGTAATATGTTATCTGCAAGTAGTGACAGATTTACTTCTTCCTTCCCAGTTTGGATGCCTTTTCAGTTCTTTTTCTTGCCTAATTGCTCTGACCAGGACTTCAAGACTATGTTGAATAAAAGTGGTGAGAGTGGGCATCCTTGTCTTGTTCTGATCTTAGAGGAAAATCTTTAACCTTTTCACTGTTATGATGTTACCTGTGGGTTTGTCATCTATGGCCCTATTATGTTGCGATACATTCCCTCTATATCTGCTTTGTTGGGTTTTTATTATAAATGCTTTTTTTTTTGCATTTTTTTGAGATGATCATATGAATTTTATCCTTCATTTTGTTAATGTGGTATATCACATTGATTGGCAGATGATGAACCATTTTTGTATCTCTGGAATAAATCCCACTTGATCATGGCATAAGTATTTTTATATCTTTTAACATATTGTTGAAGTCATGCTAATATTTTATTGAGAATTTTTGCATCTTTGTTCATCAGGTGTCATTTCTTTTCTTGTGGCATCCTTGTCTGGTTTTGGTATCAGAATAATGCTGGCCTTATAAAATGAGTTTCAAAGAATTCCTTCCTGTTTTAATGAAAAATTTGAGAAGGATTGTTATTCCTTAATTGG
Organism: Phacochoerus africanus; assembly: GCF_016906955.1. Classification (NCBI taxonomy): domain Eukaryota; kingdom Metazoa; phylum Chordata; class Mammalia; order Artiodactyla; family Suidae; genus Phacochoerus; species Phacochoerus africanus. The sequence continues at coordinate 108,615,747 of NC_062558.1, forward strand.
TTGATAGAATTCATTAGTGAATTTTAAGGACTTTATGTTGGGAGGGTTTTTTTGTTTTTGTTTATTCAGTTCCCTTATAGTAATGGGTCTGCAGATTTTATTTTTCATCATGATTTCAATCTTGCTAGGTTACATATCTCTTAGGAGCTATGCATTTTTTATAGGTTGTCCAATTCATTGGCTTATAACTGTTCATACTAGTCTCTTCTCTTATGATCCTTTGTATTTCTGTGATAATTGGTTGTAATATCTCCTCTTTCATATCTGATTTTAGTTGAATCCTCTTTTTTTCTCTTTGTGTTTCTAGCTAAAGGTTTGTCAATTTTACCATTTCAAAGATCCAACTACTGGTTTCATTTTTTTTTTCTGTTGTCTTTTTATTTTTAAGATTTTCATTATTATTTTTTGTCTGTGCTCATCCATGGCATGTGGAAATTCCTATGCCAGGGATCAAACCTGTGTCACAGCAGTGACTCAAGCCATAGCAGTGACAACACTGAGTCCTTAACTGCTTGACCATTGGGGAACTCCTCTATTGTCTTTTTAGTCTATGTTTCATTTATTTCCGCTATAATCTTTGTTCCTTCTTTCTGCTAACTTTGGGCTTTGTTCTTTTTCTAGTACCTTGCATGTCAGGTAAGACATGAGACTTTTGGTTGAGGTAGGTATTTACTGCCATGAACTTTCCTGCTAGAACTACTTTTGCAGCTAATTATTGTAATCTTAGTGTTTACTATTTTGGTCTTCACCTTCATAATAGTTATGTAAATGATTAATCCACTACCACTTCTCTATATTTACCTTTTCACTGAGATTTGTTCTTTCATGTGCATTCTTGTTACTAATTAGTGCTCTTTGTTTTCATTTTAAAGAAGTCTCTTTAACATTTCTTGTAAGACCAGTTTAGTGGTGATGAAAAATTTAGCGTTTCCTTGTCTGTAAAGCTCTTCATCTCTCCTTTACTTCTGAAGGATAGCTTTGCTGGTAGAGTATTATAGGTTGACACAAGTTGGGATGACTGCAGTAACTAGCCTCTGTTCCACCTTTCTCACCCTTTAGTGGGATACCTTGGGTCTGTTATGGTATGGCAGGTATATACAAAGCAAGTAGAAATAAGGAAGTACTTTTTCAAGCCTCTGGTTGTGCGATGTCTATTAGAATCTCATTGGGTAAAGCAAATCACATGATTGAGTCTGGAGTCTTGGAGGGTAGGGTGTTAGAAAGTTACATGGCAGAGGGCCTGGGTATGTTGGAGGGATAAGGAATTGGGACCATTTGCAATCTACCTTAGAAAATGTTAGTTTCATTTCTTTGTGTAAGTTCTCAAGACAGCAGATATTCATCAGGCACACAGTATGTGCCTAACATTTCTCATCTAATTGATACAATTTGTTAAGAGTATGATAACTTTTTTAAAAACTAGAATGATTAAATCATAAATGCGATGGAACTAGTGGTTTGAATTAGGACTTCCTGACCTCAGAGCCTATAGATTTTTACTTGATTATAATTATGTAAATTAAGTTTTTAGTTTTCCTCCTAAGTTTTTTCTCCCTTATTTTAAGGAATAAGGATGTATGTTTTTTATTAGGAATTCTATGTTGCCTGTGTTGTTTTTACTCCCCCAGAATCTTTTCCCTTCTCTTTTAGTAGTAGTACCTTTGCTTTCCTTTAAGGAGCCACTTTTCCTAACAGTCTTCAGTTTGATAAGGCTGACACACTCCTGCAACTTATGCCTGGCCACTGGTCACAGCTTTGGGGATCAGCCTTGAAGACTGTGTGTGGAGTTCCTGGGAGAGATATCTTTTTTTCTCAGGTAGCTAAGCTAATAAGCCTGTGAGCAGGAAGCAACTACCATGTGGGAGAGCCTGCCTGAGTGAAGTTGTCTGCCTCTCTGTAAGATAGATACAGTGATGGATGGGAGAGAACTATTACTGTGTGCTTGGATCCAACCATTCATGAAGAGACCTCTAAAAAGCCCAGTTGAGCCAGTGACTATCTTTTTTTGCTCAGGCCTGTTTAGTCTGGGCTTTTATTACTTGTAACCAAAAGCCTTTGCTAATACCTTTTTTGAGTTCTAGAAAGACGATTTTTTCTTAATGGGAACAGAAAATGAATAGCTCACTATAGGTTAACGTGTAAAAAACAAATTCTCTGGCCTTACCGAAGTGAGGAGGGATGATTTGACTAGGATGATATTGTACCAGAAAGGAACATAGCAGGGGACAGCATGGTGAGGATTTAGTAAGTTGAGAAAATAGACTATTTCAAGGCATTCTCTTTCATTCTTTCTTAGTGAGTTCTTAGTCACCTTCTTGAGTACCAAGTACAGTATTAATATATTGTGCCCACCGAGGTGTTAAAGAGGTTGTTGTATTTTATTTTTTAGGTTATTTACTTTATGAGACATTCTACACTCATAAACAGTGTTATAATTGTTGGTTATGATACCAGGTCAGCCCACGAACATGATTTAAGTAAACTGAAGGGTTTACGTATTCTTGAAATAAAAAGAATAGACATCTGTTTCCAATGCTACCACCTCTACCTTTTTATTTGAAAATGTTGAAATCTTGAATTCCAATATACCACTATCCCTACATGTTTTTCATCTATTATCACATGTAATTTAATCTTCATAATAACTTTACTAGGTGACTATTATTTTAATTTTGTAGATGGAAAAGCAACTATGTGGATTGATGCTACTACAGATTTATGGTGTCCAGACTCAGCTGGGAATTCTTTAATGTATTTTTGGTCGCTTTCTGCAGTTTAACCACCGTGGCTCTCCTTAGCCCCTATGCATTCCTACTTCTCACTCAGCTAATAATCCTGTCACCTACAGAACAATGAAAATTGAGGCTATGAAAGTAAATATTCCTCCAACATTCTCCTCACCCTTAGGATTACTTGGAAGCTTGAGAAAAATACCTACTTAAAGCATTGTTTCAATGTACTGGCCACATGAATAGAACCACTGAGATATCTGGGAAAATTGAAGATTTGGGGTCCTATCTCAGGTTTGCTGAATTCAAATCTTATATTTGGCATCAGAATCTACACTGAAGTTTGAGAACCACAGGCATTTAGAATAAAGTTACTTTAAGGAGCATATGAGACCCTCCAAGATATGCCAGACTACTAAAACTCCTTCTGTATATGTTGCCCAGTCCCTACTCTTAATTCCTCAAGACCACAAAGTACAGGTCACTTTTTTTTTTTTTTAGTGTACAGGCATTATTGTACTACTTTATTTAATTTCTTAAAACCTTTCTTTCTCCAGTTCTACCTTTTTAAATTTGCAGGATCCTTAAGTCAGCAACCATATCATGTTTTTCTTTGTATTTTAAGTAATTGGCAAAGTAACTGGAGCACAGTGGAGTCTCAGTAAATATTTGTAGAAAGGTAGAAAACAGTACTTTGAAATATTAAAAACTACGTAAATGACTGAAATTGAGTAGAACATAGTATTCTGTTTATAGTGACTCAAGTTATTTAAGGAAAAACAAAATTAACATGGAAAAGAGAGAGTGCAGATATTTTGGACACAATCTTTTGTACCTTTATTGGCTTTAACATGATAATTTTTAAGGGCGGTTGGGTAGGTGGAATTTCCCCTTTGAGAGCTAGATTCTAAGAACTGGTTTTCTGTGCGAGTGCATTATGGGGCAACACAAGTAAAACCCGACTTTTAACAGGTGAAACATATTTCTTTATTCTGCCTTGTTTCACTTTAAAATGTGATCTTTTCCTTTTAGTTCCAAATGTGTGTATTTGAGTTTTCAGCAAAAGGAATAGGAAAGGGCTGGGCATTTTCCAGAGACCAGTTAGTTAAAGTTGGAGGTGGATAGCAGGTAGAAGAGGAAGAATGTTTTGATTGTGTAAGAGTAAAAAATACTGATGTCTAGGGACATCAGAAGTCTAGGGACATTTATTGACATACTGTGTATGTGACACAGTTTGCTTGAGATAGAAACAAATGAACCAGGAACAGTGATGGCTATAATAAAGGGCAAAACTGTCATGAATGTTTTCAAAGTGGTGATAGGGCAGTAAGAGATTTCCTATGACTTTTAGCACTCTAGCTACCATGTAGTGATGTTGATGCTTTAGGAATGATGAAAATGTGGAATGGCATGGGAAAGGTTTTATGAATGCTTTATTTTGAGATATTGATACTTAGGTTTTTATAACTCTGAGAGAGAGTTCCTTATATTGTTCATATTTTATCTCTCAGGAGCTCGCAATTCCATACTTTAATAAGCCTAATGAATTTGTAGCTTTTAGATTCTAAAACCCTTCATGGCAGATGGTGTGGTAGACAGGATGGACGTGGATACAAACTGTTCTTTTGCTACTGACTCTTCTGGTCTCTTTGAGGAGTTTGAGAAAGTGACTGAAAAAAAGGGAGGCCATTTTCAGTCATACAGCAGTATCCCACCAGTATCTACCAGAACTCATCTACTGCAAGTTCAGAAACTCAATTCAAATTAAGTCAAAAAGGTCGTTTTGTAGGTTTATAAACTGGAGAGTTTACAGAGTAAAGCTGAAGCTAGATTCTGATATGACTGGATCCAGAAGTTTTAGTTACGTCATTAGGAATGTCTCCTTATGTCCCTCTCTAAGCATTCCTTCTTGGTTTCCCTTTGGGGCAAGTATGATGGAACAGATGATCAATGGCAGCTCTAGACTTAGTTTTTTAAAGTCCACATGTGCCTCTTTCTGTATAGTATCAGCCAAATTGGGAGGGTGGAAGGACTCATGAGGCATGTATGGGTCATGTGGCCTGTCCCCAAATCAGTCACTAAGACCTGTGGGAGTATGATTCTCTGACCCAACCAGTAACAGGGACCTAGCTTTGGAAACAGGCTTAAGTTCAGCTCCCTTATGGCTTGAAAGAGGAGCAGATTTAATTCTTCCAAAGAAAATTAGATGCTGTTACCTAAGAAAGGGAAGTGGATGCTGGTTAGGCAGAATCTGTTAGGTCTTTCATGTTTGAATCTAGGTGATCTACTTTTGAAGTAATTGACTGATTGGACCATGTTGTGAGTTGAATTGTGTCCCCCAGAAAGATAAATTGAAGTCCTAACTCTTCCAGTATCTGTGAATGTGAGTGTATTTGGAAATACGGTCTTTGCAGTTGTAACTAAGTTAAGATGAAGTCATATTAGATTAGGCTGGGCCCTAATCCAATATCTGGTGTTCTTGTAGGAAAAGGGAAATTTGGATACAGATAGGGAAGTCGGCCATGTGAAGACAGTAGCAGAGATTGGGGTTATACTACACCAAGGGATTGCTGACAACCACCAGATGCTACAGAGGCAAGGAAGTTTTCTTCCTTACAGCCTTTAGAGGGAGCATAGACCTGCCAACACCTTCTACTCTCCAGAACTATGAGAAAATATGTTTCAGCTATTTCAGTCACCTTATTTGTGGTAGTATGTTATAGCAGCTCTAGGAAACTAATATAGACTATATTTGCTACATAGAAAATTTGCTTGCTTATTTATTTTTGGCTGCACCTGTGGCATGCAGAAGTTGCCCAGTCAGGGATCAACCTGTGCCACAGCAACAACCCAAGCCACTGTAGTGACAGTGCCAGATCCTTAACTTGCTGCATCACAGGAGAACTCTGAAAATTTCTTTTTCTGTTTAGTCCATGCCTTTAAAATAAAATACTTCTTTTTTTTTTTTTGGTTTTTTTGAGGGCCACACTTATGGTACATGGAGGTTTCCAAGGCTAGGGGTCGAATTGGAGCTGTAGACCTCAGCCTACGCCACAGCAGTGCAGGATCCAAGCTGCGTCTTCAGCTTGCAGCACAGCTGACAGCAACTCTGGATCCTTAACCTACTGGGCGAGGCCAGGGATCGAACCTTTGAACTCATTGATACTAGTCAGATTTGTTTCCACTGAGCCACAATGGGAATTCCTAAAATAAAATGCTGATTATAATGTCTTCCCAATAAATGCCTTTTACATTTAAATGAACTTTATGGTGATTGGGGATGTCTTTGGAATTTATAGGTTTGTCATTTAAAAATATATGTTAATAATGTGACATGATAGTTTGTGATTGATTGTATTTATTGAACTCTGCATTTTACAAAGTCTCTAGTTATATTTTAGTTGAAGCCATGGTCCTTGTTGATGAACATCTAAGTATTGTCTCTCAATATGCTTGACTCCCAAATAGCACAGTGCCAGATGAGAACCAGAAGCAGAAATAAAGTGAGGAACCATGTTCTTATATATGTATATTCCAGTAGCCTAAATAAGTAAGAGTGTATGTTGGGCAGCTGACTATCAAAGTGAGAGCCTTAAGCAAGTACTTGAGCAGTATTTTTGGCTCTTGTTCGTTTTCTGCAAATTGAAAGTTGAATAATACAGTCAAGATTTGGTTTTCAGTCTTGTAATTTAAGAAAGTGGATATTTTCTTTAAGTACTGTAATTTTTTTTTTTTTTTTTTTTTTGCTTTTTAGGGCTGCACCCTTAGCATGTGTAAGTTTTCAGGCTGGGGGTTGAATCAGAGCTGCAGCTGCCAACCTATGCCACAGCAACACAGGATCTGAGCCACATCTATGACCAACACCACACTCACCGCAATGCTGGATCCCCAACCCACTGGGCATTGTCAGGGATTGAACCTGAATCCTCATGGATACTAGCAGGATTCGTTTCCATTGTGCCACAGTGGGAACTCCCTAGGTACCGTAATTCTTACCCAGAACCTTTATGGAATGAAAATAGATTTTTAAGGAACTTAATTTATTGGAAAAATAGTTTGAAGAACCCATGCAAACACTTTTAAGTATATATACTCTCCTCATATTCACTAAAATGAAATATAAACAATAAATAAAGAAATTATCGCATCTTACATTAATAATGGTAAACACAGTACAATTTTCATTATAGGTATTTTGACAGTGGTACTTCTTTTAAAGTTAAGTAGTATTTTCTCAATTTAAAACTTAAAATATTATTTTAAGTGTATGCAGTGAGAAGTTTTGCTTCCACCTGCTCCCTGTCTACTCTAGTTTTACTTTCTTCCTGTAGCCATTTTTAGTATGTATTCTTTCAGTGTTTCTTTGTAAAAATGAAAGCAGATGTTAGTATTTTTCTCACTTTTCCCTCGTTTTACATATAATGATACATACAAAATGTCTTCTCTTTTTTTCACCTAATGTATCTTAGCTATCTTTCCATATCTATATTTAAAGAGCATTCTCATTCTTCATAGCTACCTTATATTCCATTGTGTGGATGTGTACTGCAGTATATTAAACTAAGAGAAAGTTGAACATCTGAGTTGTTTTTTCTTTTTACTTAACACTAACTCTGCTGCAGTGAATAGTGTACATTAGTTATTTTATATGTGTTGTGTGTAGGATGCAATGGTATTGCTGAGTTAAGGGTAAATGTATTTGTAATTTTGCTAGATATTGCCAAATTTCCCTCTACGTCGATATAATTTTGTGTTCTCTCCATCATTGTAGGAGAGTACCTTCAGGAGACTATATCCCCCCAGCCTCACCAGTGTAGTATTGTGTCTGACTTGTGGATTTTTGCAAATTTCATAGGTAAAAAATATTCTCAGTGTGGTTTTCATTAGTCTTCCCTTTATCAGTATGGTTAAGCCTATTATTTTTAAGGACATTTCTATTTCCATTTAATATTGAATTGACTTCCTGCAATGATGATTGTGATATGTTGCCAGTTGTGAAAGTAATAATATTAAATAGGGGAGGAAAGGGAGTAGATGATTGTTATTAGGAAAAAAAGACTTCTACATCCTCTCCCTTCAACTCATGAATTTTCACATAATTCAGAAAAGTTCAGTTGCTTTGTTACTGCTTTAGGAGGCCTGCAGTGTGTGATTGGCACAGCATAGCCATCCAGCCTGAGCATGCCTTTTGTACCCTTTCAAGAATGTGTGGATTGTTGTTATGCAGTCTTTTTATCTCCCCCCACACACCTTTTTTCCCATGCAGGCTCTTTTAAACTGAACTGGATTGTAGAAAATTGTTCAAATTTTACCCAAAGGCCTGGTCTTGTATTCACCATAGGTATTTGCTGAAGTAGACTCTTTACCTAGTTGGTGTAAGTTGATTTTTATAAATGTTTTTGCTTTCATTTAGTGAGTTCTGCAAAATGATAGATGCCTCCTTTCATGGTGCCATTTGTGTCCAACCTGCCTATTTTATCTGGTCTTTTTTGGCACTTTATTCTCTGTTAGTCAACATTCTGTTTCCTGAATATTGTAAGAGCTGTTTTGAACTTTTCGGTAGTAATGTCACTTTGTTTACATTCTGAACTGAAACTCTTCCCTAAGCAGTTCTGTTTCTGCAGCTATTAATACCGTAAAATATTGTCTTGGCATTAGTTTATGAACATTATTGTTCAGTTTCTTAAAATCCAATCTTTGAAACTATAGGAGGAGCTTATAGTAGAATATACAACAGAGATTAAAGATAATAAGAATAAACATACCCAGTTAAGAAGGGAACAACAGGCAGAATAAGGGTAGAAACTAATGACTCAGAAGACAATCCCATATTCTGAGAACCAAGTTGACAAGGAAGTAAATACTCAGTGACTCATACTGATCCAAAATGTTCTCTGTAAATAAAGGTATATTGACATATAATGTATGTCTCAAGCAAGGATGATTTCTTTGCTTTGGGAACAGTCTTTGTTTAGATAGTTTGGTTGAATTGCATTTTAACGTAGTCATTGAGCCAAATGTTCTGTGACCATTTGTGCTATTAAGCACTATGCTAGATGCAGGGATATAGTGATGTGCTTAGCAGACTGTTCCTGTTCACATGGCACTTAGAATCTAAGGGGAGAAATAGGGCCATTAATCACACAAGGAACCTATAACTCACTGCACAATGAGATAAGAGCTCTGAAAGGAGACATTGTTCTGTGTGTGTCATTACATTGTGGAGGAGGACAAATTGGGGTAATAGAAATTCAAAAGTATTTCTAAGAAATTTTTGTTTTAAGGGTGAAAAGTGGATAGGAATTACTAATCAGGGCAAGGAAAAGAAGATGAGTTGGTAGGTGGAGAAGATTCTTTGAGACAGGATATCAGAGGATATTTTCGGAAGACAGAAAAGGAAAATTAGACTGTGGTTTCCTCTTAGGATTCTGATTTATATAAATATATATATTCCCTTTTTACCACTTGGTGGCACTTAAACATGCTTTACCTAGGCTCAGTTAATTAGGGAAGCTGATATATGTGAAATGGGGGGGAGCACTGGATGAGTTTATTATTAAAATATTGTGGGAAGAAAAGACATTGTACTCAGGCACTGGATATTTCTGTAAATGGACAGCTGTACAGTCACTTCCATTGGGGAAGCATGAAGGTATTCTTTGACAGGCACTCTTAGTTCTTACTCTTTCTTTACAAGTTCAAATATGAGTGATTTTTTAAACCACTTTTTTATTGAGATATAATTAAAATGCATAGCTCTTAAGTTTTGACAGTTTTGTATATCCCTGTGACCTCTGCCCAAAACAAGATATAGAACCTCCTAGAAAGGTTACCCTGTCCTTTTCCAGCCAGTTGCTCACCACCACAATAACTGATTTCTGTCACTGTAAATTAGTTTTCCCTACAGCCTAGATTTCATATAAAAGAATCATACAGTATGTACTCTTTTGCATTAGGCTTCTTTTGCGTATTAACAGATGTTTGTGTATGTTGTTATATTAGTGGTTCATTTTATTTTAATTTTTTTTATTTTTATTACTCAAATGAATTTTATCGCTTCTGTAGTTATATAATGATCATAACAATCTGACTTCACAGGATTTCCATCCCACAGCCCAAGCACATCCCCCCACCCCGCAAACTGTCTCCTCCAGAGACCATAAGTTTTTCAATGTCTGTGAGGCTGCGTCTGTTCTGCAAAGAAGTTCAGTCTGTCCTTTTTTCAGATTCCACATGTCAGTGAAAGCATTTGATGTTGGTGTCTCATTGTATGGCTGACTTCACTTAGCATGATAGTTTCTAGGTCCATCCATGTTGCTAAAAATGCCGGTATTTCGTTTTTTTTAATGGCTGAGTGACATTCCGTTGTGTACATGTACCACATCTTCTTAATCCACTCCTCTGTCAATGGACATTTAGGTCCATTGCTATTGCAAATAGTGCTGCAGTGAACATTGGAATATATGTGTCTTTGTGAGTCATGGTTTTCTCTGGGTAGATGCCCAGGAGTGGTGGTTCATTTGTTTTTGTGAAGTGGATTTTTTGAGATAAAATTCATATAGCAAGTAATTTACCCACTTTATAAGTACAAGTCAATGATTTTTACTTATATTCATAGAGTTGGCAACTGTTACGGCAATCAGATTTTAGAATATTTTTGTTACCCCAGTGAGTATTGTTATATTCAGTTTACAGATGTGAACCCAGCCCATTTAGCAGTCACTCCTTCTCTTGTCCCCTATCTTTCTATTCACCCCCCCCCACCGCCAGTCATAGTCACTTATCTCTATAGATTTGCCTGTCCGAAGCATTATTAGTTCATTCTTTTTTATTGCTGAGCTGTAGTCCATTGTATGCACATATCACAATTAATCTGTTTCATTGCTGATGGATGTTTGGGTTGTTTCCAATTTGGGGTTATTATAAATAATACTACCTTGCAAACTTTATTTCTTTTGGCTGCTCTATGGCCATATGGAGTTCCCAGGCCAGGGATCAGATCTGAGCTACAGTTGTGAACTATGCCACAGCTGCAGCATTGCCATATCCTTTAACCCACTGTGCCAAGCTGGGGATCAAACCTGCATTCTGGTGCTACAGAGACCCTTTGCCCCACAGGAGGAGCTCCACATTTTTGTACAAGTCCTTTTTTGTTTCTCTTGGGTAAATAACTAGGAATGGAATTGCTGGGTAATGGGATAGAGATGTATGTTTAACTTCATAAGAAACTGCCGAACAGCTCCCCAAAGAAGTTAAATCTCCATTCTGCATTCCGCCAACAATGTATATAGAGATCATTTACTCCACATCCTCACAAATAAATGGTGTTTGTCAGTCCTTACTATTTTGACCATTGTAGATGTTGTGAAATGGTGTTTTATTGTTTCATTTATATTATTGACATTTGCTCTTGAAAAAGGGTACAGGTAGAAAGAGATACCTGTGGGAAGCTACTGTTACATGGCATTTTTCAGTTTCCAAAATACTTTTAGAAAGAATCAGAATAGGAAAAGTTCACTTTATTTAGACCTTTTGTAAGGAGTTTGCTGAAGTAATTGGTTCGTTGTTGAACCATGAAATGATTCCCTGCAGGTAGGGAAGAAACAACTGCTTTTAGGAGGTGTAACTTGTAAAATAAGAGCAACAACAAACAAATTAAGCAACTTTCAAAAGTCAGAGCACTTGCCATTTCTTAGAGTTCAAAATAGAATCATAACCAACTCATCTCCTCCTTAGGAAGTCTTGTCACTTTTAGTAGAGTCCCAAATGGACCCAAGTAATATATGCCATGTAGCATTAAGTCCTTCTGACTAGTAAGACACCTGAAATGAAAACTGCCCTAAACTAGCTTAATAGTTTTGCCCTCCAGAAGTTGTCTCACAGTCCATAATAGCTAATTCACATTCTGTGTCTGATAGTCCATAGTGCTGGAGTGAGGTGTGAACTCTGTTGTTAGGGCACAAGTGGCTTACACCATAACCTCAGTGTCAGTTAAAAAAAAAAAAAAAAATGAAGCCTGCAGAAATTTCAGGGTGGGCCAGGGTACTATCAGCATCAGCAGAAATAATTTAGCTTCTGTTACATCATAAAGCCTTTAGAAAACCAGCCTTTTGGTCCACTGGGAGAAATGCATGAGCTTTAACCAACCTCTCTTGCTTATGGAAAAGAGAGCATGGGGCATTTCACTGCCCTGAAGGAATTTTGTCAAAAGTGAATTACGGAGTTCCTGTCGTGGCGCAGTGGTTAACGAATCAATTAGGAACCATGAGGTTGCGGGTTCAGTCCCTGGCCTTGCTCAGTGGGTTAATGATCCAGCGTTGCCGTGAGCTGTGGTGTAGGTTGCAGACGCGGCTTGGATCCCGTGTTGCTGTGGCTCTGGCGTAGGCCGGTGGCTACAGCTCCGATTAGACCCCTAGCCTGGGAACCTCCATATGCTGCGGGAGCGGCCCAAAGAAATAGCAAAAGACAAAAAAAAAAAAAGGTGAATTACTTCACAGGGTGTGAGTCTTTATTAAAATGGAAAGTGTTACAGGTACTCTAGGAATATTTATTTTTAAGCATATATACCTCACATGCAACAAAACTATTGTAAACATCTGGTGCCTTTTAGTAGAGATCGGTATGCAGACATCTTTAGGTCTTAGAAGAGGCTTGCACATTTTCCTTACTTTATAAAAGTTCTTATCAATTCTGTATAGTACGTCATTGAAGATTCTTTATTCTTGCCTTCTGAATTCCATCCAATCTTTGATTCACACTGTTAGTGTAATTTTTCAAAAATAGGCCATTACCCTGCCAGAAATCCTTCAGTAGCTTCCCATCATCTTCAGGATAAAATCCAGACTTGAACATGGCTTTCCAGAAGCATCTTAGACTGTTGGTTATGATTTTACCTAGTTTATCTCCATGTCCCAATAATCAGCATGATAATAGCTAACATTTATTGTAGTACTTAGCTTTGCCAAACATTGGCCTAGGCAGTCATAATAAACTGCCTGCAATTCTGCAAATAGATTATATACTCCCATTTCATGCTTTTTGCTCAGTCTGTACTCTGGAGTACTCTTTATCCATCTCTTCATCTCTTTAATAATACCTGCTTGTTCTTTTAAATTCCATTCAGATATCACTTCTTGGAAGCTAAATTCCCAGACTCGTTTTCTGCACACACACCCCTATCCCCACCTCTCACTTCTTAAACTTGTTGTGAAATGTCAGGGCAATGCATGTGTAATATCCTTATGCTACATGTTCTTCTTAGCAAACTCGGTTTGGTGGGACTGAGTTGCCCTCGTTTAAAGCCACAGAGAATAGTATTTATGATTATTCATCATCACTATCACCTTCCCAAACCCTCTGTTTGATAACACTTGGGTCCAGAGGCAAAATTCTTAGTCTGGTAATAAAGTAAGAAAGATAGTCCTTGCCTTTGAAGATCCTAAATTCTAGTGAGAATAGACTTACAAACAGCTAATTATATTTAGCTAGGTCAGAGATTTAAACATTAAAAGAAGAAAAAGAACTATGAAATAATTAGAGGAAGCATAATTTTTTCCTATCGTATTGAATTCAGAAAGTTCTTAGATCTATACCAGGAATTATAAAAGAAATGATTGTTTTATTTAAAATTAACTCTTTTATATGACAAAAAAGCCATAAAATCAAATAACAGAGGAATAAGATTATAGCTTCTATTAATACACAGTCTCTAGCATATATTAAAATTAACTCAAAATTCAGAAAGCAGAAAGGACTAACATTAGTCCACTAGAAAAATGGGTAAGACAAAACACTGTAAACCAGCTATAGTGGAAAAAAGATGATACATTGGAATGATTTTTTAAAGTGTATAAAGAAAATGAATAAGCAATTCACAAAGAATTCAGAGAGCTCAATAAACATGTAAAATGCTCACAATTACAGTTGAGGAATTGCTGATTTAAACTGCAAGTTAAAATTGAAGTATTGAAAGTCCATGAAGTCATCTCAAAGGTACTCCTGCTGGCCTAACATGAAAAAATTGAATATAAAAAAAGTAAAGACTGCAGTGGATTGAACTATATCAAATAAGTAAAAATCTAGGTGTCCATAATGATATTTTAAAAATACAAAACAAAAATAACTATTGGATCACCTTTGAAGATTTCAAGGGTGTCAATTCATTATTCTGAAATTTAGTGCTTAGAATGTATTTTGTTGCAAAATGTATATAAAATAACCAAATAGTTGATACCTGAAGGCTTTTCTGTATTGAAGAATTCCAGGAGTTCCTGTTGTAGGACAGCAGAAATGAATCTGACTGGTATCCATGAGGACACGGGTTCAATCCCTGGCCTCGCACAGTGGGTTAAGGCGTTGCTGTGAGCTGTGGTGTAGGTCACAAACGTGTTTCGTGGCTTGGATCCCAGGTTGCTGTGGCTGTGGCATAGTCTGGCAGCTGCAGCTCCAATTCAACCCCTAGTCTGGAAACTTCTTATGCCGCAAGTGTGGCCCTAAAAAACGAAGGAAAAGAAAAGAAAATTCCAGTTAATAAATGAAGAAGGAATGAAAGTATTAGGGAAGTCACCATTTTGTGCCCATAACACAATAATAGATCTTTATAGTAGTGGGTAACTTTATAGTAATGGAATCAAGTTACTATCCTGAATTCACTGATCACTTAGAATCACTAAAAGTGAAATAGGTAGACATCATGTATCTCTTGATTTGATTAAATTGTAGGGGCATAGCACTACTAGTGAGGTATTCTATCCTAAAAAAATTAACCTGAATCTAATCATAAAAGTAACAGGACAGATAGGTCATGTAGGTATATTAATTAGGCTGTTGATGTGAGGACTTTGGCTCTATGGTCTGACTGTCAGATAGGTCTCTATTGTCCTATTTCCCTCATACTTAATCCTTTGAGTAAATCTCAGCTGCATTTTAGACTGTTAAACCTTATTTTACTTCCTTTTTTTTTTAATTAAGACTTTTTTAAAAAAAAAGAACAGTTTAAGGTTCACAGCAAAAATGAGGGTAAGATGGGACTTTGGCTTTTACTGTGAGCAAAATCAGAAGCATTTTAGGTTTTTGAGTGACATGATGAACTGAGTTTTAACAAACTGCCTAACTACTATGTTGAGAACAGGCTGGGAGTAGGGAAAGCAGGAGTATTAGCACAGATACCAAATTGGGAGATTTTATAGTAGTCCAGGTGATAGGTGAAGGTTTTGTGTACTGGATATTAGTAGAAGAAGGGAGAAGTGATTAGGGCTGCAAATATATTAAATTGGAAAAAGATTGGTTAGGATTGGTAGAGGCAGAATCATTTCTGATTGGATTAATGTGGGGGAGTAAGAAAAAGGGTATAGGGAAGTTTTTAAAGGTTTTTGGTTTAGGCAGTTCAAAGTGCAGGTTTGCCTTCAGTCAAGTTGGGAGAGACCATGGGGTAGAGCGGGTTTGGAACAGAAGATAAAGAATTCAGTTTCGAGTATCTCCCACATAGTAGGTATTCATTGTGAATGTAATACTGCTGAACATTAAGAACCAAGGATGTGAGATAGCTGCCATGAAAAGCCCTTTCATTGTCAGTTTTCACATTGTTCCTTAACTGTGAAATCTCACTTCATGTGCTTAGTGTTGTTTCTGTGTTGTGTATTGCTTTGTTTTGTTTTTCCATTTAAGATTTGTGCATATAGTACTTTGTGCCAGGTACCATTCTCTCTAATTTTTAAAGTTCGAATTATTTAATCCTCATAAATACCTTGTGAGGTAAGTATATTCCCTGTTTTATATATGAGGCTCTGAAAAATTTAAGAACTTGCCTAAAGGTCACACAGCTAGAAAAGGTGGAGTTGGGACTCATACCCATACAATTTGGTTCCAGAATAAAAGTGAGTAAAATTCATTGAACCTATGAGGCTGAGTACTGATTTTAAAAAGCCCTAGAAATAATATCTCAAGGTGATCTTATGTAGGTTTTTATGTGAGACCTTCTTGAATGTAATGGTTATCTAAGTAGGAAAATATCTGGAGGCTTCGTCAGGCTGCAGGCCGGTTCCACAGCCTGTGTTCCCTACCTGCTTGGTGCCTGGGGCCTTCTCTGTTGCCACAGGCATAGCGCTGCTCACACTATGGTTTGTGTCTCGACTGTGCCACTTCCTCTCAAGAGATATGGGTCCTTGGAACATCTTTAGTACTGGAGCTCAGGATGTAGGCAGCTCTGCGGCAGTGGCAGAACAGAACCTCTGGAATGGATGGACTCTTCCCGAGCAGCTTGGCTAATGTGCAGCATCTGGACAATGTTTCTCTTTAATATCTGTCAGCATAACCATCACATCATTTCACTCTGGTGGCAGGAACTCACATCTCTGAATTCTGTATAGAAAAGTTCTTGGATCCCAGTCTTATGATGGCTTCAGGACAACCAAAAGTGCCTGCTCTTAAGCCAGCAGCTAGGCAAGATGTCCCTGCCCATTGGGATGTACCGTTGGTGCCCTCGAGGACCCTGCGCCTATGACTACTCCTCCATCGGACATGGGCAGCATCTCCTGGAAGCCAGTGATTCCAAAGCCCAAGAATCAACACCTTGCCAACACCCTGCTGTACCCCTGCCACCAGCCACTGACAGTGCAGACAGGGTCCCCTGGTGAAGCTAAAGCTGCCCATGTCATCATGAGTTCTCTGATCACAAAACAGACCCAAGAGAGAATTCAGCATTTTGAGCAACAGGCAGGGCTGAGAGATGCTGGCTACACACCCACAGGGGCCTTACTGTCAAGGAGACCAAGTACCTTGGAGAGGTAGAAGCACTCCACAAACTCAAGCTGCAGAGAGTATAGACATATCAAGAGAGGAGAAGCAGCCGGTCTCTACCCAGTCCACCCTGAGCAGCAGCCTGCACTCTTCCCCTAAGCAGAAGCCCTGAGGTTCGTTTGCTTGTGGTTCTTCCATAGCTTTACCTGATCCTAATCTTAGCACCATGGATTCTGGAAGCAGGGATAAAGACAAGCTCAGCAGATAAGTGTGGTCTCTTTGCACCAAGATTCCTCCAGAGGTCTGATTCAGGAGGTTTTGCCACTCAGGTGTACAGAGGAGCCCAGAAGCCTTCTCCAATGGAATTGATTCACATACAGGCCACCCAAATGGCCAAGGACCCAGCAACATTCAAGCCGTCAAAGATGGACATCTCAGTGATAGAGGGGAAAAAAACAGCTACTGCAGACCCACAATCTCAAACCCTAGGACTTGAATGTTCTTACATCCACTGGCTTCTAGAGCCCTATCTGTTCCAGGGACTCTGGATAGAGCATGTCTTGTGCCTAGCTCCCTTTTATCTTGACTCTGATGTAGGAAAGGTTTTGTTTTGTACTTCTAAAAAATATTTCAAACTGAGGCTGGAGCTGGACAATAATTGGTTTTTGAAAAACATTTTGCAAAGCTTGTCCTTGTGTGGAAGAAGCCATCTTTTTTGCTTTAGTGTGGACTAAATAATGTCAGCACATGTATGGGGAGTTCCTGTCATGGCTCAGCAGTAACGAACCCAACTGGTATCCATGAGGACGTGGGTTTGATCCCTGGTGTCTCTCAGTGGGTTAAGGATCCAACATTGCCGTGAGATGTGCTATAAGTTGCAGATGCAGCTCGGATCTGGGTGTTGCTGTGGCTATGGCATAGGATGGCAGCTTACAGCTCCAATTTGACCCTTAACCTGGAAACTTCCATATGCCTTGGGTGCAGCCCTAAAAAGACCAAAAAAAAAAAAAAGATGTATGGGAAGCTCATTACCTATTTGGGTGTCATTTATCTACATGGGAACAAATGATGTTTGTGTTATTTCAAAACCAAGGCTTCTTGGTTCCTTTGCCACTCTCCACGTGAGCATGGACACATGGAGGCCTTCACTGACTAGTGTGGATGACATTGGTCTTCCTGGCTGTGCTGGCGCTTTGTGCTCCAGCCTCATTCGTTAGGGGGACCCAAGATCTGTTGAGGTCTGGGTACACTTAAGAGCCAGACTTGACCAGGATCCTCTTTTCTGTGCTAAAATTACAGTCTGTGCTTTTGGGAAGACGTCGTGGATCATGTGGTTCTGTGGCCAGTATTTACTGCAGTAGCTCTTGGGCCAGTGCCATTGGAGGGATGCTTCTCTTTTGTGTGTCACAGAGCAAACACTAGTTCTGCATCCTTTTTTGCACTTTAAAGTGAGATTAATTTAACTCCCATTTGGTTGAAAACTTCTTAAGGGAGAAAATTGAGTCTCCTGGTTTGGTAATAGATAAATGAGTGTTAAACTTTCTTAAAGAAGGTGGCACCTGCAGTTGGAGGATAGTCTTGAGGTTCATGTGAAACTTGTGTTGCCCTATTTTGATTTTCTTGTTTAGGCCAGAGCCTGAATTTTTTTTTTTTTTTCCCCTGGGAGGTGGAAGAACTAATTCCCCCCTCCTCCCCACAAACAACCTCATACCTTTTATAAAAGTGTACCTTACTGAAGAAAGGAACTAGGGAAACTACCTTTTCACTTCTCCTCAGTGTGTACTTGTTCAGGCACTGTCTTGAAAACTGTCTCAAATTCCAGTGGTCTTTTGCTTTGGACAGTGTTGTATCTAGACTAGGAGTTGAGCTGACCTTCCACAGAGACCTGGAGTCTGAAATGATCAGAACAATTAATTTATTTGTGTCTTCTTGTATCTCTTGTTTTGACAATAAAAATCCTTGTATCTCTTGTTTTGACAATAAAAATCCTTACTACTTTCTCAAAAAAAGAAAGTATCCGTCAGTATTTCATTTTATCCATCCCTCAACATAATAAAAGCCATATATGACAAGCCCACAGTTAACATCGTACTATCTGGTCAAAAGCCAAAAGCATTTCCTCTAACATCAGGAACAAGACAATAGTTCCCAACTCCAACCACTTTTATTCAACATAGTGTTGGAAGTCCTAGCCACAACAATAAGATAAGAAGGAGAAATTAAAGTAATCCAAATAGGAAAGAAAGAAGTAAAACTGTCACTGTTTGCAGATGACATGATACTATACGTGGAAAAGCCTAAAGACACCACCAAAAAAAACTCCAGGGGTCATCTGTGAATTTGATAAAGTTGTAGGATAAAAATTAATACATAGAAATCTGTTGCATTTCTATACACTAACAGTGAACTATCAGAAAGAGAAATTAAGGAAACAATTCCATTTACCATCACATCAAAAAGAATGAAATACCTAGGAATAAACCTACCTTAAGAGGTAAAAAGACCTGTACTTGAAAAACTATGACACTGATAAAGAAATTGAAGACAACACAAACAGAATGATAGACCATGTTAATAGACTAGAAGAATTAATATTGTTAAAATGACCATAGTACCCATGGCAATCTACACATGCAGTGCAATCTTTATCAAAATACCAAGGGCATTTTTCATGGAACTAGAGCAAATAATTTTAAAATTTGTGTGGAAACACAAAAAAACTCAAATAGATGAAACAGTCTTTAGAAAGAAGAACAGAACTGGAGGACTCACACTCCCTAACTTCAGACTAAACTACAAAGCTACAGTAATCAAAACAGTATGGCACTAGCATTAAAAACAGACATGTTGAAATACAGAACAGAATAGGCTAGAAATAAACCCATGCACTTAAGGTCGACTCATCTATGACAAATGAGGCAAGAATATATATACAGTGGAGGAAAGACAGTGTCTTCAGTAAGTGGTGCTAGGGAAACTGCACAGCTACATGTGAAAGAGTGAAATTAGAACATTCTCTAACACCATATACAAAAATAAGCCCTAAATGGATTAAAGACCTAGATGTAAGTAACTCCGAGGGGAAATCATAGGCAGAACATTCTTTAACATAAATCATTATTTTTTGGACCTTTAACATAAAGCAGTATTTTTTTGGACCTTTCTCCTAAAGCAAAGGAAGCAAAAGCAAAAATAAATGGGACCTAATTAAACTTTAAAGCTTCTACACTCAAAGGAAACCATTAACAAAACAAAAAGATAACTTATAGAATAGGAGAAAATATTTGCAAAGGATATAACTGATAAGGTTACTATCCAAAAATTATAAGTAACTCATACAACTCAACATCAAAAAAACCTCAATTTAAAAATGAGCAGAAAACCTGGATAGACATTTTTCCAAAGAAGACATGCAGATAGCTAACAGGAACATGAAAAGATGCTCAACATCGTTAATCATGAGAGGAATGTAAATCAAAACCACTGTGAAGATATCTTGCCTTATGCATCTCAGAATGGCTGTCATCAAAAAGACCACAAGTAACAAATTTTGTGAGGATGTGGAACAAAGTGAACACTTGTACACTGTTGGTGGGAAGAAAAATTGTTGCGACTATGGAAAACAGTATGGAAATTCCCCTCCCCCAAAAAAATAGAGCTACCGTATGACGCAGCAATTCCATTCCTGGGTATTTTATCTGGAAAAAAAAATGAAAATGCTAATTCAAAAAGATACACTCATCCCATTGTTCAATAGCAGCATTATTTACAGTTGCCAAGGTATGGAAGCAAGCTAAGTGTCTGTCAACAGATGAATGGATAAAGAAGACTACTCAGCCAGAAAAAACATTGAAATTTTGCCGTTTGTGGCAACATAGATGGACCTGAAAGGTATCATGCTAATAAATAAAATCAGAGAAAGACAAATACTGTATGATATCACTTATATATGGACTTTAATGAATATAAGAAAAAAGAAACAGATACAGACAACTAACTACTGGTTACCAGTAGGGAGAGGAAGGGAGGGACAGAATAGGGGCAAGAGGAACAAATTCCTACATATAAAATAAGCTGCAAGGATGTATAGTACAACACAAGGAATATAGCCAATATTTTATAATAACTACAAGTAAAACATAACCTTTAAAAAGTTATGGATCACTCTCTTGTATACCTGAACTTATGTAATGTTATATACCAACTATAATTTTTAAAAAGAAAGAAAAAGAATACTGTATCTTTATCATTCTCTTTACATGTCTGGCATGGTGCAAGAAGTATTGGCTTGGGATTTGTGGACTGATACTATTCCGACTGTTCCGTGTATTCACCTATTTAAAATTGTTTCAGTTGCTTGACTGATAATGTTGAAAACTCTTAGGGAGCTGGCTGGCTTCTTTGCATTCAGGTATTGGTTTTGCTCCATCAGGCTTAAACTTTGACTGCCCCAAAAAGGCAGTGTAGCTTTTTAGTTCGTATTCCTCTTTAATAATCTTGATGACCTTTACACCTGTCAGTTTTAAATGATAGAATTTCACAAAGTGTTTTATATTATTTTTTTTCCTTGAGTGTATAGTTAGTATTTACAAGGTGATGATGGTGGTGGCTGGCCTTTTTAGGTGAATATTCTTATTAAGGACCACATAATAAGTGTAAAAGAACGGTATATGATTTAATTCTGCTTCTCTTTTTTGGCATTAGCCATCAGTACAGTTTCTGAGAAAACAAAACAAAACAAAAAACATACCAATCCTTATTTATCCAGATTAGATGGAATACTAGGTATGTTTTTTGTATGAATGTTTATAAACCACTGCACACAGATGATTATTTAAGTGACTCTCACTTCTCCCAAAGATCATGGATAAATACCACCATTCTAGAGGCAGAGAAGTAACTTCATTATATACTGAATGCCTTAGGGCATTTGGTGCTTATTTTTCTCAGAGAACCTGGTTGAGAAGGGCTGATCTGGTCTGACTTTGTAAGGCTCAGGCGCTAAGAATGTTTTTTTGTAAAGGGTTATTTAAAAAAAAAAAAGGCAGGAACAGAGACTATATATGGCCTCCAACACCTAAAATATTTACTATAAGGCCTTTTACAGAAAAGATTTGTCCAGCTCAAATTTGAATCCTAGCTTCTTTTTGTAGCTGTTTGACCCAGTATTTGACTCTCTAAGTGAGGGATACCTGTCTCAGAATTGTTGGGAAGCTTATGTAAAAAAAATGAATGTCAAGTTTCAGAATACAGCTTTAAGGAATGTCAGCTGTTATAATTTTGTAATATGTAATATCAAATGATAATGATGTTTGTATATGCTGCTTATAACTATGGTACATAGCAAATATCAGGTCTGTTTCTCTGTTGTGATGTAAAGCAATGGTAAATTGAGAATATTAGCCAGTATTTTTGGTGCCGTGATTATTTTATAGACTCTTACAGTGAGAATGTCCTCTTAAAAACAATTCAGTCTCTTACCCATTAAATATCATTACGTTTTGGTGTCTCTGAAATTCAGTATTTCTCGAGGTATTTCTTCTTTAGATAGTACTTTTTTTTTTTTTTTTTAATGAGAGTGTCCTCTTATCACTTGAGTTTTGATGACCTAGAGAAATAGTTCTCCAACCTTTTTGGTCTTGAAACCCTTAAAAATTATTGAGCTCTCTGAAAAGCTATTTTATTAATAGTTTATTTGAAAATAGCAGTAATCAACCCATTACATGTTAACATTTTAATGAAAATCATTGTTTTCCAAAACAACTTAAGTGGGAAAGGGGGCAGTGTCTTTACATTTTGCAAATGCCTTTAAAGTCTATTTTAGAAGATAGCTGGATCCTTACATCCACTTTTTCATTCAGCTATTCCATGTGTTAATTTGGTTGAAG
The DNA here is from genome assembly GCF_016906955.1 of Phacochoerus africanus. Taxonomy (NCBI): domain Eukaryota; kingdom Metazoa; phylum Chordata; class Mammalia; order Artiodactyla; family Suidae; genus Phacochoerus; species Phacochoerus africanus. The sequence continues at coordinate 108,638,101 of NC_062558.1, forward strand.
TATTAGAAGAAAATCTAGTCTCACATAGAAATGTTGGAAAAGGGAGAAATACTTTAATAAACTTTCAAATAAGTATGGGTGTTTTTCTCAGATAGGATGCCAAAACTTCATGAGCCGTGTTTCTTTTCCTTTTTCTTTTTTTAATTAATAAACTGTGTGTGTGTGTGTGTGTGTGTATGTGTATATATATATATATATATATATGTATATATATATATATTTTAGACCAGTTTTAGGTTCACAGCAAATTGAGCAGAAAGTACTAAGAGTTCCCACAGACATTAAACTCCCCACTGTCCATATCTGGAACCATAATAGTACTTTTGTCACAAATAATGAACCTGCATTGATCCATCATAATTACCCAAAGTCCATAGTTTATATTAGTGTTCACTCTTGGTGTTGTGAGTGAACCACATTCTATAGGATTTGACACATGTACCCACCATAGTAGTATCATACAAATAGTTTCACTGCCCTAAAAATCCTCTGTGCTCTGCCTGTTATCCCTCACTTTCCCCAGTCCTGGCAACCACTGATCTTTTTACCATTTCCATAGTTTTGCCTTTTTCGGAATGTTTAGAATATAGTACATAGCCTTTTAAGATTGGCCTGTTTCACTTAGCAGTATGCATTTACGTTTCCTCCATGACTTTTAATGACTGGATAGCTCATTTCTTTTTAGCACTGAAAAATATTCCATGTCTGGAAATACTGCAGTTAATTTACCCACTAACCCCATGAAGGACATCTTGGTATCTTCCAAATTTTGGCAGTTATGGATAGGGTGCTATAAATATCTGTGTTTTTTATAAATTTTCACATCATTTGAGTAAATACCAAGGCGTGCAGTTTTTGAATTATGTGGTAGGAGTACATTTAGTTTATTAAAAAAACTGCTAAATTGTCTCCCAAGATGGCTGTACCGTTTTGCATTCCTCTCAGCAGTGAATGAGAATTGCTGTTCCTTCACATCCTTACCAACATTTAGTATTCTCAGGGTTTTTTTATTTTGAGAATTTGAGTTGGCTAGGTTCTACTTAAATTTGTAACTTGGGGTATTTTAAAATTTGCTCTACATTCTTGCAAAAGGAATGCCTTGCTGTAGTGTTTCATGATATGGTCCTCTTAATTAAATGACTGTGTCATGTATATTCAGGTTCTTTATATTTGTTCTTAAATTACACACAGAATTTCAAAGATCAGTTCATCACTATATGGTAGGGTTATTATTTAGTATATAGTACTCTTCCCAAAGATACTCAGCAATTCCTGTGTTCTCTCTTTGCTGTTATAACACACTTTTTAGTAATCATAGATTCAGAGGAAATGATACAGTAACATCTAGTACTTACTGATTACTTAGGATCAGTCACTGTATAAATATAATTTGAGTTTTTTCTCTTAACTGTACTTGTACTTACACAGATGTACTAGTCTCTGTTCTCCACAACCTTCAGAGATTTTACTTGGCTGTTTATCTGCTATTCTTTTCTGCATCTCTTCTGAGTGCTTGTAATAATTAAGACTGAAGTCTCCTACTGCTTACACTTCTAGCCAAAAAGTACCTACTTTCTCCCTAGCTTTAAACCAGTACTCTCCATGTAACCTTATATTCTGTTCCTCAGCAAACTGAGAACTAAAGAAATGCTACAGTATTCTGAAAATGCAGTAATTCCATCTATAATAATAAACAGAGTAAGAAAATTGTGACAAAGGTTGATTGATTTGATTGTTCCAGTTCTCAGTGTGGTACACAGACCACCCCCCACCACAACCCCCCCCCCCCCGTGGTTCCTTCCCAAGACCCGTTCGGGAATTTGCAGCGTTAGAACTATTTTCACGATGATATTAAGGTGTCATTTTTTTCTTTGCCCTATGTTGACATTTGTGTTTATTTTTCAAGAATGTAGTGGTTAAAACTACTGTTTCATAAATCAGGGCAATAGCATCAAACTATTCTGTTGTAGTCTTTCACTGCCACACACTCACAGTAAAAAAAAAAAAAAAAAAAAAAGCCAGTTTCACTTAAGAAGCCCTTGATGAAACAGTACTACTTTTACGAAATCTCGACCCTTGAGTACACATCTTAATATTATATGTGATGAAATGGGAAGTATGCATAAAGTATTTACATGATTTAGCTCTAGTTGAGCTAAACTAGATGCTTTTTTTAATTACTCAATTTTATTACATTTATAATTGTACAACAGTCATCGCAGCCAAATTTTATAGCATTTCCATCCTATAGATCCTTTTTCATGGAACACCATTTACTTGGAAGAATGCCTGACAAACTGTGATTGTTCAGACTTTAGTATTTGACAGACATATTCTCAATAATGAATAAAGTGAGCCTATCAAACAGGGTAGGGAGGGAGGAAATAATAGTATTTGTTTGCCAATGATAAAATTCCAACCTAAAAGAAAAAATTAGAAGACTGGAAAATGTATTACCCATTACTGTGAGTGTGATGACTCCCCTTGAAAAACTTTTCGGAAGTTCCCATCGTGGCTCAGTGGTAATGAACCCGACTGGGATCCATGAGGATACAGGTTCTATTCCCTGGCCTTTCTTAGTGGGTTAAGGATCCAGCATTGCTGTGAGCTGTGATGTAGGTCGCAGACAGGTTTGGATCTAGCATTGCTATGGCTGTGGCGTAGGCCAACAGCTGTAGCTGGGATTCAACCCCTAGCCTGGGAACCTCCATGTATATGCTTCGGGTGTGACCCCTCCCAAAAAAAAAAACTTCTGATGAAATTAGTGGTGATATTAACAAATGTGATTTTTTTTTTTTTTTGGTAGGATATATGGTACAATGAAATATGTCAACATTGGAAAAGCGCACAACTCAGTGAACTGTTACTTTCCAAATGGCTAGTACCAGAAGTAACAAAGTAAGCTTTGGTTGTGTGTCCTTTCCTCGTGCAAAATAGGCCAGTGAATTTTTGTTTGTTTCTTGGTTTTTTTTGCCACACCTGTGACATGTGGAAGTTCCCCAGGCTGGGGATGGAGCCCGCTCTGCAGTTGACCTGTGCCACTGCAACAATGCCAGATCCTTAACCCACTGCACCACAAGGGGTCCTCCTAATTAACTCAAAGAAAATTTGACCATTATTGTGTACAGTTCTAGGAATTTTACTGTATGTATAAATATGTGTGGTCACCACCACAGTCAAGATAGAGAATAATTCTTTTACCTCAGATAACTCCTTTGTGCTCTTCTTTTGTAATTACCCCTTCCCAAACCTCTGGCAACCTCTCATCTGTTCTTCATTACTATAGTTTTGTCTTTTTGAGAATATCTTATAAATGGAATCTATATAGAATATAACCATTTGAAACTGGCTTCACTTAATTAACATAGTGCATTTGAAAGTTAGCTGTGTTGCATCACTATTTGTTTTTTAAAGCAATTAAAGTGCACTATTTTAATCATTTTAAAGTGTATAATTCTGTAGCATTTACTACACTCACAGTGTTGTACTAGTATGACCACTGTCAAATTTTATACTATTTCATTACCCCAAAAAGATATCCCATACCCATTATAGTTACTCCCTACTTCACCTCTCTCAGTTCCTGATAATCACCAATATCCTTTCTATGAATTTGCCTATTCTGGACATTCTGTATGAACAGAATCATACAATATGTGGCCTTTTGTGTCTGACTTCTTTCATTTAGCGTATTATTTTCAAGGTTAATCTGTATAATAATACGTATCAGTTTTACAGTCAGGCTGCTGTAATAAAATGTTGGAGGCTTAAATAGCAGATGTTTATTTTTTCTCATTAGAGATCAAGGTCCAGCATAGTTGGTTTCTTGTGGGCACTCTTCCTGGTTTGTAGATAGATGCCCACCTTCTTACTGTCTCACATGGCTTTTCCTCTGTGCTTAAGTTGAAGTGGGGGGTGCCCTCTCTGGTAGCTGTTCTTTTTTTTAAATGAAGTATAATTGATTTACATTGTTTCAGATGTATAGGAAAGTGATTCAGTTATATATATATAAATATGTGTTCTTTTTCAGATTCTTTTTGATTATAGGTTACTATGAAACATTGACTATAGTTCCCTGTGCTATACAGTTTATTTATAGGTCGTTGTTTATTTGTTTTATATGTAGTAGTGTGTATCTGTTAATCTCAGATTCCAAATTGATCCCTCTACTCCCGCTTACCCTTTTAGTAACCATAAGTTTGTTTTCCTATGTCAGTCTGTGTTTTGTAAATAGATCGTTTCTTTAGATTCCACATGTAAGTGATATCATATATTTGTCTTTGTCTAACTTATTTCACTTAGTATGGTAATTGGTATCTCTTCTTATAAGGATACTACTAATCCTGTCAGATCAGCTCCTATTCCCCTCTGACCTTATTTAACCTTAATTAAAATAAAGTTACATTGGAGGTTAGGGCTTCAACATAGGAGTGAGGGGACTACACTCACTCACTCAGTCCGTAACAATTCCTTTTTATGGCTCAGTGTTAGTACTGGTATGCTTGAGCCCCATTTTGTTTATCCATCAGTTGATGGACATTTGGGTGTTTCTACTTTTTGACTACTATGAATATTTCATTGTGTTTTGTCATTTGTCTTTAGGTATTTTTTGATTTCCTCATTGGTTTCTTCAGTGAGCATTCCTGTACAAGTTTTTGTTTGAACGCCTTTTTCATTTCTTTCAGGTATATGAGAGTTGCTGTGTCACATGGTAGTTCTCTATTTAGCCTTTTGAGGAAACATCACAGTTTTCCACAGCATCTCCATGCACCATTTTGCATTCTCATCAGCAACACATGAGGTCCCTATTTCTTCCACATCCTAGCTAACACTTGTTGGCTGAGGTGATGGTGGCCTCATAGAATGAGTTTGGGAGTGTTCCTTTTCAGTTTTTTGAAGTAGTTTCAGAAGGATAGATGTTAACTCTTCTCTAAATGTTTGATAGAATTCACCTGTGAAGCCATCCAAAACTGGGCTTTCATTAATTGGAAGGTTTTTAGCCACAGTTTCAACTTCAGGTGCTTGTGATTGGTCCATTAAATCTTTTCTATTTCTCCCTGGTTCAGTCTTGAAAGACTGCACCTTTCAAGAATTTGTCCATTTCTTTCTTCTAGGTTGTCCATTTTATTGGCATATAGTTGCTTGTAGTAGTCTCCTATGATCCTTTGTATTTCTGTGAGGTCCTTTGTAACTTCTTTTTCATTTTTAATTTTACTGATTTGAGTCCTCACCCTTTTTTTCTTGTTGAGTCTGGCTAAGGGTTTATTACATTTGTTGATCTTTTCAAAGAACCAGCTTTTTCTTTTGTTGATCTTTACCGTTGTTTTCTTCATTTCTGTTTCATTTATTTCTGCTCTGATCTTTATGATTGCTTTCCTTCTACTAACTTTGGGTTTTGTTGTTGTTCTTTCTCTGGTTGCTTTAGGTATAAGGTTAGGTTGTTTATTTGAGCTTTTTCTTGTTTCTTGACATAGACTTGTATTGCTGTAAACTTCCCTCTTAGAACTGAACTGCTTTTGCTGCATCCCATAGGTTTTGGATATTGTGTTTTCATTGTCATTTGTCTCTAGGTATTTTTTGATTTCGTCATTGGTTTCTTCAGTAATCCATTGATCATTTGGTAGCATGTTGTTTGGTCTCCACGTGTTTGTGTTTTTTGTAGTTTTTTCCTTGTTGATTTCTGGTTTTATAATATTGTGGTCGTAAAAGATGCTTGATACGATTTCAACTTTCTTAAATTTACTGAGACTTGATTTGTGGCCCAGAATATTATCTATCCTAGAGAATGTTCCATGTACACTTGAGAAGCATGTGTCTTCTGCTGCTTTTGGGTGGAATATTCTATAAATATCTAGTAAGTCCATCTGGTCTAATGCATCCTTCAAGACCTGTGTTTCCTTGTTGATTTTCTGTCTGATCTGTCCATTGCTGTAAGTGGGGTGTAAAGGCCCCCACTATTATTGTGGTGTTATTTGTTTGTTTGTTTTTTGGTCTTTTATCTTTTTAGGGCCATGCCTGTGGCATATGGAAGTTCCCAGGCTAGGGGTACAATCGGGAGTTGTAGCTGCCAGCCTATGCCACAGCCACAGCAGTGCCAGATCCGAGCCACATCTGAGACCTACACCACAGCTCACAGCAATGCCAGATCCTCAACCCACTGAACGAGGCCAGGGATCAAACCCGCAACCTCATGGTTCCTAGTCAGATTCGTTTCCACTGCACCACAACGGGAACTCATTATTATGTTATTGTCTATTTCTCCATTTAAGGCTGTTAACAGTTGCGTTGTGTTTTGGGGTGCTCCTATGTTGTGTGCATATATATTTACAATTGTTGCATCTTCTTCTTGGATTGATCCTTTGATCTTTAGTGATGTCTTTTTTTTTTTGTTTCTAGTAACCATCATTATTTTACAGTTTATTTTGTCTGATATGAGTATCACTATTCCAGCTTTCCTTTGATTTCTGTTTGCATGGAGTATTTTCTCCCATACTCTCACTTTCAGTTTGTATGTGTCCCTAGAAGTGAAATGGGTCTCTTGAAGACAGTATATACATGAGTCTTGTTTTTTTTATCCATTCATCCCATCTGTGTCTTTTGGTTGGAGCATTTAGTCCATTTACATTTAAGGTAATCATGTATGTTCTTATTGCCATTTTGTTAATTTTTTTGAATTTGGGGGTTTTTTTGTCTTTTTTCTTCTTTTATCTTCTCATGGTTTGATGACTATCTTTAGTGTTGTGTTTGTGTTCCTTTTTCTTATTTCTGTATGTATGTATTGTAGATTTTTGGTTTGCAGTTACCATGAAGTTTTTGATATAGGAGTCTGTATATGTGTATACGTGCGCGTGCACACACACACACACACACGCAAGATGGTTTGCCATTACCAGTGAGCCTTCTTATTTGTAATACTCTCGCTTCTAGTTGTGGCTTTTTCTTTTCCACTAGAGAAGTTTCTTTAGTATTTGTTCTAAAGCTGGTTTGGTGGTGCTGAATTCTCTTAGCTTTTGCTTATCCGTAAAGCTTTTGATTTCTCCTTCAATCTGAATGAGAACCTTGCTGGGTAGAGAATTCTTGGTTGTAGGTTTTTTTCCTCTTACACTTTTAAGTGTGTAGTGCCACTCCCTTCTGGCCTACAGAGTTTCTGTTGAAAAATCAGCTGATAACTTTATTGGGGGTATCTTATATGTTATTGGTTGCTTTTCTCTAGCTGCTTTCAGTATTTTCTGTCTTTAATTTTGGTCAGTTTGATTAATATGTGTTTTGTGGTGTTTCTCCTTGGGTTTATTCTATATGGTATTTGTTTTGCTTACTGGATTTGAGTGAGTGATTCCTTTCCTGTGTTAGGGAAGTTTTAAGCTATTGTCTCTTCAGATATTTTCTCCAGCCCTTTCTCTCTCCCTCTTCATCTTCTGGCACCCCTATAATGTGAATATCAGTGTGTTTAAGGTTGTTCCAGAGTTCTTTCAGACTGTCCTCATTTCTTTTCATTTCTTTTTTCTGTTACACATCAGTGATTCCCAGCACTCTTTTCTCCCTTGCTTATTCGTTCTTCTACCTCCTATATTCCGTTATCACTTCCTTCTAGGGAATTTTTTACTTTGGTTATTGTTTTCATCTCTGCTTATTTAATTGTTAAATCTTCTTTTTCTTTGTTAAACATTTCTTGTAATTTACTGATCTTTGCCTCCAGTTTTTTTCCCAAAATCTTGGATCATCTTTACTATCATTACTCAAAGGCTTTTTTATGTAGTTTGCTTATCTCCACTTCAGGTAGCTGTTTTTCTTGGGTTTTGTCCTGTTCCTTCATCTGGATTATATTTCTTTGCCTTTTCATCTTGTATAGCTTTTTTGTATGTGGTCTCTTATTTGGAGGCTACAGGGTTGTAGCCTCTCACTTCTGGTGTCTGCTCCCTTTTGGGTGTTGATAGAGGGGCTTATGGCAGGCTTCCTGATGGGAGGGACTAGTGCCAGCCCATTGGTAGGTAGAGCTGAGTATTATTATTCTGGTGGGTAGAGCTTTGTCTATCTCTGGGTGTGAATAGAGGCAGCTGTGTGCCTAGGAGAACTTTAGGTAGCCTGTTTGCTGATGGGTGGGGCTGTGCTTCTCAGCCCTGATGGGTGCGCCCAGATTGTTCCAAAATGGTAACTTCCAAGGGAGCTCACACCAGTGATTATTCCCTGGGACTTCCATCTCCAATATCCTGCCCCCACAGTGAGCCACAGCCGCCTCCTAAGCTTTCCCAGGAGACCCTCTCAGACCCACTGGTAGATCTGACCCAGATTCCTATGGAGTCCCTGCTTTGTCCTGGGACTCAGTGCACATGAAATCCTGTGTGCACCCTCCAAGAGTGGAGTCTCTGTTTCCCCCAGTCCTGTGGTGCTTCTGTGCACAAGCCCCCAGGTCTAGAACTTGACATGGGTTCAGAACTCCCACTCCTGTGGGAGAACCCCTGCAATATAGTTCTTTTCCAGTTTGTGTGTTGCCTACCCGGTGGGTATGGGATTGCTTATATTGCAAAAGCACCCCTCCTACCATCTTGATATGGCTTCTTTTTCTTTTTGTGTAGGGTATCTTTTTTGGTAGTTTCAAGTCTATTTTGTTGATAGTCCTTCAGCAATAAGTTGTGATTTTGGTGTTTTTGTGCAGTGAGGTGAGCTTGAGTCCTTATACTCTGCCATCTCATCTCTCCTGTTTCATCTATTATTGAAAGTGGGGTGTTGATGTCTACAACTATTATCATTGAGCTCCTTCTCCCTCCACTCTGTCAATTTTGTTTTATGTATTTTGGGGCTCATTAGATAAGGTGCATATGTGTTTTTAATTGTTAAATATTTTTATTATGCTGTAGCTGATGTACACTATTACATGAGTTTAAGGTGTGCAACATAGTGATTGACAGTTTCTAAAGTTTATAGTTATTGTTAAATCTTGATAGATTGACTTTTATCATATATACTGTTCTTTGTTGAAAGTAGTTTTATCTTAACATTTATTTTGACTGATACTAGTATATCCAGTTGGATATATAAAACATGCATTCATGTTGAAAATTAGGATAGATAAAATGAAGAATACTGAGAGTCATTTGGGATGAAATGACTTGAGTGTGCTTGAAGGAAATTGGGACAGGGTGTTGAAAATGTTGGCTTTAGGAAGGACTTAAAAACTAGATTTCATAGTTTGGAATTTACAGACATTAGGTAATCACTGAACATTTTTGAGCAGAGAGAAACTATTAAGCATTTACTTTATGTGTAAATATGTATATAAATCTGAAGACTCTCTCAAACTTTACTGTAATTTAAAATTTCTAAAACATGGTGAAGCTTATGCCATTGGGGGCCAGATTGAAGTTTGATCTTTTGTACTGCCATGTATTAAGATATTAAGATATGTTGGCAATGTGTTTTAAAGTAATGACTCAAAATATGCAAATGAGGAGTTCCCATTGTGGCTCAATGGAAATGAATCTGACTAGCATCCCTGAGGACCCAGTTTTGAACCTGGCCTTGCACAGTGGATTAAGGATCTGATGTTGCCATGAGTTGTGGTGTAGGTCACAGATGTGGCTTGGATCTGGCGTTGCTGTGGCTGTGGTGTAGGCTGGCAGAGGTAGCTCCTATTTGACCCTAGCCTGGGAGCTTCCATATGCCATGGGTGTGGCACTTAAAGAATGCAAATTAGATCTATTTATGGAAATGTGTTCGATTGATTGTATCTAAAAGGTTGTGCTTCCTTTCAAAATCATTTCTTGTATAAGAGATGGGGCGGTATAATATGTAGTTAATTACATGCCATTTACATTAGTTCAGATCGGCTAGTATTTTTTTTTGAGTCCTTACAAAACCAAGGTGCCTGAAGTATAACCATAAATGAGACCTGGTCATATTTGCAGTCTCTTTTTCTCCCTAATTGATAAACATTGGAATGCTATAGTAGTCCTTTTTCTTCCTTTTTTTTCATATCCTTTTCTATTACAGTTTATTATAGGTATCAATTATAGTCCTTTATGCTATACTGTAGTATCTTGTTTTTCTGATTTATATGCAGTAGTTTGTCTCTGCTAATCCAAAACTCCTAATTCATCTCTTCCTCACCCTTTTTCCCCTTTGATAATCATAAATTTGTTTTCTATGCATGTGCATCTGGTGTATTGTAAATAAGTTCAGTTGTATTTACTTTTTAAGTTCATTTTTAATTTTATTGAAGTATCTAGCTAATTCACAGTTTTGTGTTGATTTCTGCTGTATAGCAAAGTGGCTCAGTTTTGCATCTATGTATTCTTTTCCATTGTGGTTTATCATAGGATAGTGAATGTAGTTCCCTGTACTATACAGTAAGACCTTGTTGTTTATCCTGTGTATAATAGTTTGCTTCTGCTAATCCCAAACTCTCAGTCCTTCCCTCCCCACCCCACTCTTGGCAACCAAGTTTCTGGTCTTTATCTGTGAGTCTGTTTTTGTTTGATATTTGTGTTGTGTTTTAGATTCCACATATAAGTGGTACCATATGGTATTTGTCTTTCTCTTTCTGACTGACTTTGTTTAGTATGATCATCTCTAGGCCCATCTGTGTTGTTGTCAATGGCGTTATTTCATTCTTTTTAATGGCTGAATGATATTTCATTATATGTGTATACCGCATCTTTATCCATTCCCTCTCTCATTGGACATTTAGGTTGTTTTCATGTCTTGGCTATTGCAAATAGTGCCGCTATCTTTTTGAACTATAGTTTTGTCTGTGTATGTGCCCAGGAGTGGGATTGCTGGATCATATGGCAACTCTATTTCCAGTTTTTTGAGGAACCTTCATACTACCATTTGCCATAGTGGATGCATCCATTTACATTGTGCCAACAATGTAGGAGGTTCCCTTTTCTCCACACCCAGTCCGGCATTTATTATTTGTAGACTTTTTGATGACGGCTCTTCTGATTGATAGGAGCTGGTAAGTTATTATAGTTTTGATTTCCATATCTCTAATAATTAGTGGTGTTGAGCATCTTTATATGTGCTTATTGGCCATCTGTATGTCTTCTTTAGAGAAATGTCTATTTAGGTCTTCTGCCATTTTTTTCGTTGGCCTTCTTTTCCTTTTTTATCTGTCCTCATTGAGTAGATATCTCATCTAGTTCTGGGGCTTTATATTCTGTCTGTATTTTGACGATTTCCAATTTTATATTCCTGATCCCACTGTCTCCTCCTTTAAACTCACCTATCCAATTGTCCGCAGTGTATATCCACTTTGATTTCCAAGAGACTAGTCAGATTTAACATGTGCAAAACTGAACTAGATTTCTTTCTGTCCAACCTGTTTCTTCTTCACTCTTCTCTGTCTTAGAAAGTTATATTACCAGTCACCCAGTTCTCTGACCAAAAAAACCTAAGTGTCTTTCTCAACTCCATTCTGTCATTTTACATCTAGTGCATCATCAATGCAAGTTGGTTTAATCTTCAAAATATGTTCTATATCCATCCACTACTTTCTATCTCCAGTTTATTAAGTCACCATTATCTCTTGCCAAGGCTATTGTAATAATAGTTTCTTAATAATGCTTTTCTCATAATCAGTTATGTGCACAACCACATCTTAAACTTACTATGAATCTGATTGTGTTACCTCCATGACTACCCAAATGTAAAACTAGTGGATTTCTATTAAATTCAAACCCCAGTCTTCTCACGATGGCCTCCATGATCTTGCCTTTAAATCTCTGACCTCATCTCCTACTTTCTACCTTACTCACTTTACTTAGACCATACCAGCTTTCTTGCTGCTTCTCAGATATACCGTACTTCATGCCATTTACTGCTTCAGTGCTGTTCCCTCTACCTGGAACATTCCTTTGTCTTGAATACCTACATGGCTTGCTCACTCCTTTCAGTGCTTAAGAATGTAGCCTCCTAGAGTCTTCCTGATCTTTCTAAAAACTCTCCTTACTCAGTCTGTCCTCAGCATTCCTCACTGTTATCAGTCAGGGTTTTTCAGGGCTTATTTGTTGCTACACCAACTCCATCCCTGCCCCCCTCCTCCAAGACTGCTATTTTTTTCTTGGACTGATTCTTCTTTTACTTGGTCTTGCCATATTTATATCATCTGTCTCCCTACTAGAATTAAATTTTCAAGAGAGTGGCTTTTGTCTGTGTTGTTCACAGTTTCATCTCTAGTGACTGACTCATAGTAGACTCTCAATAAATATAAATAAAGTAAATAGCTGTAATCCACCAAGGACAAGAGGCTTAGAAAGAGTAGAACTTTTTAAAACAGCAAATTGCTGATATCTCTTAGATTTTCATATCTTTGAGAAAATATGCAATGACAAAAGGCTGTTAAGAATTCACTGAGGCTTCTTAAAGAAATACAGTGTTCACAGCAAAAAAAAAAAAAGTTTTTGGAAAAGTAGTGGCTGTACTTGGAAGCTCATATTTATTTTATTTACAAACAGTGCTCATATGGATGTACTGACCTTGTCATGACTGAGTTCCTCTAAGGAATTGTGGCCCACAAATTGTGAACTCCTGGTGTAATTGACTCATTTCTAATCATCTTCAGATTTGCATTTAAATGGCTTCTTTTTAACATAATTACTCAAGACTGATATAACAGAAAAAATGAACCAAAACTGCGTTTCGATTTCTGAAGAATTAAATTCATCTGACCTAGCTACTTACTATCTTTGTGATCTTGGTTACTTAACATCTTGGAATTTACATTTGTGCATAATGTATGTAAATATAATTATATGAAATTATTTTGGTAATGCTCCAGCTATTCAATGTGTATTCCTTTTCCTCCTTTAATGTATTATTACCAGTTTTTTAGGACTTCATCTTTCTCAATTTATTTCTGTCTTTGCTGTTTACTAAAGCTTTGCACAAAAAAAGTATCCTGTCATCTCTGTTCTTGGGCCAGCAAAGCAAGCCATTAATTAATGTTCTGGTTTTAGTTCATAGAAACAGGGACCTTTTGGAGTTCCCATGTGGCTTAACAGGTTTAGGATCCAGTGGTGTCACTGCATCAGAATCTTCCACATGGTGTGGATGCAGGCAATAAGAAAGAAAGGAACAGAGACCTTTTTCTATTAAATATCAATTGCCCCTCTGTTTCATTTATTTCTTTTTCTTTGAGCCTTTGATGTGCCAGATACAAAAAGTAGAGTCATTAAAAACCTCAAAAGGCTAGGTAAATAGGATGTAGGAATTAGGAAGGGTTTGTTTGTATTCATCCAACAAATATATACTGACTACACTTAAGGAACAGCCTGATGTTAAGAAAAAGATGAATAGGCGCCATTTCTTTGCTCAATATTTAGTAGGTAAAATGGCAAATAAAGTACAGTTTACAAGTAGTACAACTTAAGCATTGATGAAGATGTTCCTAACTGCCTGGGTCTTATGGGCTGAGGTAAGGGATGCCTTAGAATTAACTAGATCAAGGGTTGTAGAACATTCTGGGCAGAGTACTTACTGTGCTTAAAAGATATTGAAGTATTGGCATGTATGTAATGACTGAAATCATTCTGGCCAGAGCATACATAGCATATGTAGATTTAAAAATGGCAGGGAAAAACTGAAAAGGTATGGGACTAGACAGACCCTCAGTGATCCTGCATGTCAGCCAGGAATTTGAAGTCTTCAGTATTTTCAGTGGAAAGCTGTCAGAGATTTTTTTTTTTTTTTTTCAACACACCCATGGCACATAGAGGTTCCCAGGCTCAGGGTCAGGTTGGAGCTACAGCTGCTGGCCTATGCCACAGCCACAGCAACACCAGATCCCAGTCACATCTTTGACCTACACCACAGCTCATGGCAACGCCAGATCCTTTAACCCACTGATCGAGGCCAGGGATCGAACCTGCATCCTCATAGTTACTAATCGGATTCATTTCTGCTGTGCCACAACAGGAACTCCAGTCAGAGATTTTTTATTTATTTATTTATTTTTGTCTTTTTGCCTTTTCTAGGGCTGCACTCTCAGCATATGGAGGTTCTCAGGCTAGAGGTCTAATCAGAGCTGTAGACACTGGCCTACGCCACAGCCACAGCAATGGCAGATCCAAGCTGCGTCTGCAACCTACACCACAGCTCACGGCAACGCCGGATCCTTAACCCACTGAGCAAGGCCAGGGATCAAACCTGCAACCTCATTGCTCCTAGTCAGATTCGTTCACCACTGAGCCACAAAGGGAACTCCTCCAGTCATAGATTTTTAACCAAGAAATAATGAAAGCACTTTGGCAGTGGTGTGAAGGACGGATCCTGGTGTGTTTGGTGGTATAAGAGGATGTTTTAAACAGTCATTAAGAGTTGTTATTAGTAGGTGATGTGAAGAAGAGAGCCTAGGCTTTAGGATCACTGCCCTGATTTTAAACCTAGGCTCAGCCTCTTTGTAATTGTATTTAGACTTTTTTGTTTTCTTATATGTATTAGGTAGTAATAATACCTGTTTTATGATGTTCTCCTGGAGATTTTATTATTATTGAAGTACTAGATACATTGCTTGCCTGATATTAACTAAGGGCTCAGTTATTATCTAATTACTATCAACATGAATGACATGTGCTATAATTATTAAGGTAAGAAAAGGTGAAGGCCTGAATTTATGGATGGGAGAAAGAGAATAGATTTGGGTGGATCTTTCCTAATTAGAATGGATAGGACTGACTGATTTAGGGAAGGAATGGAATCACGACCGGCAGAGATTTGTAATCTGAATGACTTGGGTGGAAAGCGTTAGTAATGCCATTTTCCTGATGAGGAATACAGGAGTCATCACTGGTTGAGATGAGGGAAAAGGAGTAGAGTGATTTCAATTTGAAATTTTGGAGTTATTTGGGATATGTTGGTGATGAAATGAAGCATGCAATTAGAAATAAGATCTAGAGCCAGAGATTAGAGTTTGGAGAGTTGTTAGCATATGCATGGTAGCAGAAATGTTTGTAAATCTTAATGGCAGAGTATTTATTTTAAACATTTCCCTTGTATCTCCACACTGCTGTGTTCTGTATAAATACTTGTTTGTTGTTATTAAATGTGAGGTTTAGGGTGGCTTTGTATGTAAAAAAGATATTGTATAGTTATTTTGATTTTATTTAAATGTTCTTTATTTAAATTTATAAATTTAAAACCTAGTCCTCCTAAAATGCAGATCTTACTCCAAACTAATGTCAACAAACTTGTGATAAATATTTTAGTTAACTTAAAAACATTTTAATCTATAACTATAAATTTAAAAATTTATATCTTCTGTCTTTTGAGGACCGAACCCACACCGTATTGGAGGTTCCTAGGCTAGGGGTCAGATCGGAGCTGTTGCTGCTGGCCTGTGCCACAGCCACAGCCACAGCAACACCAAATCCAGGCTGCATCTGTGACCTACACCACAGCTCACGGCAACACCCAATCCTTAACCCACTGAGTGAGGTCAGGGATTGAACCTGCATCCTCATGGATACTTAGTTGGATTTGTTTCTGCTGAGCCATGACAGAAACACCCCAGTTCTGCATTTTAGATTAAAATTATAAGGCTGGTGAACAAAGCAGATTTTCTTAAACCATTACAAATATTTAACAAATATGCATAATTTTGTTAGCAACTTTTTGACATATAATTATATGCTTTACAATTCACTCATTTTTAAGTATACAATTCAGTGATTTTTATTGTGTTTACAGAGTTGTGCAGCCATCACCAAAATCTAATGTTAGAATAAATATATTTACCTCAAAAAGAAATGTGGTATCCATTTCAGCCATTCCCATTTCACTCCCATTCCTAAGAAATCTTTCTATCTCCAAATATTTGTCTTTTCTGGACATTTCATGTTAATGGAATCATACAGTGTGTGATCTTTTTATTTTCTGGCCTTTTTCACTTAGCATAATGTTTGAAGTTCATTCATCTTTATTGTAATAATATTCCATTATATGGATATACATTTTATTCTATATTCTTCTACAAAGCAGTTAAGATTTAGTTCTCTAAAATCATCCCTATACTATGTCAAAAAAAAAAAAGTGGGGGGGAGTTCCCGTTGTGGCTCAGTGGAAACAAATCTGACTAGTATCTCTGAGGATGCACATTCAATCCCTGGCCTCACTCAGTGGGTTAAGGATCCAGCATTGCCTTGAGCTGTGGTGTAGGTTGCAGATGCGGCTCAGATCTGGCTTGGCTGTGGCATAGGCCAGCAGCTATAGCTCCAATTCAACTGCTAGCCCAGGGACCTCCATATGCTGTGGATGTGGCCCTAAATAAAAGAAAAGAAATACTTGGAAATAAATGAATTAAGCATCTGTCGTAAGTTAGAAAAAGAACAGCAGAATAAACCCATAGAAAATAGAAAGATAATGAAATTTAAGAGTGAAAAACTAATGAATCAGAAAGCAAAGATATATTAGGAATATCAAGAAGAGTCAAAAGTTAATGGTGGGGAGGCTAAGAAAACAAACCTGGTCAGACTGATCAATGAATAAAAGACACAAATAATATTATGAAAATGAAGATTATAGATGAAACAGATTTAAAAGACAAGGGATTTATAGCAGCAGTATTTATAATAGCCAAAATGTAGAAGCAACCTAAGTGTCCATCAGTATGTGAATGGGTAAACAAAATATGACCTACACATCAGTGGAATGTTATTCAACCTTAAAAGGGAATGAAATCCTGTCACATGCTGCAGAATGGATGAATCATGTGTATATTGTGCTAAATGAAGTAAGGTAGTCACTAAATGACAAATACATACTCCATTATTCTTTAAGACGTACTTGGAGTAGTCACATTCATACAAAGAAATACGGTGGTTCGCAGGACTGGGAGTAGGAGGAAATAGGACATTATTGTTTAATGGGTGTGGAACCTCAGTTTTGCAAGATGAAAAAAGTTCTGGAGCTGGATGATGGTGCAAACAATGTAAATGTAATTAGTGGTAAACTTAAAAATGATTGAAATGGTGGATTTCATACTATGTATATTTTATCTCAGTTTTTATAAAAAGAAAATACTATCAACCATGCTAATAATTTTGAAATTAAAGAAAAATGTAACTTGCCAAAAACTGTCTCAAGAAGAAATAAAAAGCTTGAATGACTCTATGACTATTAAGTACATTAAGTAGTTGAAATTCTTCTATCAAAGAGAATAACCCCAGTATACTTTACATGCGAGTTCATCCCAAGTTTTAAGGAAGAAGGCTTCCCAATTTTTGGTCACCTCTTCCAGAAAATAGGGAAAAAAGAAATATATCTCAGTTCTTTTTAGGAGGCCAGTTGCCAAACCCAAACAGATAAATTATAAGAAAAAAAATTTATAGATCAGTTTCACTCATAAAATAGATTAGACCTTCAGTAATAGAAAGATTCTTCATAATTTTGTTTTAGACTTTTATCATTGAATAATTCTTTTTGATAGTTATTGCCACTTATTTTATTGCTTTCTTGTTTCTTGTCTTTTTTACATTTTTCTCTTATCTCTGTATGCCTCTTTAGTTTCAACATACCTGTGTCACTTTGAGTCTGTTATGAGCTACACATTGCTGTGCCCTACCTGACACTTTTTTCTTTTACTTAGTTAATTCAGTTGATTAACATTGCAATATATACATGTTTGATATTATTCCCAAAATTATCTTTTGTGTTTCTTGTTTAGCACACTCACTTTTTGTTTAGTTTTAATTATATTTACTTTTATAATTGATCTTTTTTGTTCTGTATTTCCTCTAGTAATTTGGAGATTCTTCAACTTGTCCATTTAAGTATGTTTATTTTAAACCTACATTTTCTTATCAACATCAGATTAATGACTGTTAACAGATTGTTCCCTCACTCTACAGACACACTTGACTTTACATATTTTACTTAATTCCTGTTTTACTCTTACTTCTTCACCTAAGATTTTGTTTTAATAGTTTGGGATGTTATTCCTAAATCATTAATTTAAAAAAATTATCTTGTGTTCATTTATTTTAAAAAATCTTTCTTGATCCTGCCTTGCGGTGAGCTGTGGTGTAGGTTGCAGACGCGGCTCGGATCCCCCATTGCTGTGGCTGTGGCATAGGCCAGCGGCTGCAGCTATGATTCGACCCCTAGCCTGGGAACCTCCATATGCAGCGGGAGCAGCCCTAGAAATGGCAGAAAGACCAAAAAAAAAAATCCTTATCTGTTATATTAACTCGAATGCCCAACTATTTATACTTAACTATTAGCTTTCCTGGTATATTGCTTGCCTTTTTTTTTTCTTTTTGTCTTTTTGTATTTTTTGTCTTTTTGCCATTTCTTGGGCTGCTCCTGTGGCATATGGAGGTTCCCAGGCTAGGGGTCGAATCGGAGCTGTAGCTGCCAGCCTACGCCAGAGCCACAGCAACGCGGGATCCGAGCCGTGTCTGCAACCTACACCACAGCTCATGGCAACGCTGGATCTTTAACCCACTGAACAAGAGCAGGGATTGAACCCGCCACCTCATGGTTCCTAGTCGGATTTATTAACCACTGCGCCACGACAGGAACTCCCTACTTGCCTTTTTTTTATGGCCACATCCACGACATATGGAAGTTTCCAGGATAGGTGCAAATCAGAGCTGTAGCTGCCAGCCACAGCTTCAGCTTATGGCAATGCTGGATCCTTAACCCACTGAACGAGGCCAGGGATCGAACTCACGTCTTCGTCCTCATAAGTCCTGCTTGGGTTCTCACCGCTGAGCCACAAGAGTAACTCCACCATTATTTTTTATATAAACAATATTTTCCATTTTTAGAAGGTCTTTGTTTCATATCTTTTTTTTCTCTTTCCTTCTTTTTTTTCCTTTATAAATGTCTTATTTTTTATTTTTTTAAATTTTTTTATTACTCAAATGAATTTATCACATCTGTAGTTGTATAATGATCATAATCTGATTTCACAGGATTTCCATCCCACAGCCCAAGCACATCCCCCCACCCCCCAAAATGTCTCCTCCGGAGACCATAAGTTTTTCAGTGTCTGTGAGTCAGCATCTGTTCTGCAAAGAAGTTCAGTCTGTCCTTTTTTCAGATTCCACATGTCAGTGAAAGCATTTGATGTTGGTGTCTCATTGTATGGCTGACTTGACCTAGCATGATAGTTTCTAGGTCCATCCATGTTGCAAAAAATGCTGGTATTTCATTCCTTTTAATGGCTGAGTAATATTCCATTGTGTATATGTACCACGTCTTCTTGATCCACTCCTCTGTCAATGGACATTTAGGTTGTTTCCATGTCTTGGCTATTGCAAATAGTGCTGCAATGAACACTGGAGTACATGTGTCTTTGCGAGTCATGGTTTTCTCTGGGTAGATGCCCAGGAGTGGGATTGCTGGATCAAATGGTAGTTCTATGTTTAGTTTTCTGAGGAATCTCCATACTGCTTTCCACAGTGGTTGCACCAATTTACAATCCCACCCACAGTGTACTAGTGCTCCTTTTTCTCCACACCCTCTCCAGCACTTATTGTTTGTAGACTTTTGGATGATGGCCATTCTGGCTGGTGTAAGGTGGTACCTCAGAGTGGTTTTGATGTGCATCTCTCTAATAATGAGCGATGTTGAACATCTTTCCATGTGTTTATTGGCCATCTGTATGTCTTCTTTGGAGAACTGTCTGTTTAGATCTTCTGCCCATATTTTGATAGGCTTGTTTGTTTTTTGGTATGGAGCTGCAGAAGGTGTTTATAAATTTTGGAGGTTAATCCCTTGTCAGTCGATTCACTTGCAAAGATTTTCTCCCATTCTATGGGTTGTTTTTTTTGTGTTTAGGGTTTCCTTTGCTGTGCAGAAACTTTGAAGTTTGAGTAGGTCCCATTTGTTTGTTTTTGTTGTCAATACTCTGATAGGTGCATCTGAGAAGATGTTGCTGTCGTTTATGTCAGAGAGTGTTTGGCCTATGTTTTTCTCTAGGAGTTTGATAGTGTCTGGTCTTATATCTAGGTCTTTAATCCATTTGGAGTTTATTTTTGTGTATGGTGTTAGGGAGTGTTCTAATTTCATTCTTTTCCATGGCTAAATTACTTTTAAGTAACTGGTATCCAAGTTTCCAAGTGGCAGTCTTACTTTCCAAATCAGAGCATATCTAGTAATTTATTTTACTCATATCTGTGAATAATAGATTGACTGAAAAGGGGATTTGGGTTTTGGTTTTGTTGGGTGTTTTGTTTTGTTTAAACCCTCAGAATTTTGTAAACATTGCTCCATTAGCTTTGGCATTTATTTTTACTGATGAAATGACTGGCAATCTAAAATCTCTTTCCTCTTTTATGTAAAATTAAGTAAAATTTTCTCCTTATTTGGAGATTTTAAACTTTTATTCTTGAAAATTAGATCTTTTCTCCAGGAGAGTTCTATGTGTAAGATTCAAGACAGTATTCAACATAAGGAAGTTTTCTTTTTCTTCTCTTTCTCTCCCACCCTCTCACCTCCATTTTTTAAGTTTTAAAAATTTATATTCTTTGCTCTTTCTTGTTCTAGCCATCCTGTTTCACAGATATTGAATGTCCTGGCCACTTCCTCATCTCTGATTTTTTTTTTTTTTGCATGGTTTCTGTGTCTTCAGATTTACTGTGCATTATGAGGGCATTTCTTAAGTTGGATTTTTAAATCACTAATTTGATGTATATTTTTCTACTTAATACCTCTCTTTGGTTATTCTGGCAGTCTTTTTCTTTTTCTTCTCTCCTCAAACACATATTCTTCCACTCTTTTTCTGGAGCAGCTTGCTCTTTTTTAAAAAATGCTATTTCACCCTAGTTTGAATAGAGATACTATTAATAATTTGTCTCCACCTTCTAGTGTTTTTCCTTCGTTAATTCTCTTTCCGTTTGGGCTACTAATTTTGACTAGATTTTTGTTTGTCTTCAGTATGTCTGGTCAGATTTTTTTCATTAGCTCTTGTACTGGACATTCTCAGGATGATAAGTGAGCCAGCAGATTAGCTCCTCACAGAGCATGGACAGGGAACAGATGCTTAGGGAGAGAAGAACTCCTAATGAGTGTATTTGTCCAGCAGAGGTGGATTGCCTAGAGTAATGAGAAGAGGAACCTGGTTTTTTCTCATTACATACAGAAGTTCATTCAGACATCTTTGGTTGTATGACACACTGAAATAGTTGGAACATCAATGAAAGGGGATTAATTCGTTTATATTCCCTTGGATTGAATATAAAAGATTATGTAACCTGGTGCATTTTAATTATTCATTTTAGTGCTTTCTTATAATGAAGTTAAGTATGGCATTGGCAAGTTAAAACTGAGTTTTAAGCAAAGAACTCCAGATACTATCAGTCCCTTCTTTGTTTTTAAGATAACTAGTTGATGATTGTTACCAGCAAGCACCTTTGAACTAAAATTTCATAAAATAATATTATTCTATTAAAGATTGAGCTCTTTTATACTAGCACCAAGTTTTGCAGGATACCCAAGGGACCTTGATGTGAAAATTGCTAATTTTCTGATATGCTCCTAGTTTTCCCTCAGCACCTCTTTGTGTCTCAGACTGAAAATCTCTGTATTGTAACTTCAGAGGATAGGTTCCCAAAACTAACGAACTATTTTTTTCATTCCATCCGTAATATTTTCTTTATTTCAGAAGTCCAGGCTCTCACATTAGTTGGCTATATATTTGATATATTCCTGTCTTGTTTTCATAACCTGCTTCTCCCATTTTGATTTAGAAATAGAGTAGAGGTTATGATTAAGATTGATGAGGGTAATGTGGGGAAAATGTTAATCATGTCTTTTGTATTTGAGAGCTAGATTATTAAGATCAAAAGCTAAAAACCAGGCATATAGAGCCCTAATGTAGAACATTGTGGGAAACAGGAAGACCTTCTTTCCTAACCTTCTTGGAGCATTAAATCTCCTTGAGATGAACAGAAGAAAAACAAAAACAAGAAAGCCTATGACAAATTTTATATTACAGAATACTTACATAGGCAGTACTTTGCATGTAACAAAAAGGAGAAAACATAAGGCAGTTGACATTTATTTAAAAGTGGGGAGTGATATGTGAATTTCAAGTATAAGAAAACTAGAAACCCAAGCTCTATGTGGGCAGACACCATGTCTGTTCACTATTGCCTGCCTACTTTGTACCTGCCACTGTCCCTGGTAGGTGGTAAGCTTTCAGTTAATGTGTGCTGGATAAGCGAATATATTTCTTGAACAAACTGAAGAGTGTCTTGAAGGAGATAATTTACTTGGGCAGAAGTGAAACAAAAAGGCTTGAGAAAATATTAAGAAGTAGAAATGATGCATTACTGAACACATTAGAATACCAACCTGGCTGGAACTGTGTGAATGAGCTGGAATGTTCTGAGAAATAAGGCTGTCATTGGTAGGTTGTGGTCAAATTATAGTTTCCATTGCTGGATTGAGGAATTTGGGATTTGCTTTTTAAACAAGGTGGGTTTTTTTCCTAAACAGACGGTCACATTGTCAAAGTAGTATTTTAGGAGTACAGTCTAAAGACACAGTGATTGTCTTCAGGTTTCATTGAGGAAGAGACTGGAGACCAGCTTTGATTCCAGTTGCAGTGTTGGATAGGAATTCTTTGGCCAGTAGTCATGCCCAATAAAATTATTAATATTTCTTTATATGTGATATATTACATACATGTGCTTTTTAAGCCCTGGTGGTTGAACATAATGATGTAGCTGTCTTTTGCAGAATTTATTGAATTTTCCACGGAATTTTGTTACTGATCTTCATGGTTTTTCTGTAAAATCATAGTATAAATTTTGAATACATTCGTTCTTGTTTGCCTTTTGTTAATGTCAGGCATAGCACATGAGACATTCCTTGTTGCTATGCAACTGTTAGATTCAATATTTAATATTAATAAAACTGAGTGGCATTAAATTCAGTTAACAGAGGCTAGCAAAATATAATTTTACAGTGTCTGATCAGTATTTGTACTGTTTTAATGTATTACAGATATGAGCAAAAGAGACGTGACTTGTTTATAGTTACTGTTCTGATGAAAATTATAGTTAAATCTTTGCATTTATGACCAGATTTTTTTCTTGTTTGATTCTTTTTGGTCTTTCTGTTTCACTGCTTTTTGATAGTGATTCAGTTTTTGATACTTTTTGTATGTTATTGGTGAAGTCCTTAATCGATTTTCTTATTCTTTGAGATTCTGTTATCTTTTGTAATTAAAAAAAATTTTCCCTCTCAAAGCTTTTATTTGCTTTTTTTCTTTTCTAGAGTGTTTTTTGCTGTACTTAGATCTTTCCCTTTCAGGAATTTATGTCAAGCATGCACATTTGTAATTTGTTATAATTTCATATAAACTCAGGTGAAAGTATATTGAATTTGTTCTTCAGGATAAGAGCCTCCTATAATCCCCTTTAGTTATTTGCAAGATATTGAAATGTTTTCATTAGTATTTGTGAAGTCAAAAATCCATTTGGGGGGTAAGAGGACTTTAGAGAGTTGAGGTGGGCTGTGGGTTTGTTTGTTTTTAAAGCTAGTGCTAGTGTTAGATTGGAAGGGGGGGATAAAGGAAAAACGAGTGTTGAAAATATCTAGTTTGCAAGCCCAAGATAGACAGTATCTAGCGATTCCTTCTCATTTCCTCTCCACTTACCCCCCCCACCCCTGCCCTCAAAACCCTTATCCTCAAGTTCCTGCTGTGGTTCAATGAATTAAGGACCCAATATTGTCTCCGAGGATGCAAATTCAATCCCTGGCCTCACTTAATGGGCTAAGGATCCGGCATTGCTGCAAGTTACAGCATAGGTCTCAGGTGCAGCTGGAGTCTGGTGGTGGTGTAGCTGTGGCGTAGACCCAGCTGCAGCTCTGATTCAACCCCTAGCCCCAGAGCTTCCATATGCTACAGATGCAGCCTTAAAAACAAAAATCACCCTTCAGCCCAACGCTTTCTCCTCCCTAGTGTAGGGAAAAGAGGCTATAGTAATTTAGTTGACAGTGTTTTAATCATAGTAGGTAAATAATAAATAGGCATAGATACCTACCATTTGCTTGAATGGGTAATTTGGTTTTGCTCATGCTCTTGGAATAATTTTGATGGGAAGAACAAAGGAGAGTTGAGAAAAACAGTTGATCCTTAATAATAAACGAAAAATATAGAAATCTAGAAAATACTATAGAAAAATTAACTGCGTACAATATAGATGTTACAAACTCTAGAGGTACTCTATTGAAAATGATGGTTTAATACTAAAAACAAATCCCATACATTACAACGTTATTCTTCTGTTTCTAGGGACCATCTGTTCTACTCCCTTATCTTCCAGACTCTTTATGGTGATTGTGTTGTACTTAGGAGATGTCTGTGTTTGTGGACCTCATGTATCCACCTGGCTGTAGTATTTTATTTTTTTGTCTTTTTTTGTCTTTTTTTTGCTATTTCTTGGGCCGCCCCTGCGGCATATGGAAGTTCCCAGGCTAGGGGTCGAATCGGAGCTGTAGTCTCCGGCCTATGCCAGAGCCACAGCAACGCGGGATCCGAGCCACGTCTGCAACCTACACCACAGCTCACGGCAACGCCGGATCGTTAACCCACTGAGCAAGGGCAGGGACTGAACCCGCAACCTCATGGTTCCTAGTCGGATTCGTTAACCACTGCACCACGATGGGAACTCCTGGCTGTAGTATTTTTAAATTAGTGATTCTCTCACTTTTGAACATAAGAGTTTTTAACAATTAAAAAAAAGTATAAATTCTTAGGTGATAGTAGATTATGTGACAAAATACATAGTGTCCCAGACTCCTAGGAACTCAGTAACAGTTTCTGTATTTTCTTAATTATGGTAAAATTTCTCTGCATTTGAAAAACAGTGTATACACTGCACAAGACATATTCTTTCTAAATGCTTAAAGGACATGGTTTCATGGACCTCTTGTAACTAAATGAGGTCCATGATGACATGGTTTGGGAACTGCTTGAACTAATCCATTATTTCTGTTATATGAAGGTACAATCTGATTCTCTTTCACATTTTCCTCCTTGCTCTTAATAATCCATAGAAAATTCTAAGATGGCAAAGATGTTTTTAAATTGTTTTTCATTCAGTTAAATAGTATTCGAGGTAATACATTCAAGTTTTTTGTTTTCATTTTCTACTTTATACTGGTAGAAAATGATAATAGTTTAAACATTTATGTACAGGTATATTTGAATCTCTTTGTATGTATAATCAGTGGATTCTACCTTCATAAAGGAATCAATGAATAGTTACTGTGGCAGTATGAACTAATTAACAAAGGTCTTTTTATAATATTAAAATAGCTTTAAAAAATTAATACAGATATTGTTTTCAGTGAGGATTTTCCTTCTTCCAAAAACTGTTAGATTGGAGAATCTATTATCTTGGTTCATATTCAGAAACATACTATTTAGGTTAACCAGAATGTTTTGGAAATTTTGAAACAGTTTGACTCTTTCATTGGGGAAGGTGCCTTTCAAAATGGAGTTTGAAAGTTAATGTAAAGAGGTATTTGGAATTTTGTAAGATGATAAGAGAGCTCATTAGTTTACATTTCTTCATTGGTTATTTCTGCTGTTACTTTTATTGTCCGTTTGAATGTGCTCTGAGTCTGTATTTAATGTTAGTCATTGATAGAAATACAAAGCCTCTTTTTTGGTCATTAGCACTCTTTCCTCGGCATCCCTTCAAAACAATTTGAAGATCCTTGAAAACTGGAAGAAAACACCATCATTTTTTCATGCAACAAGATTAATAGTTATTTACTATAGGGAATATTATTGTAATGATATTTTTTTCATCCTTTCAGGGTTTGAAAGTATTCTTGAAGGGCTGTTTGGACCTGCATTATTAAAAGATCTCAGTTTATTTAAAGGTATTCAAAAGCTTTTTTTGATACTTCAAATTTTTCCTGGTGACATAAATGTGCCGTGGTGACTTAAGCCCCAGTCTCCTCCTCTTATTCACAGTTTTGTGTGGGTTGAATGTGTATCTATGTAAGCATCCTTTTCTGTGTAGTTAATAGTGCAAACATATTTATGAATAAGATGTTTTAACTAATTAGCAATTATTGCAAATAAGGAACCTATCTACTACATAGTGAGGGGTGTTTTTGTTGTTAAATATTTTAGAAGTTCTCATTTATTCCCTGGAAAGTGCTCTTTTGTGACTATTAACTTGTTATTCCTACTGTTTTTGCAGACTGTGAACCTGAAAGCATTTCTGATTGGACTTTTGATGAAAATTGTCTGTTCTGTTGTTTGAGAAGAGATAAAGTAAAGGTAACCAAGAAACTTGTGAAATTTGTCTACTATGGTATTTTACAGTTTTTATTTTTCTAAAATTTTGGTTACTTTGTTGGAGGACTTGTAGGAGAAGGAAGGTGTGGAATCCATATTTACTTAGAAAGGATTTGATAGTAACTCAGTGTTGTAATGTAGATTGTTTCTCATCTGTTGGTTAGCCTATTGAGCAAACTATATCCCAACATGCATTGCTCTGTTTACATAGTTCACTAGGCAGAATAATTAACTACGTCTCACACTGTTCTGTTTATTTTAAATATGAAATATATGGTAAATCACATAACAGGACTTATTTGTACAGGAAGAACAGCAACATGGATCTGGATCAAGTAGTTATTAATTCATGTAGTTTTTGGTGGACTCTGGTTTATGCTTTAGGTAAAAGATGTTTCTTCATAATATTTGAGCATAGATGCTGTTTGTATTTCAGTTGTAGAAATTGGCTGTACCTTTGGGCTTCTGTTTTATTGCTTTGTGTTTGAACATAGAATTTTGGTTTAGAAACATTTCAGTTATTGGAAAACTTATTAATAATGGGCTTAGTATCTTATGTTTCTTTTCATGGTATTTCTGTTTTAAAGCTTTGGAAACATTTTGAATTCCTTCCTCTCCCTTATACACTTAACTTCAGATCATTGACCAGGTTCTATCAGTTCTTCCTCATTGAATTTCTTTTTTGTTGTTGTTGCTGTTTTAGGGCCACATTCATGCTATATGGAGGTTCCCAAGCTAGGGGTCAAAGTGGAGCTGTAACCGCTGGCCTATACCACAACCACAGCAACACCAGATTTGAGCCACATCTTCGACCTACAGCACAGCTCACCGCAACGCCAGATCCTTAACCCACTGAGCAAAGGCAGGGATCAAACCCGCATCCTCATGTGTCCTAGTTGGGTTCGTTAACCGTTGAGCCACAGAGGGAACTCCTCGAATTTCTTACTTCTTTCCACAGTCATCACAATAGTTCAGACCATAAGCATCATTTTTGGACTACTGAAATAGCATGAATGGTCTTTCTTAGTTTTCCTCAGTGTGTTAAATCCTGTTAAACTCCTCTCCTCCCTACCCCCCCCGATCCTCACCCCTCAGTGTGGAAATGTTACCTTGAACTCAGTCTCCAGTGACTTTACAATTATCTTTGGGATTCATTAGCCTACTGCTCAGTGCCTCAGTACCCTCCACACAGTTCAGAACACTTCTCTTTCAAATGATACCCCACTAATCTTCTTTCTATACCCTTTCTATCAGCTAAACTCACATCATCATTTGTATTAAACAACCTACTTTTACCATTTGGACTATGACATTTGCATAACCACTGTTCTTTATAGTTTGAAATTCCCCTTGCCCTTATTCTTAGCTTAAGCACCCCCCCTTCGTATAAATGGTATACCTCTGCTCTTATTGCTGTTTCAGTCCTTCACACTATTGTAGTAAAAATTATATCCTTATTTATCTATCTGCCTTATTTTGTTCATCCTTTTCTGTTTGAATCTTGTGTTCCTGACTACATTGTCAGCCTCTGAAGACTGAACCATGATGTATGCTTCTTTGTACCCCTGCATGTAGCTACTCTACCGTTGTTGGCAAGTTGCTTTAAAATTGAAAGCCAGTTTAAGAGCTTCTTAATGTTCTTTGATGGCATCTTTTTTGCTCGGTACATGAAACAGTTGTTGCTGTGACTATTCAAGATGGTCTGTTTTCATTGACTTAATAAAGAAAATGTTTAGAAATTGTGGTTTGAAAAAACCAGAAAATTAAGCAATGACCAATGAAATTAAAGCTTATCATTTTAAACTGAGTCTGTGCGCACCCATGTTGTTACTATTGAATAAATTATTAAATAGGCGTTTTGGTAGCAGAGAAGAGGCCAATGATTAATTACCTTTTTTTCAGAATAGGATTGGGAGGAAAGCCCTTCTGTGTTCAGTAGTTGCATGTAATATATTCTTCTAATATGATTGAGTTTTCTATTGCTATGTGAGGATAAAATATTGCATGAAATTTTCAGAAGAAAATACAGAAATAGCAAGGCATGAAACCTTGGAGTAGCTATTTTTTATTGTTTGTAGTTCCATAATTTTTAGTGGTGTTCTAATTAGGAAGAATATTTCCATTTGAAAACCTAGAGAAATGTGGGAAGGCTGTTTTTCTCCTTTAGACATTTCACTAAATGTTTTTGAAATTTATGTCTTTTGGGGATAGCCATAATATCTATGGAAAATAGGAAAAGAAAGCCTAGAAAATATAACTTACCAGGTATATAGCATTAGTTGTGTTAGATTTAAAATGAATGTGTTGCAACTCTGCAGGCACTTGGAACATCTCGTCTGAGAAGGACTAGAACCTGAAAATTAAATGCATCCACTAGGTTGAAAGCTTGCAGTTTAAGGCTGATTTAAGATTCCAAAAAAAGAATATGTGGGGAGTATGGTAACAGCCAATAGGTGGCAGCATAGAGCACAGTGTTGGAATCTTGAGGTCGGCATGGTGAGGCAGGTATCTAGGTAATGTTTGGAAAAGTTGTTAGAAACATTCAACTGATATTTAGGAAGGAGATGGAGGTTATGTGCATTTTTTAGTTAATTGGATTTTCATTGGATACAGGCTGTTAGAATGTATAAATACATTTTTTATATTTACTTCTAAAAATATCTAGGTAAAAAATAATAAGTAGCCTCTTTGGAAAACAGAACAGGAATTCTCACCTAGAGATTAGTAAAGCAATTGCTTATCTTCACTTGTGTGGTTAGAAAAATAATTTGTAAGGGAAAGAACTGTTTTTCAGTTTGTTTTTGTTTTGGTTGCACTCACAGCATATGGAAATTCCTGGGCCAGAGATTGAATCTGAGCCGCAGCCTTGACCTACACCACATCCTTTTAACACACTGCACCAGGCCAAGGTCAAAAATCCATGATGCCACAGAGACAATGCCAGGTCTTTTACCTGCTGTGCCACAGCACAAACTCCCAGACTGATGTTTTTTTGAGCATCTACTATGTGCCAGTTACTTTTATTTGTTCCCATTTAATCTTCACAACAACTGTATAAAGTTGGTTAAAGACATTCCAGTTTTACAAATAAATGGAAAGGGTCAGAGAGACTAAATTATGGGCAAAGCCACATACCTTGCATTTGGTTCATGTTTTTAGAAGCCATGCATTTTGATACTAAAACTAGAAACATGAACATGGAAAGTGGTAGAGCAAGAATTAAGTAGCACTTGGGTTTCCTTTGTGGCTCAGCTGGTTAAGAACCCAACATATCCTCAAGGATTCAGGTTCAATCCCTGGCCTTGCTCAGGGGTTAAGGATCCTGCGATGCCTCAAGCTGATCCTCAGCTGTGCTAGGAGTCTGTTAATGAGTGCCTGCCTGCCTGCCTGCCTGCCTTGCTTGCTTTTTCCTTTCTTTTCTAATTGTTGGGCATGTGGTAGGCACTCTAAAATATTTACTTAAATCAGTAAGAAGTCAGTATACTTAATAAAGTCGAAGTATTATAATGTTAATAGCTAACTGTTTTGAGTGCTTATGTGTGTGAAGCATATATACAAATTCTCTGTATTACTCATTCATGAGGATTTTATACTTTTTCTTCTTTTTGAAATAATTTTAGTCTTATGAAACAGTTGCAAAAATTATAAAAAGAATTCTTCTATACCCTTTACCCAGGTTCCCCAAATCTTAATATCTTATGTAACCACAGTACAGTTAATAAAAATCAGAAAATTAACATTGATGCAATGCTATAGTCAGCAAACCTTTCAGAATTCACCAGTTACCCCAGTAATGTCATTTTGCTGGTCCAGGAACCAATCTAGGATCACACTTTGTATTATAGTTGTCATGTCTCCTTAATTTCTTTTAGTCTGGAATAGTTCTGCTTTTCTTTGTCTTTCATAACATTGACACTTTTGAAGAATACTGGCAAACTGATTTGTAGAATGCAATTTAGGTCTGTGTGGTGCTTTCTTATGATTGAATTCAGGTTATGCATTTAGGGCAAGAATTCCACATAATCGATGTTGTGTCATCCTTCTTGCACCATCTTGGGAAGCACATGGTGATGTTTCCTTTGATCACTTGGTTAAGATCATGTCTGTAAGTTTTCTCTGCTGTAAGATTTCTTTTTTTCCCTTTTGTATGTAATAGGTATCTTGTAGAGACATACTCTGAGATTTTGTAAATATCTTTTTCTTCATACATTGAAGTCTCTCATACATTAATTTTAGCATTCATTGATGTGTCTTGCTTTAAAAAATTACCACTGTGGTGTTTATCAGGTGTTGATTTTCTATTTCTATTATTTCTTTGACCTCTATTAGGTGGAATCCTACTGTAAGGAAGAAGTTTACCTTCTCTCTGTTTCTGTTTGTTTACCATTGTGGACTCATGTATTGTTTTTTTTTCCTGTGGATTATAATGTATTATAATCACTGTTTATTTTGTAGTTTAAATTGTCCTAGACTTGGCCATTGGAAAAAGCCCTCCCCATTGGCTCCTTCTATTTGGGTTTTTGGGTTTTTTTCTCTACGTGTTCCTATCACTTCTTTACTTTTTTGGCACCAAAAAATGTTCTGTCCTTATCTTTGTTTTTCCTTTTCCAACCCGATTTCTCCAAGGAATCTAATCTCTTTTAGTTGCAAAATTGTATAAGAAAGCAAGATGCTAGGTGTAATTGCTTCTAGAATGTCATTGCTTTTAGGCCTCCTCAGTTGTCTGAGCTGAGGAAATATATGTGTACTTAAATATACATACATAATACATTCTGTATTTTTTTCAGTATCTGTTATCCTTGTGAGGCTTTTATAACTGTATGATTGTGTTGGTAGTATGAAGAGCTGATCCAGTTGTAGGGAGAGTATTGGAGAGGTGGGAAGAATTAAAAATTACTTTCAAACAAAGGCTTACTGTATAGTACAGGGAACTATATTCAGTCTCCTGGGAAGGACCATGATGGAAAATAATATTTAAAAAAGAATGTGTGTGTGTGTATAGACACACACACATACATATACCCATATATATGGCTGAGTCATTTTGCTGTACAGTAGGAATTAGCACAGCGTTGTAAACCAACCATAATTTTTTAAAAAATTACTAGTGGGAGTTCCCGTCATGGCGCAGTGGTTAATGAATCCAGCTAGGAACCATGAGGTTGTGGGTTCGATCCCTGGCCTTGCTCAGTGGGTTAACGATCTGGCGTTGCCGTGAGCTGTGGTGTAGGTCGCAGATGCAGCTCAGATCCCGTAGGCCGGCAGCTGCAGCTTGGATTAGACCCCTAGCCTGGGAACCTCCATATGCCGCGGGAGCGGCCCAAGAAATGGCAAAAAGACAAAAATAATAATAATAATAAAAATTACTAGTTTATATTCCTAAAGATGGACTAATTCTATGTGATGAATCAATCTATGGTGATGGCTATTCTTTTGTATGGCTGAGTTAGAGATAGCCATTGTAAATAGCATAGATGTTTTAGTAACTAAGGATAGTGCAAGATAGGATGTTGTACCAGAATATAAAGAATATAAAAGTAGCCATGCTCTTGGGTTTATTGTAAGATTGTTAGAGAGTGACTGGCATGTTAGAAGAGTGTTTTAAGAAGTTAGAGTTTGACCTCTATTTTTGGAGGATATATATATATAGGTCTGGATAGGCAGAGACCAGTGGGGCACATCCTGGGTGGAGCAGAGCATTTATTTTTGTAAGTAACCAGCAATAAGACCAGAATTAGATTATAGATCTCTTTCATTGCTCATCTACTCTCAGGAAGCGAGTAACCATATCCTTTTTATATTTATCACTAGTCTATCGTGTTGTATTTACTCCAGACATTTCATAATTTCCTGTTTCATGAGTATACTTTAATTAGAAGTTCAGATATATCCTTTTCCATTTTAATTTTTATCTGTTCTAATATGTTGAAAATCTATAGTAAGAGCAGATGCTAAATCTAGTTCTCATTGTATTCTACAACATATATTTATGTCAAATATATTAGTTTGGGTATATTTTATCACTGTTTAATGTGACTTGTCTGTGTTCACAGTACCTATGATATAAAAGGAACTGTGGAAGAAAAATGTATCAATATAGTGTCTATTAGGAATGAGAAAGAAGAAACAAATGTGAGAAGTTTAAGGGTTATTTATTTATGAGACTTAAATAGATACAGGGTAGAATTAAATGGATACCACAGATTAGCACATGATTATTTTATCAGTTCATTGTATAAATCTAAGTTGCCAGACTTGACTGTTATTTTTCCAGGGGCTTTCATATAGATTGTTTCAAAAAATTAAGGAAAACCACTTGACACAGTGAATCAGTGCTTAACCAAGATTAAACATCAAAGAGATTTGGGATTTGATTTTTACTCGTGGGGGGGGGTCATAGTTTTTAAATATATATTCCCAATATATGTGGTCCTCCCCCCAAAAAAAAGCATACAGACTTGGAGAAACCATTAATTGGAGAGTAACTTCACTGTGTATAATTTTATATTGTCAGAGGTAACCAGTATATTAGTCATATGACAGATTTATTAAATGCCTGGTTCTGTGGTGAACCAGAGAAGAAGTTAAACTGAAGAAGCTAGAAATGGATCCCTCCTTGCTCATGAAATGTTGTGGCAAATCAATTAAAGGAGGTTTAAATTAAGGAGAGTTAAATCCTTCATCCTGCATGCCCAGGTCCAAAGCTCTGACATAGGTAGGAAATATTGAAAGTAAAATGTCCCTCCTTGATTCTCATATATAGTATTTTAAAAGGCAGTAGATGATACAAGAAAATATATGTACTCTAGCAGTTGAGAGGTGCAGTAGATGGCACTGGAACTGCCTAATCAAGGACCTGGAGTTCAACCTGAACCTCAAAAGGACCTGTGTTTTAAGGCACTTAATTTGGTAGTTATGTTTAGGATGTAATGGAGAGAAAATTAGAGGAGGTTCTTGTAATTATCCAGAAAATGAGCCTGAACTAGGGTCTTGACTGTGCAGATGCATAAGGAAATAATGTATGTAAATAATCTGGGATAAAGAATTGTCAAGGAGTACCCATTATGGCACAGCGGAAACAAATACAACTAGTATCCATGAGGGTGCTAGTTCGATCCCTGGACTTGCACAGGGAGTTAAGGATCCAGCATTGGTGTGAGTTGTGGTGTAGGCCACAGACGTGGCTTGGATCCCATGTTGCTGTGTCTGTGTTGTAGGCCAGCAGCTGCAGCTCCAGTTTGACCCCTAGCCTGGAAACTTCCATATGCCATGGATGTGGCCCTAAAAAAAAAAGCAAGAAGTTAAAAAAAAAATTGTCTAAACCTCAGGGATTACATGTATATATAAATAAGAGAGAGTGAAGTAATACTGATGTTAGTCTTTCTAAGCCAAGATGACTTAGCTTGGTAAGTTAGTAGAGGTTGACAGAGGAGAAAGGGGGAAGGTATAGTGGCCAATTTTTATGGTAAGGATAATGAGGGTATTAGCTGGAAGCAATTTTTGATGAAAGTAAACATTTAGTCCAGTAGACAGGATTGTGGAAATTGAGTTGAAATAAGAGGTCTGAGCTGAATACATTTTTGGAGTGTTCCTAACTAGATATGGGATTGGCTTATTTGAGCAGATGAATTTTTGATAAGGGGTAAAGCACAAAATACTGAGAACTGAACAAGACCTTCATTTTAGGAAGTAGGAAGAAGAATCAGATTGGAAGGAAGATAAAATCATAGAATAAATGAGTTGTCCATCTTGAATCTGGCATTTTTCTGACCCCATTCTGTATGATTAGTAGACAGATGGATTGTCATGTTTATTGCTCTAATGCAGTCTTCAATGCCTTTTCCCCAGATAGACCCTAAATGGGTTGAGCAAGTACCCCCAACATATAACTCTGGTGGGCTTTGAGAGAAGAGCTTCTCAAGAATACTGATTGTGGGAGGTAGACTATAAGTCTGTCAGGGTTAATGAATAAGTGGGTATCGTGAGAGTTAAGAAATGGATGTAATCTATTGGTTTGAAAAATTCTTAGTGTCTGAAATGATGAAGAAAACAGGACCGTAGAAATAATGGACAGTTGGTTTAAGTAAAGATATTTTGGGGGGGAGCATAATATTTATACTTAGGGAAGAAAAGAAACTAGAGGAAAGGAGGAAATTAGTTATTAAAAGGAGGGAACAGGAGTTCCTATCATGGCTCAGGGGTAACAAACCTAGCTAGTATTCATAAGAACACAGGTTCCATTCCTGGCCTTGCT
Organism: Phacochoerus africanus; assembly: GCF_016906955.1. Lineage (NCBI taxonomy): Eukaryota > Metazoa > Chordata > Mammalia > Artiodactyla > Suidae > Phacochoerus > Phacochoerus africanus. Next base: position 108,672,618 of record NC_062558.1, read on the forward strand.
CAATGGGTTAAGAATTCAGTGTTGCCATGACTTGTGACATAGGTTGTAGAGGCTCAGATCTGGCGTTGCTGTGGCTGCCAGCTGTGGCCAGCAGCTGCAGCTCTGATTGAACCCCTAGCCTGGGAACTTCGCTGTGGGTGTTGCCCTGAAAAGAAAAAAGCGGGTAGGGAAACAGATGAAGAAGGCGAGAACCAACAAGAAATTAGTTTCTGATCAGGAGTTCCCATTGTGGCGCAGTGGGAACAAATCCGACTAGTAACCCTGAGGTTTCAGGTTCGATTCCTGGCCTCGCTCACTGGGTTAAGGATCCGGCATTGCCGTGAGTTGTGGTGTACGTTGCAGACACGGCTCAGATATGGCATTGCTATGGATGAAGTGTAGGCCGGCAGCTCCGATTCGCCCCCAGCCTGGGAGCATCCATCCATGTGCCATGGGTGCGGCCCTTAAAAAAAAAAAAGAAAAGAAAAGAAATGGTTTCTAATCAGCTATGAGAGATTCTTACTGAAATTAGAATACAGTCAATGTAACTATAGGATTTAACGGCTGGAATTAAAAGGAGGCAAGAATGCCTAAGTATAAGAATCCTGGTTACACTGACTTGCTCACGCTGAGAAAGAACAGTGAGGAACTCTGAGCCGTGAAGGCACTGTTTTGAAAAATAGCAAGGGGGAATATGGTAACTTTACTCCTCTCACTTGAATTGCTGTTTGGTGTTTTCTAGTTATTTCAGCAACAAAAAAGATAGTTTCAAGAAAATCAGAAAGATTGCTTCATCCAACAATGCTTTTTTAAAAACATTTTTTGGTTATTTTTTCTGTTTTTTGTTGTTTGTTTTTTTTTTCTCTAATTGAGATATAATTGACATATAACTTTTTAGTATCAGGTAAACAACATATAACGGTTAATATCTGTGTATATTGCAAAATGATCACCACAATAAATTTAGTTAATATTCATCACCACACAGATATAATTTTTTTCTTGTGATGAGAATTTTTAATATTCATACTTGGCAATTTTCAAGCATATAATACAGTATTATTAACTATAGTCACCATGCTATACATTACATCCCCAAAACTTAATTGATTTTGTAACTAGAAGTTTGTACCTTTTACCACCCTCACCAATTTGACACCCTTCTGCCACCTGTTTTCTGTGTCTGTGAGTGGAATGTTTCATTTTTAGAACCCACATATAAGTGAGGTCATACGATATTTGTCTTTCTCTGACTTATTTTATTTAGCATAATGTCCTCAAGGTAGCAACCATATTATCACAAATGGCAAGGCTTCTGTAAAAAGCTTAGTATTATACCATTGTGTGTATATGTTTAGGTAGGTAATTGGACCAACCACATTTTCTTTATCCATTCATACATCTGTGCACACTTAGGTTGCTTCTGTATCTTGGCTGTCATAATTAATGCTGCAGTGAACATGAGGATGCCTGTATCTTTTTGAGTTGTTTTTGTTTCCTTTGGATAAATATCCAGAAGTGGAATTGCTGGATAATATGATAGTTCTGGTTTTTTTGAGGGATGGTCAAATCTTTTTTCCACGTAAGTTGCACGATATTACATTCCCAGCAGTAATGCATAAGGACCTCAGTTTATCCACATCATCCCAGCATTTGTTGTCTTCCATTTATTTTTTGTTTTTATTGTCATTTTGATTGTCATTCCCTAATAATTTTGGTGTTGAACATCTTTTCATGTGTTTATTATTTTATCAAGTACCTTGCCCATTTTTAAATCAAGTTTTGTAGTTGTTTAGTTGTACAAATTCTTTGTGAATATTAACCTCTTACGAAATCTATTATTTGCAAAGATTTTATCCCAGTTTATAGGTTACCTTTTCACTCAGTTGATTATGTCATTTGATAAATGGAAGTTTTTAAAATTTTGGTGTTTATCTATTTACTTTCGTTGCCTGTTCTTTTGGTGTTATATCCAAAAAATCATTGTCAAATCCACTATTATTGAAGCCTTCCACCCTGTGTTTTCTTCAGAGGGTTTTATAATTTTAAGTCTTTTATCCATTTTGAGTTTATTTCTGTGTATAATATAAGGATGCAACTTGATGCTTTTTATTTACATGTGGATATCCAGTTTTCCCAACACCACTTGTTAAAGAGTCATTGAATGGTCTTGGCACCCCTGTCAAAAATTATTTGGCCATACATGTGAGGGTTTATTTCTGGACTCTATTCCATTCCATTATTCTATGTGTCTTTCTATGCCAGTACCATATTTTTTTAAATTGCAGTAACTGGTGTGTAACATTATGTAAGTTTTATGTGTGCAGATTGTATTTCTACTTAATGTATACACTACAGCATGCTCATCACCAAAAATTCAGTTTTCGTCTATCACCATACAGTTGATACCTTTATCTGGCTCCTCCTCCTCCTTCCCCCCTTTGTTCTTGGTATCTACATGTTTGATTTATTTGTTCATTTATTCTGGGGTTTTTTTTTGGTTTTGTTTGTTATATTCCATGTATGAGTGAAATCACATGGAATTGTCTTTCTCCATCTGACTTACTTTACTTAGCATTAAGACCCTCAACTTTCATCCATGTTGTTGCACATGGCAAGGTTTCACCTTTTTATGTCTGAGTAGTATTCGATTATATGTAATATATATAATTGTGTGTGTATATATACACTGTATCTTCTCTATCCATTTATTGATGTAGAGAAAAGGGAACTCTCATACAGTCAATGGGAATGTAAATTGGTACAACCACTATAGAAAACAGTGTGTAGATTCTTCAAAAAATTAAGAATAAAATGATATACCATATGATCCATCTATCCCACTTCTGGGTGTTTATCCAAAGAATTCAAAAACACTAATTGGAAAAGGTACATGCACCTCTGTGTTCATGGCAGCATTATTTACAATTATCCAGATATGATAACAACCTAAGTACTGTATTGTTTTGATTACTGTAGCTTTGTAATAAGTTTTGAAATTAGGAAGTGTGATACCTCAGAGTTCCCGTTGTGGCATAGTGGAAATGAATCCAACTAGGAACCATGAGATTGCAGGTTCAATCCCTGGCCTTGCTCAGTGGATTAAGGATCCGGTGTTGCTGTGAGCTATGGTGTAGGTTGCAGACGTGGCTTGGATCTCGCATGGCTGTTTCTATGGCGTAGGCCAGCAGCTGTAGTTCCAATTAGACCTCTAGCCTGGGAAACTCCATGTGCCATGGGTGCAGCCCTAAAAAGGACAAAAAAAAGAAAGTGTGATACCTCCAAATTTTTTTCTCTTTTCCAAGATTGTTTTGGCTGTTTGGAGTCTCTTCCAATTCTATATGAATATTAGCATAAATTTTTGTATTTCTGCAAAATACACCATTAGGGGAGTTCCCATCATGGCTCAGAGGTTAACAAACCCGATTAGTATCCATGAGGATGTGGGTTTGATCCCTGGCCTCCTTCAGTGGGCTAAGGATCCGGCATTGCTCTGAACTGTATGTAGATCACAGACGTGGCTTGGATCCAGTGCTGCTGTGGCTGTGGTGTAGACCAATAGCTACAGCTCCAATTTGACCCCCAGCCTGGGATCCTCCATATGCTGTGGGTGTGGCCCTTAAAAAAAAAAAAAACACACCATTAAGATTTTGATCGAGGTTACATTAACTATGTGGATGATTTGTGGTAGCATTGACATCTTAACAGTGTTAAATCTTAGCCCTTGTATTTTTTATGTTTATTTTTTCTTTTAAAAGTTTTATTAAGTTCCTCATTTCTTTTTTGTGTGTGTGTGTTTTTGCCTTTTCTAGGGCTGCTCCCACTGCATATGGAGGTTCCCAGGCTAGGGGTCCAATTGGAGCTATAGCCGCCAGCCTACACCGGAGCTACAGCACCGCCAGATCCAAGCCACGTCTGCAACCTTCACCACAGCTCACAGCAATGCCGGATCCTTAACCCACTGAGCAAGGCCAGGGATTGAACCCACAACCTCATGGTTCCTAGTCGGATTCATTAACCGCTGAGCCATGACGGGAACTCCAAGTTCCTCATTTCTAAATTTAAAATGAACTATTTATTTCACCCTTATTATGTCAGAAAGTACTGGCCACTGCAGTTGAAATAAAGGTACTGTAAATAATTAAAAAGTTTTAGCTACTGATGCTATTTTCAAGAAATTTGTTGTCTAGTGGAAGAGGTAAGAAATATTTATACATAAATAAATATGATACAGGTGATAAAAGTAGTGCTGTCAGAGCAGCATATGTAAATCACTACAGGAGTTTAGAAAAAGGCAAGATTACCCTCAGCAGCTGACTTTGTAATACTGTTACCTCCAGTGTGCAGTTGGCTCTTCAAGTGTTTATAGTAATCTTGAGTATCTGGAGAAATCCATAGTCATTACTGAGAGCAGATTCAGTAAGTCTTGTAGTTCCCGTCTTGGCGCAGCAGAAACGAATCTGACTAGGAACCATGGAGGTTGCGGATTCAGTCCCTGGCCTTGCTCAGTAGGTTAAGGATCTGGCGTTGCCCCAAGCTGTGGTGTAGGTCGCAGACGCAGCTTGAATCTGGCGTTGCTGTGGCTCTGACGTAGGCCGGCAGCAACAACTCCAATTAGATCCCTAGCCTGGGAACCTCCATATGTCTCAGGTGCGGCCCTAAAAAGACAAAAGACATGCATATGCACACAAAAGAAAAATTCAGTAAGTCTTTTAATTGAGCCTGGATTGTGGCTGAGAATTGGGATAGTATAAACTTTTCCAACTAGTGGAAGGATATAAGAAACCCTTGCTATTGACTGGGATGGCTTACATTTGTCTTTCAATGTTTTAATAACTATATGAGTGTAATAGAAGAAAAATTATGGCAAGAAATTCTGATTATAAATACTGGTGAGTTACATATATGGTAATAATAGTCATTTGCCACTTGTACTTTAAGCTTAATTTCCATGTACAGTAACAACAATTAGATACACTGACAGGAGTCATTCATAGTTAAGTTTGTTGTATATCTCTAATACTTTAACCCTTGATAGGTATTCAGGTTTCAAACTTTGTTTTCCGATTCTTTAACCTGCTTGACAAAATTGAAGGTAACATAATGATATACAGTAAGCATTGTAAGCACAACAATGCATATTTGGTTAATGTAAAAAGCAGTAACTTACCTGAAGTAAGAAGGTTTCTTTTTAGATAACTGATCTTAGAGAGTATAAACATTTAAAATGGTGGATCCATTTTCCCTAAGACTTGCTGGCATTTAAAATAATAAGACCTAGGAGAGTGGCATTTAAATCAGTGCGTTGCATCTTGTCAGCTCTTTTTAGTTCATTGCTTGAAATGTCAGTAAGCCATCGATAGCTAAAGGCCCATGGCTGTTACCAAAGGCCCATGTTCTACTTGGGTAGGCCTTGCTCACATAATTATTACAAAGCCTATATGTAGGCATATACTTCTAATTCCTAGATTTTCTATACTATTTTTTAAAAATACCATTTAAATTTGGAGAATCTAGGTACGGAGTGGGAATGATATGAATTAAGACAGGAACGGCTCTAAAATGTCACCCCTTCAGTTTTATATCGCAGTTCTAAAATCTAGGCCATCTTTCTTTTCCCAAGTGGAACTTGTTTTTTCTTCATTCTCTTTCCTGAGGTGCTCTGTCTCAAAAAGAAAATCAGCAACTTTATGTAAGTGACCCCCTTGCCCCATTCTTACCCCTCAAAAAAACCCCAAACCCAAATGTGGCAACTTTAGAGTTACAGAAGAAACTTTAATGTTCGTCTTTTGTTTGTTTGTTTAAAGTTTAACTTTATTAACTGTTTGTTGCCCTGAGAACTGACTACCACGCTGATAAAATTTTTGCTGCTTTATTTATTCAGTAATGTCCTAGCTGTTTTCGGGGACCAATAGAGATACTTCTAGTTCTTAGAGAAATTTAATAATTCTGTCAGGGGTCAGCAAACTATGACCTGTCTCCAAATCCAGCCCACAGTCTATTTTTGTAATGCCTACAAGCATAAAGAGGTGATTGGGGGAAAAAGGAGAAATGTTATAGGACTGTATGTAGCCTGCAAAGCCTAAAATAGTTGCTATCTGGATCTTGACAGGAAAGTTTTTATTCTGTTTTGAGTATCTTTATCAGATTGTTGAGACTAAGAGAATGCTGAAAGATGTTACGTTCCACATCCTTCTTAATATTATTTGTTTTTCTTCCTCTAACTGTGCACCAAAGCAGCAACACAAGCAAGTATAATTTAATGGCAAGACAGCTGGGATTATAGGGAAGAGGAAAGGGATATTTGACTTGTGGAAGAAAAGTAGGGTTCAGCATTCATCCACCCTTACCTTTTTAAACTTTTTACTTTCAAATAATTTTATCTTTATAAAAAAGTTTAAAAAATAGCACAGAAACTTCTATGTGCAGTTCACCTAGACTCATCATTTAACATTTTGCCGCATTTGCCTTAATTCATTCTCATTATTTCTCATAGATATTACATATAACACTACACACAGTTTTTCTGAACCATGTGAGGTAAGTTACAGACATCTTACCCCTTGTAACTCTTTATTCCTAAGTATTTTGTGTTTATTTCCTATTTCCTAAGAATAAGTATATTCACTTACTTAACTACACAGTACATTACCAAAAATCAGTAAAGTTAATTTTGATATATTATCTAATCTTTGAATTTCATTTAAAATTTTCCAATTGTTCCAGTGAATATAGTTTTTTACCCCCTCATTTAATCTAAAATCCAATTTAAGATCACTCACTGAATTTGATTTTCACTACTCTTTAGTCTCCTTTGATCTAGAATGGTTCCAGCCTTTTATTTTTAATGATGTTGATATTTTTTTAAGAGTACAGGTCATTCATTTTGTAGAATGTCTCACGATTTAGGTTTTCTAATTGTTTCTTCATGGTTAAATTCAAGTCATTATCTTTTATGGGAATATTAAATAAGCGATATGTCCTTGCCAGTGCATCACATCATGAAATGCACACAGTGTCACTTTAGTAGGTGATGTTGACTTTGGCAAGGTTGATGCCCACTAGGTTTCTCCACTGAAATATTACTATTTTTCTCCTTGTGATTATTAAGTAATTTATAGACAGATACTTTGCTATCATGATAAATATATTTTCTTTATCAAACTTTAATCATTTCAGTTTTTTTTTTTTTTTGGTCTTTTTGCTATTTCTTGGGCCGCTCCCGCGGCATATGGAGATTCCCAGGCTAGGGGTCCAATCGGAGCTGTAGCCACCGGCCTACGCCAGAGCCACAGCAACGCGGGATCCGAGCCACGTCTGCAACCTACACCACAGCTCACGGCAACGCCGGATCGTTAACCCACTGAGCAAGGGCAGGGATCAAACCCGCAACCTCATGGTTCCTAGTTGGCTTCGTTAACCACTGTGCCACGACGGGAACTCCTCATTTCAGTTTTAATATTGATGATAATTTATTGCTAGAATAAGTAATTTCTCTCATGATTTGAAAACAGTGATCTAACTCCATCATTTCTTCGGTATTTTTTAGTTGACTTTACCCTGTTGAGAAAGAGCTTTCTTTTTTCTCTATCAATTGGGAATCGAGATTCTTATTCTAGTCAATAGGTTATCATATAGTGCTCCATATTTAGCTAGTGGGAACCCCTTCATGTTACCTCCTATGTCCTTTTGACATGTCCCCATCATTTTTTGAGCCCTGTCTTACTTTCTGGTACAGGGTATTCTAAGTTTATTTTGTCTTTTCTATGTTCCAATACTGGATTCCATTTTTCGAGGAGGAATCTGATTCCTTTGGTGAGGAACTGTTAATATATATACCCCCTTTTTTGGTCCAGTCTACGTACAGCTTCACTAAAGACCAAAATGTTGGGCAATAACAGCCTACTTATCTTCATTAAATGTCAATGAAAAAAAAGATCAAAATGCTACCAATTCATGGCCACTGGCATCGGTTCAGTATACTGTGCAAAGAAGTGGATGCCAAGTAAATGATACTGTTTTTTAACCTAAAAGTTGCTTGCTTGAGGAGAAAGAAAGTCACATGAGTTTTTGAAAATGTGTCACATTTCTTTGTGACTCTGAAAATGTAAGAGATCATTTCTTTGATTTCAAGTGACTAGTTCAAGAATCAGAATTCAGTGCTACATTCAGTATCTAGCATCTTTAAAACCCTGAATCTATTTGTAATGATTTTTATTGAGGTAATACTTACACAATAAAATACATCCATTTTAGAGTACAGATTAATAGATTTTGGAAAATGTGTGCAGTTGATAACAGCCAGCACAGTCAAGATATAGGACAGTTCCCTCACCTGTAAAAGTTTTCTTGTGCTCCTTTTTAGTCAGTCCCTGTATTGTATCTACAGACCCAGGCAATCACTGTAGTTTTATCTTTTCTAGAATTTTATGTTATAGGACTCATTCGGTATATAGTCTTCTGTTTGTGACTGCTTTCACCTAGCTTTTTTTTTTTTTTTTTGGCTTTTTAGGGCCGCAGCCGTGGCACATGGGGTTCCCAGGCTAGGAGTCGAATGGGAGTTGTAGCTACTGGCCTATGGCAACAGCAACACCAGATCCAAGCCGCGTTTGCAACCTGTACCACAGCTCACAGCAATGCCAGATCCTTAACCCAGCTGAGCCAGGCCAGGGATCGAACCTGCATCCTCATGGATACTAGTCAGATTTGTTTCCTCTGAGCCATGGTGGGAACTCCCCACTTAGCATAATTTTTAATATTCATTCTTGATTTTTTATGTGACTTTTCCTTTTGTTGCTGAATAGGTCTCTAGAGCATGAATATGCCACTATTTGTTTATCCATTTATTTTTCTTTTTTTATAGACTTTGAATTGTTTCCAAATGTTGGCTGTTAGGCTTATTCACATCTAAGTCTTTGGGCACATGTTTTCATTTCTCTGGGATAAACGCCTAGAATTGGAATTACTTGGTAGTATTTTAATTGCATATTTAACCTTATAAAATACTGTCACGTTTCACCAAAGTGACTGAACTATTTTGCATTTCCGTTAGCAGTATATGGGAGTTCCAATGTTCCACATTTTGCCAACATTGGATATTGTTGGTCTTTTTAATTTTAGTCATTCTAGTGGGTCTGTAGTGATACCCCATTGTGATTTTAATTTTCATTTTCCCTGATGACTAGTGATATTGAGCAACTTTCTCCGTACAGAGTATGTGAAACATTGTATCAAATTTTTGCCATTTAAAGAAACTAAGTTGTAATACTTCTTTCTATATTCTATATAAAATCTCTTATCAGTTTTTTCTCTTAAAATTCATGTTTTTATGTCCTATTCAAAAAATCTTGTCCTAATCCAGTGTCAAACACACAAAAAAATTTATTTTCCTCTAGAAGTTTAGTGATATTGACTCAACATTTTGGCTTATGATCTATTTCTAGTTAATTTTTGTATATGGTATGTGAGTTAAGTGTTGAGGTTTATTATATACTGTAAAATAATCAAGTTCCAGCACCATTTGATGTAAAGACACTCCCTCCACCAAACACATATAAGTGTATTTCTGAACTCTGTCCTGTGACATTGAACTATATGTCTGTCCTTACACTAATACCTGTGTCTTGATTGTTTTATCTTTGTGTCTTGAAATCAAGTAGTATGAATACTCTTTGTTTTTTCTTTTTCAGAATTGCTTTATTAATCTAGGTCCTTGACTTTTCTATATAAATTCTAAAATTAACTGTTCTTCAAAAAGCCCTTTATAATTTTGATTAGGATTACTTTGCATCTATAGATAATTTGGAGAGAATTGCCACATTAACAATGTGGAGTTTTCCAGTTTGTGATCATGGTTTATCTCATCTTTATTCACATCATCTTTAATTTCTTTTAGTGTTTTGTTGTGTCATTTCCCTTCAACCTGAAGAATTTCATTTTAGCATTTCTAGCAGTACAGAGAAACTACTTGTAGAGAAAATTTAGAAATTTATCTGAAAACATCTTTTGGCTGTTACTTTGTCATTCTCAAAAAAATAGTAAAAAACGATAAATGAATATATTGTATGGATTATGTAGTTTGAAATAACCAAAAGTTTAATAAAGAATTTGCGGTCTTTTTTCTGTTAATTGCGACCCATTCAGTATTATATCTTTTTTACTATTTTGGGTGATGGGTCATTAGACCACAAAGTGTTGATGACTTGCTGCAGCTCCCTTTTCCTCTACCTCTCCCTACCACACTCACAGCTCCCTTAAAAGAAATTTCCTTAAAAGAATGTTGGAAAATTGACACAAACTAGTGAGACAACCAAGAGAACATAGCGGCTGAAGATAGATGACCTATATTTTCCCTTGAAAGCTGTATATGGAATTAAGCTTTAAGTTTCTCCTCTCTCCCTTTCCCTTCCTCCCTTCTTCCCTCCCTATTTTGCCAGTGCTAGCAGTTAAAAAATAAAGGAAACATTCTTTTCATAATGACAGTAAAAATATAAAATAATATGTGGGAACTATATGAATAAACAACAGAATTGTAGGAGTTCCTGTTGTGGCGCAGTGGTTAACAAATCCGACTAGGAACCATGAGATTGCGGGTTCGATCCCTGGCCTTGCTCAGTGTGGGTTAAGGATCCGGTGTTGCCGTGAGCTGTGGTGTAGGTCACAGATGTGGCTCGGATCTATTGTTGCTGTGGCTCTGGCGTAGGCCAGTGGCTACAGCTCCAATTGGACCCCTGGCCTGGGAACCCTCCATGTGCTGCAGGAGCGGCCCTAGAAAAAGGCAAAAAGACAAAAAAAAAACAGAATTGTAATTGAGATCCATCCATTAAGCCATTTGGATAAGTATAAAGCAGTCCCTTAAAAGAGAAAACTAAATATTTTAAAGGATGTTACTTCTTCCTGAATTTCTAAGTATAACACCATTCAGATCAAAATACACATCTTTGCAGAACTGATTTTGGTGGGAACAGAATTGACTAGTGGATTTTAAATACAATCTAAAAGAATAAAACTAGAATTGCCAGAACATTTGGGAAAATATAAATGACAAGAGGGGTGACTGTCTCAAGTACAAAGATTTATAAATATGTAATTTTTTTTTCTGTCTTTTTAGGGCTGCACCTGTGGCATATGGGAGGTTCCCAGGCTAGGCGTCTAATCGGAGCTGTAGCCACTGGCCTACACCACAGCCACAGCAACGCCAGATCTGAGCTGCTTCTGCGACGTACAACCACAGCTCACGGCAACACCAGATCCTTAACCCACTGAACGAGGCCGAAGACTGAACCCGCAACCTCATGATTCCTAGTTGGATTCGTTTCCACTGTGCCATGCCAGGAACTCCCCAAATATGTAATAATTTTTAAAGTATGATACTGATGGGTTTTTTTCAGCTCCTTATTAAGGAGAGAGCTTTTAAAAAACATAATGACAACTCCCTACCCGAGAGCTACAGAATCAGAAGGTCTGGGAGTTATGTTCTAGGCATGAATACTTTTAAGAAGCTCACAGTAGATTCTAATATGTCAGAATCACCTCTGGCTATGAACCAACCAGTCTAGGTAGATTAGTTCCTGAATGCTGAAGAAAGGAACTTATAGGTGACACAAATTAGAATTCTAATCTCCAGCTTTATTTCCTCTTTAGCTCTGGGCCAGAAACTTGCTCTTTCATAAATAGGGATGATAAATGCAAAGAACAGTGTTTTTTTATTTACAGAAGAGTATGTCACATCATTTTGTTATTTTTTTTGCCACACCATGCATGATGATTCCTTTTAGAATTTATATATGGAGGAGAGGAAATGACATGAATTGTTTTATTTAACTTCCTATCTCCTGACTATTGATTAGCTTTTTTAGCCCTATGTTGTAGGAGGGTTTTGTTTTTTGTTCTTGTTCATTAATTTTGGTATACTTATGTACAGTGAGAGAGGATATTTTGTTTATATATCATTGCTATAAATTTTTAACTTGGTGACCAGATGCACCTGAAAAAAGTACATGATTTTGTGCTATATTTTTCATATTTGGTTATTATTCTGGATTAAAACAATCAAAACAACTGTTTAACTGGTAAAAATTATTTCAAAGCATTTATTTAAACTTGGGAAATGATTATCTTAAGGGCATACAGAAAATGGAGAATCATTTGTTTAAAAAAAAAAAATCTACTAAATCTCAATAAGAACAACAAGCGTCTATAGCATTTGAGCCATGATCCATTCCCATCCATTTCCCTGAGCCCTGTTTGAGGGAAACTCTCCTCTCAGCAGGAGGGGCAGACTGTGGGCATCTTTTATACCTTCTAGCTTCTTAACGCAAAACCTTTCATCCAGGCAGGTGAGATTAAAGGCGTAGGGCTCCCCTCCCTCACCTAACCTTTACTCTGAACTAAAGTCTGCTCTAGGCACAACAGGCTGCACGTACTAGGCCTCAGTTGCCCTGGGCTAGGCCTCATTCATAAGGCTGAAGTTCTATGCCAAGAGGGGCAAATCATCTGGCACCCCCACTCATAGAGCACAGAGGTTACTCTGAGAGAAGTGGGTCGCTGTCCCAGCCCCCAGTTCCTGTACACAAAGGTTCTTCCTAAGGCAGGCCTTAAAGGAACAGAGAATTTTGATAGCTCTCCCAAGAGGACTGACTTTATTTGGAACAGAGCTTGTGAAACAGTGTTGAAGATTATCAAGATCTTTGTGGTAAACAACTATAAGGAGGCTGGTAGCTCCTTGACACCAGTAGCAAAAAGTAACAGACAAGTTAGAAGTTTAAAAGAGAACCAGAAAGGATAGCAAGGAAATGCCTTCCTGGGGTCGCAGCAAGCCTGGAAGACCCTGACCCTGACGAAAGGCTCCACTTTTATTGGATCAGACTGAGGTTCAATTTACGCCCCAAGGTATGGCAAAACAGTAGAACAGTTTAGAGACTAACAGCTGGTTATATGATACCACTGCAGCAGATACACTGGAAGCTTATAAAGGGAAGACCCGAGGGAAAAACTTCTAGAGAGCCCAGCTGACAACATCCTCTGAGAAGTGCTATCAGACACTGCACACTGCTGGGGAACTAGAGATAAAGAGGCATCAATCGTAAAAAAGGGTCAGTCTGCAACTGTAACCATATTCTGTCCTAACAACAGAGCCCCCAAATGCATGAAGCAAAATGTGACAGAGTTGAAGGGGGAAAGAAACAATTCAGCAATAATTGGGTTGGACTTATCAGTAGCCCACTTTCAATAATGGATAGAGCATCTAGGCAGAAGTTCAACAGAGATGGAAAACTTGAACAACACTGTGAATCAACTAAACCCAGCAGGCATTTATAGAGAACACTCCACTCAACAAGAGCAAAGTACTCATTTTTCTCAAGTGCACATGAAACATTCTTCAGGAGAGACCGTATGCTAGGCCATTAAAGAATTACAGTTATACAAAATATGTTTTCCAACCACAGTAGAATGAAATTAGAAATCAGTTACAATGGAAGTGTGAGGAATTCACAAATATGTGGAAATTAAAGCATTTCTAAAAAAAAAAAATCAATGGATCAAAGAAGAGATCTTGAAGGAAATTAGAAAATAGTTTGAGAATGAATTGAAACAAAACCAAAACATACCAAAACTTACAAAGTACAGCTTACAGCCTAGAAGATAATTTGTAACTGCAAATGCCTACATTAAATGAAAAAGATCTCAATGCAGTACCCTACTGTCTATATTGGGACTGAAAAAAAAAAAAAAAAAAAAAAGAACAAACTAAACCATAGGTAAACAGAAATAAGGAAGTGATTGGAGCAGAAGTAAAGTAGTAAAATATAGAAATAGAGAAAATCATGAAAACCAAAAGTTGGCCTACAAAAAGATCAGTAAGATTAATCAACCTTTATCCAATGCTGGTCAAGATAAAAAGAAAGTTCAGATTATGAAATCACAAGCAATGTAGAGGAGATCAGTATTGACCTTATGGCAATAAAAAGGATTATAAGGAAAATACTGTTAATAGCATGTATGCAAAAAGATAAATGAAATAGATAAATGCCTGGAAGGACGCAAACTACCAAAACTGGCATCAGGAAAGAGAAAAAATCTAAACAGACCTACCTGAATTGTGTACCTCCCAAAAAAGATAATATTGAAGTTGCAACTCCTGGTATCTGTGAATATGACCTTATTTGGAAATGAAGTCTTTGCAGATGTAATCCAGTCAAAATAAAGTTATAATGGATTCAAGTGGGCCCTAATTCCAATGATTGCTATCTTTTTAAGGAGAGTTGGAGAACACAGATACATCACAGGGAAAGAAGTCTATGTGAAGATGAAGGGAGAAATTGATGTTATGCTGTCATAAACCAAGAAAATCAAGAATTGCTGGAAACCGGCAGAAGCTAGGAAGAGGCAAGGAAGGACTCTTTCCTAGAACTTTCAGAAGGAGCAAGCCCTGGTGACACTTTGATGTCACAATTTAAACTCCAGAGCTTCAAGAGAGTAAATTTCTGCTGTTTTAAACCACCCAGTTTGTGGTGATAATTATAGTAGTCCTAGGAACCTAATATGACCTAGAACAAGTAGAGAGTGCATTAGAAATTTGAAAACTTTCAGCAAAGAAGAGCCTATGACTAGATGTCTTTACTGGTGATGTCTACCAGATATTTTTTAAAGAATTAATACCAATTTTTCATAAACTTGTCTGAAATATAAAGATTTCCTCATTCTATGAGATGAGTATTATTTGAAAATCAAAGCCAAAGACATCACGAGAAAACCACAGACCAGCACTACTCTGCAACCATATGCACCAATATCACCGAAAAAAACCCTCAACAAAATATTACCAAGCCAAATCCAGCAACATATGAAAACTGTTATATGCCATTACCAAGTGAGATTTATCTCAGGAATGCAAGATTGGTTTAATACCCCAAAATAAGTTAACAGAATACAATGTATTGATAAGAATAAGTGGCAGGAACGACATCATCTTCTCAATAGATGCCTCCCAAAAAAAGCATTTGGTGAAATCCAACACCTTTTCATCATAAAAACACCCAACAAACTGGAATAGCAGGTAGCATCCTCAACCTGACCTACAAAAATACATAGCTAGTATCATACTAAATGGTAAAAGATTGAAAATTTTCACCCTAAAATCAGGAACAGGACAAGATGTCTACTCTCACCATGTCTATTTGGAGTTGTACAAGAGATTCTAGCCTTGATAATTAGGCAATAAAAAGAAACCAAAATTATCCAGATTGTAAAAGAAGTAAAAGTATCTGTTTGCAGAGGACATGATGATGTATATAGAAAATCCTAAGGAATCTACAAAACACTGTTAGATTTAATAAGAAAGTTCAGCAGGGTTGCAGAATATGCATTTTGTTAAAAAATAGTTGTTACCAAAGGGGGAGGGACAGACTGGGGGTTTGGGATGGGCATATGCACATTGTGGTATACAGAATGACTGGCCAACAGAGACCTGCTGTGTGTGTAGCACAGGAAACTCTGCCAGTGTTCTATGATAATCTAAATGGGGGGGGGGGGAATCTGACAAAGAATGGATGTGTATATATGTATAACGGAATGATTTTGTTTTATAGCAGAAATTACTACATTGTAAATCAACTACAATTTAATAAAACCTTTAAAGAATTAAAAATTAAAACTTTAAAAAATGGAAAATAATAACTAGCGATGAACTCTCCAACATGAAATTAAGAAAATTCCATTTATAATAGCATCAAAAAGAATAAAATATTAGGAATAAGTTTAACAAAAAGTGTAAGACTTATGCAATGTAAATTACAAAACATCATTGAAAGAAATTAAAGATCTAAATGAAAGACATCCCATGTTCATGGATTGGAAGTCTCAGTATTATGAAAATGGGATTAATCCCCCAAAAAATCTGCACGTTCCCTGTCAAGACTGTAGCTGATTTCTTTACAGAAATTGACAAGATGATCCAAAATATGAAAATTCAAGGGAACGTGAATAGCCAAAACAGTCTTATAAAATAATTTCAAAACTTACTATAAAACTATAATGATCAACACAGTGTGTTACTAGCATGAGGATATATAAATATAGGTCAGTGGGATATAATTGAAGTAAAATTATGGCCAGTGTTTTTGTCCCCCCGCTCCCCAAAGAAAGTTGGGCTCTTCCCTATACCATACACAGAAACTTAGTTGAAATGCATCATAGACCCAAAAGTAAGTTGTAAAACGGTAAAACTTTTAGAAGAAAACACAGGAGTAAATCTTCATGACATTGGGTTAAACACTAGTTTTTTTTTACAACGCCAAAAGCGCAAATGACGAAAGACAAGCAAGTTGGGATTCATTAAAATTAAAAACTTTTGTACTGCTAATACACAGGAGCATCAGTGAAGTGTTAAGAAAGCTCACAGGTGGATGAGAGAAAGTATTTGCGAATTACCTGATAATGGAAATGTGTCCAGAATATATCGAGAATTTTTACAGCTCAACAATATAAGCAGCCCAATTAAAAACTGGGCAAACCATATGAGTATACATTTCTCTGTGAGATATTTGGCTAATAAGCACACAAAAAGATACTTGAAATCATGAGTCATTAGGGAAATGCAAACCTAAATCATGAGATAACACTTCTCGTATATTAGGATAGGTGTAAAAAAAAAAAATAATGAGTGTTCATGAATGTGTGGAGAAACTGGAATCTGTTGGGAATAGAAAATACAGGCTACTTTGGAAAATGATTTGGCACTTCCTCAAAATGGTGAACATAGTTAACTATTACCCAGAAATCCCACTCCTAAGTATATATCCAAGAGAAATGAAATATGCATCTACACAAAAACTGGTACACAAATATTAAAAGCACCATTATTCATATCATAGACCAAAAAAAAGGAACAACCCAAAAGCTCATTAACTGATGAATGGATAAAATGTTGTATATCCTTACAATGGAATGTTATTTGGCAGTCAAAGAAAGTATTGATACATGCTACAACTTGTATAAACCTTGAAAACGTTATTATGGGAGAAAGAAGTCAGTCACTAAAAAACCAAATATTGTGTGTTTCCATTTATGTGAAATTTCCAGAATAGATAAATCTTATAGAGACGGAAAGTAATACAGTGGTTGCCTAGAGTTGGGGGAGTGGGGAGTGACTGTTAATGGATACAGGGTTTTCTTTTGGAGTACAAAAATGTTCTAAAGTTAGACTATGGTGATGGTTCCACACCTCTGTGAATATACTAAAAAGCATTGCATTTTATATTTTAAATGGGTAAATTGTATGGTGTGTATTATATCTCAGTAAAACCTTAAAAACAAAGAGATGTGACTGTAATTAATATGAACCAACTAAAAGTAAGCTGTATGTATCAGAGAACAGGTTGATAAAAATGGTAATTGATTCAAGAAAGAACCTAGCATTACTGAATGCTAGGTTAGTCTATAGCCATACCACCCTAAATGCACCCAGACTCATCTGATGCCAGGTTAAATGCTCAGTGTTGATTTAGATTAGAAAGTAGCCTGGATGCTACATTAAACATAGTTTAGTGTAAATATTATGTTCAAAGCCTGACTAAACTGACTGAATGTAGGACTAAGAACTTAAGTATAGTTATGCCATGTAATGTGTGATTTTTAAAAGTCAGTAAACAATGAAATGGCATTAAAGTATAACTCAAATGAGGATTTTATTGAGCTCTTTAATTAATACCTGTTCCTGATACATTTTAAATGTTAAATCTGTATCAAAATTATTTGTAATTCATTTCTTAGAGATTCTTTCTTACTGATTTCTTTAATCCATGGAGGAGAATGATGGCAAATATAACTAAAATAGAGGTTTTTCTAAAAAGACTCATATTCATTTGCTGCAAGACTCATGAAGCAAACTTAATATGTCTTACATGGAAATGTTAAGGGATTGTTTTAATTCAAGTATGAAAGGGAGTTCTTCATATTGAACTATTAGTTTACAATATATAATTGATGCTAACTGTGTTTTTGTAAAGTACATATTTTAGTTGTGCTATTGACACAATTTGGGTGATGGGGAAATCATAGAAAAGTGATTGCAAATAACATTTGCCTATTTAAAATTTTTGAGGAATCATTCATTTGTGGATTGTAACATGCTTTCAGTGTCTTGTTTACTTCCTTTTCATTGTGCCAAAGTAGCCCCATATTCTTATTTAGAGGACTTTTGATTTTTCATGATATAAGTAAATGCATGTGTTGATATATTACAGAGATATGAAGTAAACTATATGCACTTGAACTTAAAGAACTCTTAAAAAGATGTACTTTGTTTTTCTTTATACTCTATTTTCTATTACCATTTTATTATTAGCTGCAAAAATGGAAGTGCAAAGCATTGTCAACCTAGTCCAGTGTTCCTGCAGTCTGAGAGCGTAATCTAGATGTCTCTGGGATGAGTCTAGTACTACAGTTTGAAACTTTTTGATTGGGACCCACATTTTCATTATTGCAAACATGAATATGCCATACTGAAATGTTTACCCTTTAAGATACTGTATTGTTTAATCCTCATAACATGCAATGCACTCTATTTTTCAATTTTTTCTTCTAGTGCTAGTATTGACTTTATAATTTCACAACCCACTAAAGATTTAAAAGCTACCATTTGTAAAATAGTGCTCTAGGGACAGAATTAGGAATTTTAGTACATTATTTTTGAGTTTTCCTCCTAATGGCCCCCTGAACACAAATGTTTGTTTTGTGTCTGGAGATAACAGATCTCATGCTTGGAGGGCAAACATGATTCTCAGATGAGATTGTGTTTAAGGTATCTTTTTGTCTGAGTTGAATTGTCTGTGAACTGTTGTTATGGTGTAATAACTGATATATTTGAATGCTCAAAGAAATTTTCCCTTGGTAATTATAGTTTAATTAGAGTTAACCTATAAACAAAACTCATAACCAAAAAACATTAAAAAAAAACACCTAAAGCATATTTTTGTATTCATTTTGCCTTTACACTTTTGTGGAAATAAATATTATCCTGACTTGAAGTTTTAAGATGTATTAATTGAATTAAATTGATGTGTCTTATCTGTTATTAACACTTATTTTTTTATTTTGGATCTGTGCTTTTGATAATGGGGAAACATTTTTGTGCAAATATTTCACCAAATATTTTTGCAGGGACACTTAGTCGGTCTGGATGAACCAGCTTCGGGAGCTGGGCAAGAAGCTCTGCTTAAACAAGAGCAAGCAAAAATCATTCGATTCGAGAGACAAGCAGAAGAGTTCCTCAATGCAGTCTTTTATAGAAAAGGTTGGTTCCAGTGAAAAATGACATTTAGCATCTGCTTGTCTTATATTGTAGTCTCTTTAATTTCAATGTCATTTTTCTTTTTCTTTTTTTTTCCAGCCACACCCACAGCATATGGAAGTTCCCAGGCCAGGGATCAAATCTGAACCACAGCTGCAACCTACGCCACAGCTGCTGCAATGCTGGATCCTTAACCCACTGCACCAGGCCGGGGATCAAACCCAAGCCACCTCAGAGACAATGCTGGATCCTTAACCCTCTCTGCCACAGCATGAACTCCTCAATGTCATTTTTAAAAAGAAATACTTTTTAAAAAAATTTTTTTTATTGATAGTATACTTTATAATTCCCTATATTTCTTTGGTCAAGTTAAATTTGGAATAGGGTGAGGTAACCCCTCTCCCTCTTTTTTGCTCTGCATTGATGGTACCAAGTAAGATTTAGTTAAATAAATTTTAAGATTATTATGAAAGTCTGAAAATTGTAAAGTCTCATTAGTTCTATATTTTGTTAGACAAATTTTCTCACATAAGTAGTCACTGTTTTAATCATTGATAACCATAAAACCAACTGTGTGAATTTTTAGTAATTCCTCACTGAAATTTAATTTGGAGGAAAAATGTAGTTTAGTTACACCTTAAAAGTAGATTTGCATACTTTATGTTTCCTCCTTGATATGGCCTTGTTTTAGTAAAATTTTTTAATAATTAAAATTAGAGAACAATTCATTATCATATAATAAAACTTTACCTCATAAATGTGAGGTGGCTCATTTAATAGCTCACCTTGTTTATTTTTCAACTTAATCTATCTCCTTATAATTTTTGTAGGTTTTACATTTCCTTTCTCTACCCACAAAGTGTAACTGCCATTAGTCAAGACCTTCAGGATGCTTCCCTTCATGATCCATTGTAGTGAAGAAGAGTCTTCAAGAAATGTTTTCTGAATGAATTCATATTCCTTAGTTATGCCATTCTTCTAGTTCCAAGGTGGAGGTTCCATTATAATGGGCTCTAAAGTTTGTTTTGTTTGTTTGTTTACAAACTTCTGATAATACTGAATATCCTTGTTTTAGTCTTCAGCAGAATCAGTGATTCCACTTTAATATTTCTTCATATATTCTAGTTTATGCCTCTCATTCCTTTGGAAATTCCCTTCTTTGCAGAGTTTGAAGGCTGATTTGTACACTAGTTAAAGGCCTAATAAGTGCAAATTCTGCTGGATTGGTTACACTTGGAGACCAGCTGAGCTTCTATTTAATGTGATCAATATTTTCAAAAAGGAATATGAGGTGAAGTTTTATATAAAATTAAGGAATGCATAAGGTTTTTGTTTCCAGAGGCACTTTTTCTTCCATCAGATCCCCAGGTAAAAGGAAATCTTTGAGTACACCCTCACTTCTCTCTTAATATCCTCTAGTACTCTCTGACCTAAAGCTCCCAACTGAGGCTTCCATGCTCGCATACATATCATTTCCATAAAGTACCCTGATTCCAAAATTGCATTCCACATAGTTTTATCAACATTTGATTGTTTTATTAAAGTAACTAATATTTAAAGTATAAATGAGCAGTAGATCAGTTCTTTCAGTTTATTAACTAAGTGAAATATTTTTCCAACTCCTCTGCTGCTGCTCTCCTTCAGGATTTGTACTGAGTCATAGGTCTAATGCTTCAGGAAACTTGCATTTTCTGCAAAGACGAAATCCTCTTCCTAATTTACATGGAAAAGCCACTTTTCATCTACTCTTTGCTTAAGGGGAGTTTATTAGGTTAATCACAGACAGATTTCTGAAGAGAATTCTAGCCTTCTCTACTGGTCCTACCCCTTTGTCATGTAGGAATAACTTAAAGTTCTTATAAGTTTTCTTACTTAGAAATTAAATTTGGGGACATACACCCTTTAGGAAAGGAATTCTTACCTTTCAGTCAGTCATAGGGTAGACTTTGAGAGATGAGAATCCCCTGAAATTGTAAAGTGAAGTTTATGTATTTGTATTCTGGTATATGATGCTCAGAAAAAGAACTATTGCTTTGTAGTTGGAAGTTCCCCCTTTATGTATTTATGTTACTTTTAGTTATTTTATTAATCCACTTGGAAATGTCTCAGATGGGCATTAGTTGTCTTCAAAGTAATATCACAAATGTTCAGTATCCAGAGATATGACAGGCAATTTAATCTGAAGAGAGTATTTTGTATTTAATAAAGGAAATATTTGGATTTAGTTCTTTGTTTTCCAAGTGTTGTATGTTCTAAATAATTGAGAATGATCAGGTTACATGTAGCTAAATAAAAACATATATCCAATAAAAGTAGGCTTTTTTATGGACCCCATAATTTCCATTTGAACAGTATACTTTCTACACCTGTTTTAGTCATTTCTTTTCAGCTTGCTTTGTGACTTGTCTCAGAAAATTTGATACTTTTTAAATTAGGTTTGCATTTTTAAAACATACAGGTGGCTGTGATGTAGCATTCATGTGTTTTTCTGTAATTTTAATTTTGACCTGATTTGTTTTTACTTGACTCAGTTGTGCATAATTATGGCTAAGTTTATAGATGTTGTGTTCTAAGTAAATGAAAGAATGAAACATGTTCAAGAAATTTTTAGAAGATGTAGAAATTCAAATGGCAGATGTCATCGATTCAGAAACAGGAGTTGTTTCCTGTTTATTAGTTATTCAACAAAGAGGCAAAATATGCTGCAGGCTTTAAAGCTCAAAGGGAGCAATTTGTGGTCTTTATCCAAAAATCTTTGACTTTTTTTGTCTCTTTAATATTTATTAATCTTGTTAAACACAGAGACATCTCATAAATTACTTCATTCTGCTTCCTGTTTGGAAGCTTTCTTTACATATTACATATTCTCCAACTTTTCAAGGGATAAAAAGATACAGTAATGTATCTTGAAACTTGAAGTTATATACAGTCTTTCATTTGGAGGATTGTATGCGATGTAAAAAAAAAAAGGATCATAAATAGAGAGTTAAATGACTAGTAATAAAAAAAATCCCAGTGGGTAAAGAAATTGAAAAAAAAAATATGTGGCTAAAATATTTATTAAAACATTTAAAGAACCATTATTAGTGATTGTGGTGACTTCTGAACCTTACCTAATTGAATACCTTTATTTTTAAACCACCTAGCATGCTCATAATCTCTATTTATGGAGAGCAAACTTTTTAAGATTAAAAATGCTTCTTAGTCAAAAACAAATGTTATTGGTAGAGCAAACATCGTTAAACTCCAGAGAATTAAATAAATATTCTTACTTTATGATCATCTCTGGTATTGAATATTTGTCCTTAAGGAAAAAGATTATTCTTGGGAGTCCTGTGTGATTTTAATGTTTGTTTTTTGTGGTAATTTTAGATATTTATAGTATTTAGTTTTTCTCTAAATTTATAAATCAGAGTTCCTTATAGCTCCAAAATATTATGGGAAAAGTAATTGCCCTTCTATGGTTAATCTTTAAAAGACCAAGGAAACTTTAAAAGTCTCAGAAGTCGTGAGAGGGAAGTATAAAGGTCATGGGTGGAACATTAAGATCTGGGGAAAGTTTTAATCAAGATCTACCATTAACCATCTATACAGATTTAAAGAGGCCACTTACTTTTTAGATCATCTTATTTTTTTTAAGAACTATTTATTGATTAATTCATTTATTACTCAGCTTATCTGATGGTATACTTTACACCAAGATTAGGAGCTGAGTATACAGTGGTAAACCAAACAATCTCTGCTCTCAAAAAGCTTTTGGTTTCCCCGATAGTATTAGTGAAAGAGATGTTATGGTAAAATACTTAAACGAAACATTTTACCTTTTATTTTATTTTCAAGGGCCCTTCCAGTGCTGAAAATTCTGTGAGTTAATGACTTCATACAGTCTTTATTTTAAAATTAACACTGATTAGAAATTAATAACTTGGATTTCTTTTTCTTCCCTATCCTGCTCAGTGTAGGTCAAGTGTAAAGAACTGGTGGGAAATATATGGTCTTAAGGTTTTGAGATTTAACATTTAAACTCCTAGCCCAGAGGTTCTAAGTGTGGTTCCCCGTGTCTAGCAGCATCTAGAAACTTGTTAGAAATGCTAGTTCTTGAGCTCACCCTACAACTGCTGAATCAGGGAGCTCTGGAGATAGAACCCAGCAATCTGTTTTTATAAGCCCTCAAAGTGGAAAATGTGACAACTATTGCCCTAGCCTATCATGGATCTTAATACTGTCTCCTTTTAGAACCTTGGTATGCCTTCAGTCTTTTAACAAAAAGTAAATGAAGCCTCATGAACTGAGCATTCCATTCTTCAGTAATAAAGGAAGAGATGGCTGAGGAGTCTGTGGGAAACTAGATGTAATCTATAGGTGGTAAACAAGGGTGTAATTATTTCATTGAAAATGGGTTTTGGGATTTCTGTATCAGGTAAGTGATTCTTGCCCATTAAGATATACTATTTGTTATCCCTTTATTTGACTTCATAATCGGGGGCGGGGGTTGTTGTTTAGAAATAATTTTATTAAAATTCTATTTTTTTAAATCTGCAACTTTTATAAGCCTAGAGATGAAAAATATAACGTTGAGGGAATACTATTTTTAGGATATTGCATTTTAAGGAGAAAAATTAAAATGAAATTTTGTTTGCTTGAAAGCTGTCTCTTTTTAGTACATTGTCCCACTTTAAAAGTAAATAAATCTTTGTTTACAGACAGTCCCTGGGTCTCCGACCCCAATATTCCCCTAGTGGCCCGTGAGATCATGCAGCGAATGATCCAACAATTTGCTGCTGAATATACCTCAAAAAATAGCTCTACTCAGGACCCCAGCCAGCCCAATAGCACAAAGAACCAAAGCCTGCCGAAAGCATCTCCAGTCACCACCTCTCCCACGGCTGCAACTACTCAGAACCCTGTGCTCAGCAAACTTCTCATGGCTGACCAAGACTCACCTCTGGACCTTACTGTCAGAAAGTCTCAGTCAGAACCTAGCGAACAAGGTATGGTTTGATGTCAAGATCTCCTCTGTCCAATTAGAATACTTTTAATTTGGGGAGAAAAAAAAATAATGGCAAGTAGGGCACCACCAGTAGCAATAATAGGATAAAAACTAATGTGATTCTTAAATTATTCCTGACTGTGCAGTGATAGAGAAGAAGTAAAGTGGTGGCTACCTTAGCAGTAGTTCATAGTCATGGTTGATGTACCACTCAGGAAAGGTAGATGGTTATAGTTCTTACTTGATATTTATGTAAGTATTTTTCACTTTCCAGAGCATCGCCATACTTGTTTTTTAAAACCCCTTTGAAAAATTAACTTTCCCCCCCTTATCCTTCAGTGTTTAGGATTAGCACCTGAGAAATAAATATGCTTTATTAGAAGAAATTATACTCTGCAAATGAGATCATAAGGCAAAAATATGTATTATTTGCACTTTAAAAAAGGAATTAATGGGGTTAGAAATAAGACAGACACACCTCATGTTAACTATAAGCAGTATTTTCTAGATACACAAACACATACCTACATGCACTGTATTATGAACTAATTAAAAGTATTTTCAGGAGTTCCCTTCGTGGTTCAGTGGTTAACGAATCCGACTAGGAACCATGAGATTGCGGGTTCGATCCCTAGCCTTGCTCAGTGGGTTAAGGATCCGGTGTTGCCGTGAGCTGTGGTATAGGTCGCAGACACGGCTCGGATCTGGTGGTGCTGTGGCTCTGGTGTAGGCCAGCGGCTACAGCTCAGGTTAGACCCCTAGCCTGGGAGCCTCCATATGCTGTGAGTGCCATATGGAGACAATAATAATAAAGCATTTTCAACAGGTAATCTGTTGGTGAGGATCCTAATTAAGTGAAGAACTTAAGAGGGTATCAATTTTGCATAGCAGATTTCTTGAGTCTTTGTAAAGTTACTCTCAAGTAGATGGAATACTCCTGCTGTTTTGTGATCTCATTTTACCTTTAATTTCACAAAGATAAAGTGAGCATTTCAACTCTGCCACTGGAACCACTACAAATTGTAAATTGGTGATACGAGATTGGTACTAATGAGATTTTTTACTTCCATAGAGATCTCATAAGAATGTGGACTTAATTGGTGAGAAATACATGTTTATTCTGCAAAGTAAATTTAATTCTTTGAAGAACCTCTTTGTAAGAACTTTATTTTGTTTATTATAAGTTGTTTATGAAGGACTGACACCTAATGGACTGACTTTAGTTGCTTATGAAGGGATTTAAAAAAAAATAATTTCCCTTTGCCTTTTTCCTGTTTCTATGTAGTGAACAGCAGTCAAAATCTCTCGGTTCTGAGAGATTTCCTAGCAAGAGAAAACCTTCTAGTTGTCCTGTGTTCACATTGATTAGTGTATCTTTGGTTACCATGTTTGTAAAGTTGTTCCCTACTTTATTGAGGATTGCTTTCTTTAACATAGATTGGTAGCTTTCATTAAAAATCTATTTGCCCTAAATATCACATTACAAGCTTCAGGTTTACAAAAGGAGAGTGAGTTTATATCTAAAGTGTTAATAATGGAGGTTAACATACAAAGATAACAAGTTCATCTAATTTAACTTCTTACACCTAGTGTTGTGCTTGAGAAGTATGTTGTATTGACCGTATGCTCTTACCAAGAGAATTGGAACTAGATGATAGGATTATAGTGTATAAACTTCAAATGAAGCAATATTTTTAAAATTCTATTCCCTAATGAATTTTACTGTTTTCAACTTAAATCACAATGTTTTCGGTAGTAGGTTTAAAACATCTCACCTGTTTGATTAGACAGATTTCCAAAATAATACCATCTTTGGTTGGATATACTTTAACAGTGCATTTGCTTGTTAGATATCTAATTGGGTTAGATGTCTAAGTTCTATAAGATTACAATTACGTTTTTTAGAACTATTAGTGGCTCCAAAGGACAACACTTGTTGTATATATGAGTTGTAGGCTTTTTTTGGTTCATAAACTCAGTTTTGTATTTATTTCTAACTGCCTGAAATGAGGAGTTAGAGTGTTCTCAGATAGAAGTCCCAAGTAAGGTCTGTATTGGGGTGGTTTTTAGTATAACTAGATAGCAGGCTCTCTTCTGGCCAACTGAAAATCAGAGGCATTGAATATTATCTTCTCTTTGGATCGAATGACAGCCTTAAAAGTTATCCAGATTCTGAATTTTCTTTTCTAAATATGTCTAAAGGGAAAAAGTCTTTTGAGGAGAAGAAAGTCTTCTAACTTAATGTTCTAGTAACATGAATTTGTGATTTGGTCTAGTATCAGTACAAAAAAAAAGAATGGTCAACCCCACCTCCCCCCAAGGCTCCCATTAGTATCAAGATGGTTTCATTCTTTCTTTCCTTAAACTTTGCCCATCAATTTAGAATAGCTTATTAATCAAAAAGCCTTGCCTTTATAAATATGAGCAAGTAAATTTTGAATCTCTGCTGTTTTCCCTGATTTTCATCTTGTAGTTCCATTGTAGAACTCCATATTGTGTAAACTGCTATTTCTAATATCTCGCTATAGCTTAATGTCTGTAGTGTTAGGCTTTACCTTTTCTTTTGCCCTATTAATAATAATTTTCTTCTGCCCTTGGAGATACTAGATATAATGGACTTTGTTAGATTTATGTTACTTTAGAAGGAAAAACATCTTGATTCTATTAATGAATTGGTTTTGTAACTCAAAATATTTGGTTAATTTTATCTGTTTAGGTGACTAAGCCTACTGCTTTGACATTTTTCAACTATTCAGTTCATATTTGCTCCAAGTTTTTAATATCCTCAGGTGTTTCTTTGTGTCTCTACAGACGGTGTACTTGATCTATCCACTAAGAAAAGTCCATGTGCTGGCAGCACTTCCCTGAGCCATTCTCCAGGCTGCTCCAGTACTCAAGGGAACGGGTAAGGGGAAATATTTGTGGCCTTCCACAGTTTTATAGGGGACAATTTATCAAAGATCAATGTCAGTCTCCCTCATATGTTTTAAAACTTAATCCTTCAGAGTAACACTCTTACAGGTGGGCCTTTAGTAAAATTACTTTTAGTCTGTCAGTCAAGTGAAAGCACAATCTGTGAAATCTAGAATTGGCAAGTATAAGTCAGTTTTGCCAATTTAGTACAAATAGTAAATAATCAGGAATGATTATTAGTAATTATTCCTTACTAATGATTCTAAATTGACAAGAATGTCTTTGGACTTTTTGTTGTTGAATGTTTGGGAAGGTGAAACTCAAGCTAAATAATTCCAGAGTTCAGATGTAAACGCAGTATTATGTGTGCTGAGGTTGTTGAATGAAAATTGGGCTCCAGTATTTAACTTGTTATTTCTAATGAAGTATGGGGAATGTTTGTTTTTTTCTCGTTTGTTGGTTTGGCTTTGTTTGTTGATTTGAACTGCAGTTTTAACTCTGTATAGCAGTTCAGAAAATAACTGTGTATTTTTGTTTTTAATTAAATAAGACTGGTTGTAGATGTTGATAGAAAACCATCTTATGCTGCCAACACTTTATTACATGCTCAGTTTTGATAAATCTTAGCAGACTAAGTGAATTTTTCTGACCACCTAATTTTATAGTGTAAGAATTGTCTTAATTTCTCCCTCTGTGTGTACATAGTAACTGTTTTTAAAAGTCAGGTATTAATGAAGATGCTTAGATGCCATATTGGGAAGGCATTTCCGTAAAACTGTTATGAACAAAAATCAGCTTCATCTAGATATGAAAAATAACTTTTAGTTAATATTTAGGTTTATTTAACTTTTAGAATATCATCATGGGGAGTTGTTGATATCAAAGGAGTAAATAGACACTAACCTTTTTCGAGTTATTCTTAATTACTTTCCAATTGAAGGATTCCTTTGCTCACTTCTAAAATACTCCATTTTCTCTAAAATTCCATCATCTTCCTTTTTCTCTCCTCCTTTATTCAGCGTAAAAATAACTTATTAATTTAATTCAGTATGCATGGTTTACTGATCTTTTTTTCTCAAGCCCTTTTTTTTTTTTTTCCCTTCACTGTAGTTTATACTAGATATGTTAAATCATTATGGTCCCAAATCAGGTTGTATCAAAAAACTTGAGTTGTGTAATTAAGAACACATGTAGAAAAGACCTAAGTGCTCTTTGCATAAATGCATCCCTTGCTTAAGATTCACTTGAAACTTGGCAATCAGGTTCCATGTATTTATGGTTGAAATTGCTCTGTTTTTCCCTCTGAATGGAAAGTAAATATTTTCATTGTAGTAATGTGTTCTGGTAGACAAAAGCACCAGCAGTACTGCCCATCTTTTAGTTGAGTTGTTATCCATATTATGTTGTTTATTGATAACAGCAGAGTCCCTATAGTCTTTTAGAGAACATGGTTTATTTTTATTTCTGCAAAGTTCCACTTTTGCGCCTAGTTAATGTAATTATTCCCCTTGGGCATGCTTTTTCCAGTTGCCAATTTTATCATTGATAATCTTTCTCTGTTGTAAAAATGAAAACCTTATGAATTACCTTTGTGTAAGTAGTTTACTTTTTTTAAACACTACTTGAAAGGTATCCACTTAAAATTTCAAAATTGACGTTTGATATTTTAAGAAGAAGCGTTTTTTTAAACTAAAGAAAACTGCTAAAAATTGTATGGTGCTGACAATAATTTGAATAGAACAAGTTTTGGGGAAAGTAAAGAGCAGTTTCTTTAAAGCTTGGATGGTTTCAAATGGGGAATTAGTGGTACTCATGTATCTGCAACTAATAGTGTTTTAAAATGAAGAAATGTGGTAAGTTATAATTCAATGGGTATTTTGGTTTGTTTTGATTTGGAGTTTTTTACCCCTTTGGGGCTGGAAGCCATATTTTTTCCCCCCAAGCAAAATAAGAAATGTCATTTGGAGTGGTTTGATTTTTGATAATGAGCATCAACTTGTTTGTGATATAAATGAACAATTATCTATGGTTTCCACCAATGTAAATTGTTCCAGTTTTAT
The DNA here is from genome assembly GCF_016906955.1 of Phacochoerus africanus. Taxonomy (NCBI): domain Eukaryota; kingdom Metazoa; phylum Chordata; class Mammalia; order Artiodactyla; family Suidae; genus Phacochoerus; species Phacochoerus africanus. The sequence continues at coordinate 108,701,851 of NC_062558.1, forward strand.
AGCTGGTTGTCATGAATGTTGAATATGCTGCATTAGAATAAATAATTTGGCTTACTCTTTTATTACTGTGCTTGTTTAGTGGTAACGTCACATTGGTAACACAATTCTTTGTAGATCTACGGAGACTTGATGATTACTTTGTAATTAATAATTAAGGTGCTATTTTCAGACAGTTGCGCGAAACTTTTTCTCCGAAAATTTGTGAACCCAACCAGAGACCAGCTGACAGGTTTAATTTTTCTTTGCCCAAAAGCTCCTGGTTTTTTTCTTTTTCTTTTTTTTTTCTTTTTTTTTGTTTTTTTGGTTTTTGGGGTTTTTTTGTTTTGTTTTATTTTTTTGTGAACAAGTTTAAAACTAACTGCTGAGACCATTTTTTTTTAAATTTTAGAGAAAAATAAATAAATAACACAAAGTGATGTTACCCAAGCAAGGCCTTCTAATAAAGGAGTGGTCCCCTCACCCATCCCTCCCTACCTGTGCAAGTCCTGCTCACATCAGTTTCCTTCCATCCAATTAGGCGACCTGGGAGACCCAGCCAGTACCGCCCAGACGGACTTCGGAGTGGTGATGGGGTACCTCCAAGAAGCTTACAGGATGGAACCAGGGAAGGTTTTGGACACTCCACATCACTCAAAGTTCCACTGGCTCGATCCCTGCAGATTAGTGAAGAACTACTGAGCAGAAACCAATTGTCTACAGCTGCCAGCCTTGGGCCATCTGGATTACAGAATCATGGACAGCACTTAATATTATCCAGGGAAGCCTCTTGGGCAAAACCACATTATGAGTTCAACCTCAGCCGTATGAAGTTCAGGGGAAATGGTGCACTCAACAACATCAGTGACCTTCCTTTTCTTGCAGAAAACTCTGCCTTTCCAAAAATGGCACTTCAAGCAAAACAAGATGGGAAAAAGGATGCGAGCCATTCATCTCCTGTAGATTTAAAGATACCACAAGTTCGAGGAATGGATCTTTCTTGGGAATCTCGCACTGGCGATCAGTACAGCTATAGCTCTTTGGTAATGGGTTCACAAACGGAGAGCGCGCTTAGTAAAAAATTAAGGGCTATTCTTCCAAAACAAAATAGAAAAAGCATGTTAGACGCTGGACCCGATTCTTGGGGCTCAGATGCTGAGCAGTCTACCTCTGGACAGCCATATCCCACATCGGATCAAGAAGGAGATCCTGGCTCCAAGCAGCCTCGGAAGAAAAGAGGGCGTTACAGACAGTACAACAGTGAGATACTGGAGGAAGCAATCTCAGTGGTTATGAGTGGAAAAATGAGTGTTTCCAAAGCTCAGAGTATTTATGGGATTCCCCACAGTACACTGGAGTACAAAGTAAAGGAGAGGCTGGGCACTTTGAAAAACCCTCCAAAGAAAAAGATGAAGTTAATGAGGTCGGAGGGGCCAGATGTTTCTGTAAAGATTGAATTAGATCCCCAGGGAGAGGCAGCACAAAGTGCAAATGAATCAAAAAATGAGTAGGATACTGTAGAGTGCCAATTACTGTACAAACTGGGTGAGCACTACTGCGTTGTTCAGCTGTCATTGCTTGCACCTAACTTCATTTACTGTGACACTTGTTTCTTTGCGGATTTTGCATTGACCTGTGTATACAGAAGTGAAAGGTGCATTCTGAATGTTGCATATTTTGAAATTTTCATGTGCAGTATGGCTCGGGATATTGTTTGGCCTTTTGCATGTTTCTCTACAAAAGAGAATTGAGTTACCTCACAGAGAACAGATACATGGAAGTGGACTCCTTGCCTGTAGAGCCTACATGCTTGCTTTCTTTCTTTTTTTACCCTTAAGTTATATTTGCCTTTTTTTTTTTTTAAGGAAAAAAAGCCCCTTTTACATTCCACCTCTGTCATATTGGGAGCTTTATCATTGCAAATTGGAAAGCCATCTTATAAAATTACTCACATTTTTTCTTCTGAGATTCAACTAATTGAAGGATTGAACTAAGACTAAGAACAATGAACCTTTGAATTTAAGTAATTTGACTTTTCAGTGATAATTATTTGGGTCAGTTAACATTTTATGATTTTCTTCTATTAAGTTTACTTAACAAATTAGCAATCTGTTTAGTGCTCACCCAGAGGGGAAGGAGGTGAAAATGTACACACACTACCTTCAGAAATGCTTCAGTTAATTTGTAACACTACCTTTGCTGTAATTTCATTTGGGATTTTTAAGGGTAGAATTTGGTCTCACCAACAAGTGAGGATATAGCCTTATCTCATGGAGGACGAGCTCCGTTCTTACTCAGGAGCAGTCAGGGTACATTACAGTAAAACAGTAGAGGATGCCTCATTTTAGCAAACTAAGTTTCTTTATTCTTAAATCCTTTTACAGATTTGATCATGTGCTAATAACTAACAACTGAATGTCATTGACAGCAACTGTTTTAAAATATTCAAGATCTGTTTATTGAGGGATGGGAGAGATGGGGGGAATGTGTTTAAGTACTCATAATATTGAAAAAGTGGTATCTAGATTTTACAGTCTCAGTAGTCTGCTCAAATATCCACATAAGAATCTGTTTGGTAGTGAGAGAAGAAACACAACCCCAAGGTAACCTAGTATGATTTGGGTTGCATTTCAGTCCTAACAATGATTCAATCAGAAATCAAGCTCCTTATGATTCTTTTTTATTGACTAATCAAGATACTAGTACAAAGGGGGACCGGTTTGTTTAGCTTTTAATTTAATTTGTCGCTTTGAACTTTTTTTTTCTTTTTTTGGCATCCTACATAATATCCCCTTCGTAACTTTTTCTGATATTTACCTGATTTTTATGGTTGTTTAGCACACAGTTCAAGACCTTTCAAATCATGTTTGTATAAGCACTCCTTAAAAAAAAATCTAAGCTTTTTTTTTTTTTTTCTTTTGAGATGGGCTTTTAAAATTACAGTGATAAGGTTGGGAATGTTTATTTTCCATAGTTTTTTTTTTTTTTTTTTTAAGAATAACAGATAAAGCCCATGAAATTTAATTTTACATTGTGACCAAATTAAAATTACTTTTTGTGCAAAACAAAATCTACCCCACAAAACCCTATATTCTGATCCACTGAGAAAGGTGGTCAGGCCCTTCTAAATGCTTAACCAAAAACAAACAAAAGATCATTGGAGTTTTTGTGTAAGATAAAATCAAACTTGGAGCATTAGTTAAATTGAGGCTGATAATTTCTGATGGATACTAACATTTTGAAGAGAAATAGATCCAGGTATTCCCAAGTCATAAATTCTTGCCTGGAAACTGTGGAACAGTTAATTAGGTTAAGGATAGTTTTCCCTCGGCAACCTATGTGTTCAAAGGTTAGGCACACCATTGCTGTTATTCAGATACACACATTCTTGACATAGCCTGGGCTTGGGTTCCTCTTTTGGTTTGGTTTTTTGTGTAGCAGTTTAATCAGTGGATGACTGAGCCTGTTTCCTCTTAGTTTCTAGTCTTCTCAACAGGAAAGGCAGTTTGAGTTCAGAGCAGTATATGACTCTGCAGTATTTTCTAGCCTAGCTGGAAGTTGCAATAAAAATGCTTTATGAAATGTATGGTTTTCATCTGCAGTTGAAGGAAGTTGTAGAAATTTTGCTGAAAGCAAAGGGCTAAGCTTATGAAGAAACACCTCCTTTGTCCCACACTCGGTAATTTGTCACACACAATTAATTGCAGCCATAGTGCCTTTTTGCATGATGTTTGGGGGTATTTGATAGCCCAAGATTGCTGCAAAAAGGTCCTTTGAGCAATTAATTTGTGCTTGTTTTTATCCCCTCAGAAAGGCATCATTAAAGGCCCATTTTAGAATCTGGCCCTAAAAGTTCAATTTTTGTAGAGTTTTACTGTTCAGAGAGGTTTTAATCCTATGTGGTAGTCTATAAAGTGATGTATGAGTTGAGTTATGTAAATTTTGTCACTGTAGTGTACATGGAGTGATCGTTTTACTAACATAAATATTTTCTATGTGTGTTTCAGTGGATGACAATCGAGCAGCAGAAGAATGGTGTGCCTACCCTTTAATGCTGCAGTTTAAATAAGAGAACTTGTATTGTGTCATTTCAGATTGTAGGCTGAGAGTTGTAAATAGTGAAAATTTGAGTACTTCTATTATTTGTTTTGGTTAGAAAGTGAATTTAAAAAACAAACCAAACTCTAAACTTTCTCAGATTAAAAGTCCTGAGACCTGAAGATTGTAATAATCATGTCTGTGAAGCTTTTAAACATTACACTTGAGATCAGTCGTGACTTGATATTCAGGTAAATTTTCTTTTCCAAGAAGCTTTTGAATAAGCATACTTCCTCCAAAGGTCGGTCGGTCTCTCTTTTTTTCTTTTTTGAGTGTAGATTATTTTAAAGCACTAATTGCATTACACTGGTAACTGCAATATAAAATAGCCATTATTGTTTTGTGAAGCATGGTTGAAATTAGATAGTGGTCCCTTTTAAATTTCATGAGCCTCTCAAAAAAAAAAAACTTTAAAAAATACAGAAAGCTGCTGAATATTTCAAAAGATATATATTTTACCTTATTGTAGGTTTTGTAAAGTTAGTTTGTAATATTCAGGTGCACTTTTAATGTTAAATTTTGTGTTCAGAGTTCCATTATACCATGTGTTTCTTGGACGTGGCTCATCACATGACTGGCTGTCAGTCTTGGTGCCGCAGTGATTTGATTTCTCTCTTGATTTGCCACTATTCTGTATTGGCACTTTCAGTGTAGATATTCTAGTTTGGGGACGTCCTCATAAATGAGTAATAGAGATTGGTCTATTCGCATGCTTAATTTCTGCTAATCAGAGTTTTGCATGACCCAGACAACAGTTGACCATTTTTATGGTATGGGAAGGTATAGTTCACAACTCTTTGTCACAAAAGCCTTTCTCCTTTCATTTTCCAGTAGGTGGATGGTGATATTACTCAAACTATATGATATAGCCCAAATTAATGTTAAGAGATAATGTATTTAAAATCATTTCCTGCATTTTTTTAAAATGAGAGAACATAGAGATACCATAGATAAGCTATGTCACTATAAAATCAAAAACACTAATTGTCTGAAAGGATATCTAGTTGGTATTTTTATCATTAGCTTTCTCACTTCTGAACCAGAGTCATCAGGCTTGACAGTAATGTATTGCATTACTTTGTTTAGTAGGCTTACAAGTGACTCTGAACTGTTTGTGATGAGCTGTACACTTTTTTCTGTTCCCCAAATACCATGAAGGACAAGGTCTCTCTTTCAGGAAAAATAATTTATATTTATGTATAATACTTTTTAATATTAAGTTTGTTGTTATTCTGAAGTTTAGATGTTGCTTGATAAACCTTTGCTGCAGCAGATCATGGATATGAGTAAGGCTTTGTGTGATAATAGGGGTCCTTATGTGAAGTTAATTACTGTTCAGTTCTGGTGAGCAAGCTCAAGTGTGAAGTGTGTATTAGCTTTATTTGGTACACTTTTACTTTACAATATCGAAGTGCTTTTAGAACTCTGGTTATCTTATATAAACCATTACCTCAACTAATTGGCATTTCCATTCCCCAACATTTTACCCGAGCTATATATATATAAGATGAGCTATATGGGATCAGACAGTAAAACAGTAAGGCACAATGAGAAGTTTAGTTCCCAATTTTCTGGAGAGAACTCTAAATTAGTCTAAAAATGACTACCTGCAAAAGCCCATACCATTACTACCTTCTGTCATTAGGCAGTATGTAGCAACCTTGGAGCTGCTAGTAAGCTGTGTGTTTTCCCCCAGCCTCATGTAAGCACATGGTGCGAGGCTTGGTTCTAAGCCTTTGTGATTCTCTTACATTTCATTGACCCATAATGGTGAAGTTTGGATTCAGTTATTTTTATAAAACAAATAATGAGTCAGCCTAATGTCAGAACCTGAAATTACTTTGAGACGTTAACAGCAGATATGTGACACCTCGGTGTCATTTTCTTTAACAGCTATTATCCCTGTAGATTTAATTTTGAAACTCAATATTTTTGCTTTTGTAATTATTCTTTCTTTAAATGCCAGAGGTTTCCATGTGAACCATCCTTTTCTATATGTTCAGGTTGCTGTCATTGGTGATGGAATATGGCAATAGACTGAATTGCTTCACTTAATCTTTCTTAGGAGACATTGAAAGTTATAGGTTAAATTTTTACCTTTATTAAGATATCAAAGATTGTTTTCCTTGTTACCTTTCCATTATAATTAGATCTTTAACACCACGGTCAGGCCAGTGTTATTGACAACTTTAACCAAACAGCCCATTTGGAGACTTTATTAAGCTATCTAGGGATTTTTTTTTTCTTTTTTTTAATCTAGTTGCTTTCAAGCTCTACTGAAAAGGAAAAAAGTATAATCATGGTACAAGGAATGCAGACCTCCAAAGTCTTAGGGTTTTTTTTGTTTTTTTGTTTTTTTTTTTTTTTTGGATACGTTCTGTCCTTGAGACTTGAGTAGGATTTGTGAACATGGTGACTGAAGAAGGGAAAATAGAGGAAATTCTTTGCATATTCTCTGTCTCTTATTCCCAAATAAACTCGCAGTTGCCTTTTAGAGAAGCAGACATTAGCCCTGTAGCTGTGTGCCCTAAGTGTTATAAACGAGATTGGGGGAGGGGGGCGGGAAGTAGGACAGGGAAAATTTTGTAAACTTGAGAAAAGGCTAAAGATTCTGCCCTATAATACTAAAAATGAGTCGCAGGATAGATAACATGGTAAAATTGGGCCATCTTCATCTGTTAGTTAGAAAAATCTTTTAGATTGTGTGAAAAGTGAGAATCAAGGCTAATTAATGTTGGCTTGACAATAAAATATGAGTTAATTCTGCAACTATTTAGGGGGTAATTTTAAGGTTTCCAGTTCATTTAGAGCTGTATCAATAAAAGCCGAAAAGCAAGCACTTTTAGTTAATCATAGATTTATTGGATGTAGCAAATATTATAATCATAATATTTAATCTGTATTGTTTGAATATGGAAATAAACTCTTGACCCCATCTTGAACTGTCATTGAACAGGCTCAAGATGATCTTTTCAACACTGGAAATGACCCTACACACATACCAAAAAAATCTAAAGCAGTAAGACATATTTGAAGATCCATACCTCTTAGACTTTTTAGATTTATCTTGGGAAAGAATTTATGAACCTATAACCAGTATTAGTGCAGTCTTGGGTTCCTTGTTCTGCATAATTGCACCCTTTCTCAGGTATGTCCTGAAAACATAAATTTTAAAATAATCTCTTTAGAGATTAGATTCTCAGTGGATAGTGTGTAAGGGGACTAGGGGAGGGGTGGGGGGATTAAACACAGGACACTGACACAGTAGAGCAGGGATTTTTAACATACAATAGCCAAATAGATTTCAATCTAGAATATTTTTACCCCCTCAGAATGAGTTGAACAACATCTGTTATTTGGTAAATACCAGGTGCTACACTCCTAAAAGTTTTTTCTTTCATCCAGGTGACTTTTTTTCCTACTTGGTGGAAGGGTATATAGTAAACTTTACCGTCACTAGGAAAGCACTTGTCTGAAATGTTTAAAGTACTAGAAAAGGGATAATTCAGCACTTTTTCTGTTACAACACTAAAGTCTTAATTTATCTTTGGAGTCTTAGGTACTGTAAGTTTTAGGGTGATTATTTAAAAATATAAAACATACTACATAATTAGGGTCAGACCACATTTATATAAATAATTCTAGTCTTATTTTTTAAAAAGACAATAACATTTTGTACCTTTCAAGCAATTCCAAGTAATTGCCTCATTTTCCCCATTTCATTAAGCATTTCAGGCTAAGAATTTGGAATTTGAGATGAGGTGAGGGGGAAATTTCCTAAAATAAAAAATTGTGTCAGACCATTTTAGAAAAATAAATCACTAGGAAATGGGTAGGGATTCTCTCTCCCTTTAAGTCTTCAGGGAATGAGCAGTATTTAGAATCTTTGGCTGAAATTCAAGCCTTTTTACTGTGTAAATTTTTAATACTAATTCACTGACATGCTTTTTACATCAGAGAACTGAAAATGGATCTTAATGTTTTTAAGTTGTGGAAGGGTATATTTCTAAAACGAGGGGGGGGATAATTAACTAGGTTAGTATACCAGCATTAGTAAGTTTAAGGAATTTTAGTATGTAATAGCAAAGTGTTTGATTAAAAGTCTAATCCTATATTGATAGTCAAAATTAGTTACATTCTGATCTAGGAAAAATATAGTCATTGGATATTGATATGCTGTGCTGTCAGAAAACCAGACTAAGATAGAAACCTTTATCTGACTCCCACATGTTGCTTGTTCTGATGGGATGTATACTTTACAGCAGCTTATTGCTGCTTTGAGAAGAAATGTATAAACTATACATTTGGAGTGTTTGCGTATAATTCTTTATAACCTCCACTTTAAACTGTCAGACATTGGTATTTTATCAGTCCACACTGTTAAATAAAGCTAATGTTCTTAGGAATCCAACCTGTACACACTGTTTAAAAACCCTCAGGGACAGTTTACACACTATTCTCACTCAATTCAGGTACTTTGATGCTATTCTTAAACCTAACAGTGACTTGTATTTTTCTGTTTTGCTTTTATTTTGACGTGCTGGTAGCACATCCTTGATGAATGTCAACTTAAAAACTCAGTTCAGGTATCCAGGTATAACTCAGCCAAACCGATTTTAAAGCTGCATATAACTCTCCAGCACACGGTGCCTCACACTCTTATAGTGGCATTCTATATATATTCAGTTATTACTACTGAGCAGATAATATGGGGGTTCCTGTTAACAGTGTATTTAAAAGGACAAAATGTGCATAAATGTATAGCCAGCACATGCAGTGCATACATATACACACACACAGGTAAACTATATATTTTTTATGCCACTAATAGCCAGCACAATTAAACAGCATTCCTTACTGTTTCTGTTAACTATAACAGATGCAGTTCTTCCTCAATGTGGCTCTTGCTTCTTCACCATACTACTACTAAATTCAAGCACTGGTCCTTGGGTGTCTGACCTCTACATTCTAGTTTATGCAATGTCTTTAGAGAATTCTGTGCACTGGCCACTGTGATGGAACCATTGGGCCAGGAGTGCTCTGAGTTTATTAGTAGTGATTCTGCCAAAGTTGGTGTTGTAACATAGGTATGTAAATGTCAAAAAGTTAGCAGAGGCCTAGGATTACGTATCAGCAATTTTGTCAGTGTGTTTTATAGCCTGGAAGTCCTCAGTGACAAGTTCTTCTGATGTGAAGTTCTAAATCCAGTGTTTTAGCCCTTTGCATCTTTAATGTTAAGACTTGTCTGATAGAGGTCTTCATTCTTTAAAACATCTTTTGTTTTCTGCAGTACTGTCTGTGGTTAACAAAATAGATGATTCCTCTGCTTTAATATTTGATATCTTACATCTAAAAGGAATTCTCCCTATATAAAAACCCATAGCCTTTGAAGATATGGAAAATGGCATCTTTCAGATTTCTAGAAGTTCAAGTGTCATGCAACAAAACAGGAACCCCCTTTACTCTTATGGACCTCATTTCAATATACTGTTTACAGTTTGACGGAATTGTATAATTTAATATTTCTCTTGTACTGTAGTTTATATTTATTTACAGATTTTTTTTTGTACTGTGTGATTTGAACTTTTTTGTTCCTTGCTATGATCAATGTTTATGTAGTAGAGCACTTATGATCACAGATTAAGTTTTTTGGTTTGATTGCACTACATGAAATTTTTTAATGCAGTTCTGATTTTTGACTGGACTAAAATAAGCTGTGTCTTAATGTATGTGATGAGTACTTAAAATTTTAATCCATGTGGTCCCCTTTTTTTTGCATTGTATGTCAGATGCGCTAGTTCTTTCGTGCATGTGTAAGATTTAATGGTTCCATTGTATTATTTGACCATGACATTTTGGAGAAACATTCCCAGCTGTAATGTTGTGTATGGTAGTTCTCACTGGATGCTAGACTTTTCAAAACCACTATTCTTCTAATAAATTTTGTTGTGAAAACTGTTTAAAAAGTTTGGTTTCTATTTCTTGAGGTTATAATGCCTTTTTAAAAATCCAGAAAAGGGCTAAGATTTTGAGGTGTACTATAAACGCACATGGTACTCAGTTTGTGATTTTTTTTTTTTTACGATAAATTATTTCCACATGAACTCTCTTGATCTAGTAGTTACTCTTTCAAAATTGTGCTTCAGTATTTGGGTTCGGTACTGCCTTGTAACACTGCCTTTACTAACTTGATACTCTTCTACCTCAATTTTCTTCATTGGATAGTTCACTTTAAATATTTCAGCTAAACAGGAATATATTGAAGTTTACCTAATACCTAATTGCTGGACTTCTGATTTTTCATAATTTTCTTAGAGGAAAACTTTATTCTGGGATTACTTACTAAGAAGAATAATGATTTACTCATTTTTGTTTGTTCTTTTCCTGAGTCATAAGTGTGAAAGCAACACTGTCAATCAAAGTTTTATGCTAACTTTGATTCTTGGCAAGTTGTTGGTATTTCCTTTTACCAAGACAAATAACAGCATAGATGTTGTTCAGCATTTATATTGTGATTTTTGGTAACTGATGTTTAAAAAAGTTTTGTATTACAAAGTGATTCCTGGAGTTCCCGTCGTGGTGCAGCAAAAACAAATCCGACTAGGAACCACGAGGTCTCGGGTTTAATCCCTGGCTTCACTCAGGGGGTTGGGGATCTGGTGTTGCTGTGAGCTGTGGTGTAGGTCGCGACACAGCTTAGATCTGGCATTGCTGGGGCTATGGCGTAGGCTGGCAGCTGCAGCTCCGGTTGGACCCCTAGTCTGGGAGTGCCGCAAGTGCAGCCCTCAAAAGACAAAAAAAAAAAAGTGATTCCTGTTGTAAAGTGGGGGGGGGAGGGAAACAGCTGAATTATAAAGATCAGAAACAATAAGCAAAATGTTTTTGTAGCTACTTTTTTCAAGCTCATGTTATTCATGTAACTAATATAGACTGGCTAAAGTAATTTCTGAATTTCTACTGACATTTTACTTTTTTAAGTGATGCTGTTGTTGGTACTTGGTCTAGACTATGTTTTAGTTAATTTTTTTTTTTTGGCCTTATTTCTTTAGCTGTCTAGCTAGCTCTTTCTATCTTTTGACGTTATGTTTATAAAGTTGGAAATTTTTGCTAGTACTACAGGCTTGTTCATTTTCTTCATTCGTTCCTCTTAGTTGGCTATGCCTAATGTCTATAGAACATTTTTATAGAAACCTAATATTATTTCTTTGTACATTTCAAAGCTATGTTTCTTGTCATTATCCATTTTAAACTGGTGGCCAGGTCAGTGTAGTAGGATTATGATCTAGCATCTCATAAATGAACTTATTTTAGTGATTTTAGCTTCAGGTTGATACTTAGCACTTTAATTATGACCTGATTTTTTTTTTTAAAGACTTATTTCTTCTAATCCAAAAGTTTCTTCCCTGAGTCTGCTGATACTTTAGAATTAATTCAGGAATTTATAGGAATCAGGGAAATTGCATAAGGGAAATGGAGTGGGAAAAATGGAAAACGGTATTGCTTTCTGCCATTTCCTGAGTTGTGCAGTTATTTTTTCCCCAAGGACTGTGAATTTCTCTCACCAGACACTTGTATTCACATGTAAAAATATACCCAAGTCATATGATGTTAGATTTTGTAGCTGAGTGAAAAGCCTTTCTTTAGCAGAAAATATTTATTAAGTAACATGAGATAACTTCTTGTACTCAGAGTATCCACTTTATCATTTGCCTCCAGATGGTAATCATTTTAATAATTTTAGTCATCCTATTCAACTAACAAGCTGTTGGACTTTTTTGCTCTCTGGAGGGAGGTGGTGTCGGTATCAGACTGCATTGGCAGCTGGAGTAGACAGGCTTGTTTCCAGAGGTTAGTGGAAAAGAAATGTTCTCAAAACACTTTTAAAAGATTGATGAGTATATAATGAATAGTTTAAGTCATGAATTGATAAGAGTTTAGCTTGGAGAGTCAGCAAAATAGGTAAAATTCTTAAGTTTGAAAGCTTGAGCCTAAAGCATATAAGAATATTCTTGTTTGTTGACTGGTAATTTTAAAATGTTAATTGTACTGTTCTTGCCAACTTAATTTAAATAATTAGCAATGTGGAATGATAAGGGGTTATTTGGCCATATAAATATCTTGCGACTTGGTATACTAAAGAGATTACTTGTTTTTTTCATCGGTGAAGGGAGAGTGTTGTCTTGAATGCCCTTGTTTTGACTCTGCATCTATTTAAAAATGCAATTTTCTATTAAATGTGAGGCCAGTACACCAATTGTATATGTTCAAGCATTGAGAAATACAGTAGCAACCCTTTATTGAATAATAAGGCCTGGTAAACCTTAAGTTTTGTCTTTGCGTTGCAGCATTTTATAAAGGAAAAAAAATAGTTCTGTGGTGCCTTTTATTTAAAACAAGTCTATTTTGTTTTCATTATGAACTGTATGAATATGACGATGGTTTTGCAAAAATTAGTTTGGGCAGTTGCTTTTTATTCTAATCATTATTAAAGTGTGTTCATAGTTTCTGTTTCTTTTGTGTGCAAGCAAGTTCTGCTTGAATGTTAGAGCACAAAGGGTTCTGGGGAATCATTGGATATAATCAGTCTCAATCAAAATCAACCTTTTAGCAATATAGCTATCTGAGTCAATTTATAAGAGTGAGGCTTGAACACATTTATTTTCAAATTGTAACAGCTTTTTTTTTGGCTTTGATTTTTAAAGTTCATTTATTCAGAAGATCTTTTTTCTAATTGTGTCCAAAGACACAAAATGTATATTCTTAACCATTTTTAAGTGTATGTACACGGTTTAAGTGTTAAATATATTCATTGTTGTGACCATAGACGTTTTATTAACCTACTGATTAAACACTGTTGGTCCTATTCTAATCTTTCATTTTTAAAATGAAAAACATGGAACTTGGGGTCTTTAAGACACTTGCCCTCCTCACATAATGAGTTGCCCTTGATACTCAAGATTCCAAGCCATTATACTTACCTCTAGACCGCTGTGGCACTCTTAAACTCAACCTAGAACTAGAGCGATGGGTTTAATCTAATTTTCTTTTAAACTCACTTTTAACTGCTTAAATCTCAACTATTAATTTCACTCATGAAAAAACTTGCATTGCTCTTTAGAAAAAGAATTAAATCCGTATTATGAAATTGCCAGTAAGGAAATTTCATTTGAGGCATGTGTAACTTCATTGTTAAATAGAAGTCAGCATTGTTGACTCAGTGCTGGGGGAGGTGAATTTTAAAGAATAGGTAGAGCATAGAAAGAAGAATAGAGAATATCCCAAGTTTTTTGAGAGACAATTTGATGGGCCTGGTTTAAAATCCCAACCCTTCTAGAAATTTCTTACTACACAGTCTTGAACAAGTTATTGAACTTTTTTGAGCCTCAGTTTTTTAATGTGGAAAAGAAGTTTACACAACCTACCTTGGGGATTTGCTGTGAGGCTTCAGTGAGACTGTATAAAATATTTATTAGCCCTATGCCACACGCTCTTTGTTAGTGCTCAGTAAATGAAAGCCCGGAGTGAAAGCACCTGGCTGGAGTCAATTTAATGTGAGAGGGATGGAGAAAGTGAGAAAATCAGGTTGAAAGTTGTGGAGAAACTGTTTATATTGATTAGAACTTTGAAAGTAAAGCCAGTGGGTTTATATTAAGACTGGGACACTGGGCAGCCAATCAATTTTGTTTTAACTCTAAAGTCAGACGTAGAAATGCTGGAATTATGATTGAAACCTGGAATGCTGATTTTCTGATTTCTTGGTCCTATTTCAGAGGAATATTATCTAATTGTTAATCTTTCTTTTCAAGGATTAAGTGGAATAAGTTGTTTGGAAAGTGGAAGATGTTTCAGATTAAAAAGTGTAAATTTACATAGAATTTATCATCCTTTCCATTGTGTATAGTTTTGGTATTTTCACAGTTGAAATTTTATATTCTTTGAAGATTTTTCTTTTTATGTAGTGGTACAGTTTGAATAACAAGGTGTAAGGGCTGGATGGGGTTGTGAGGATGTGGATGTGCATATGTGTTTAATCATCAAACCGTTAGTTTTCCAGTGAAAGGTTTTGGGGACTCTACTGCCTATTAAATGAAATTCTCACTACACTGTTATCACGTGGGAGTTCTATGCATTTCAAACAGATAAATCATAGCTAGCACAGTTCAGAGGTATTCGCTTCAGTTGTCTATTAAAATGACTTGAGATATTTTTCCCAGAAAACTTAATAGTGTAATTTTAGCTAGGTAGAAGATGGACTAAGAAGAAAATAACCAGGATAGCAGACTCTTAGGAAGTGCTAGAAATCTGTGAGTTTGTGTAGATCAGTTACAACTTACTAGTTAATTCTAAGGTCAGTTCAGTGGGTCCTAAGCAACATTTTAAAAAGAACACAGAGAATCAAAGTACGTAGCAGATAATACAGATAAATACTGTTTATGGAAACTTATGTGTCATATACATACAGACTGGGATGGGTTCTGAAAGACATTATGTAAACCATACCTTTTCATCCCTGTTTTTGTGATACTGGCAACCTTCCGTGGTTTACAGTTAGGAGCCTACACTCTTAACTGATCTCCAGAATTCCCATCTTCCTTGCCTTGCCTTGTTGATTTGAATTCATTTTCTCTGAAAGCTTTTTCTTGTCCTTTCTGATTATATGCCAGAATGTTTCCTCTGCCCTTTTCAGTCCCCTTGAAAAATGTCTTAGGAAAATTACTTTCACTACACAGTAATTTATTTGGTTAGTTTAAACATCACTTATGCCTAAGATGAACTAAGTGCCAAGTTTTAGGCAATGAAACTACCACATTAAGAAGACCGAAGTCCTGGGCCAATAGAAAGGTTGACAATCCAATGGAGGAGGTAGGAGGTAGCCATGTCAACTGTTAGCAGGTAGCCTAAGTGCTTTTTAATAAAAGACACAGACCATAAGAGTAGAGTGAGAAGTAACACGGCCCATGGGGAAAAGGTGCTAAAGGAGGGTGGAGTGTGAGCAGAGGGGAGATCACTGAAATTGTCTTCCAAAAAGTGACAAGATCAGATTTGGGCTTTAGGAAGATGGCAGCTCTGGATAATGTGGAACAAACTCTAAAATGAGAAACTAGTGGCAGGGAGCTTTGAATGCCGTGTTCTCCAAGGAAAGTCGATTCAGTATAGGTCAACAGGATAGTGTATTGGAAGCAGGAAGTGTGATGGGACTAGGGATAAGGCTAGAGGCAAGGTACCTGAGCTGAGTACGCGCGTGTGTGCGTGTACTTATACACTTAGTTATATTTTGTCTTCCGATATTCCTGAATAAAAACTTGAACATTCAGTTGATTCCACTTAGGACTCATCACCCAGATACATCTCCAGCAGTAGCCTTGAGTGTTTCTAGAGAGAGGCGGGGTAGGAGATTGTTATAAAGGACTCTTTAATTCCAAAGGCACCCCAGACAGAATGGCAGGCATAAAAATACTTTTTTTTTTAACTATACTTTAAATTTTAAAATACATATACTTCCTCTAACATTCATAAAGTGAGCAAGTGAGAAGTAACATTAACTCTTGTATCAAGTACCTCAGGAAACTTTTTCAGTGATTTACATTTTACAAAGCGGCCTAGGTCCTTTAAATAATTAGAGTTAATACTTGGGAATGCCATCGTGTCGATTTTAAGTGATTTTATTACATGGCACAAAAGTAGAAATTGCCATGTTTAAGGATTATGCCATAGATTTGTATGGTTTCAGAAATAGAGATTAATAACCTCAAAAGAACATGGGAAAATTTAGGATATAGAAGGTCCCATGAAAATCACAAAAAAACTCAGGACACTGTCAGATAATTGCTTATTTAGATACATAGTGTGCTAGTCTCCCTCTTGTACCAAAAGAAACCAGGAATATTTGTTTTAAAAAAAAACATCACTTTGTTTCTTGAGAGGAAAGAAATTTGTGTTGCAGCCATCTGTCATGTGAACTACTAAATGTTCTCTTTGTTGGTGACAGCTCCCCATGCCTCCTTTAGGTCCTCCTCTGCATACACACTGCCTGTAAGGTGGTAGTATGGGGTTTTATTTGAGGTTATCCTTATTGTTCTTGTCATTATTATTACAAAAGAAATATATTCCAGTTGTAATAGAAATCTTGTCTGGACTGACTCCTCTCAGTTCCACTCCAGGAAACCTGTGCACAGACCTTGGCCACTATTGGGCCTTGACAGATGTGGCATGGTGTGGCATGATGTTTCCTCTCACTTGGGGAATGAACACCTCTGTATTCTGCCTAAGCAGTGGTATTTTTTTAATCTTGTCATTGCCCTGGTCATTTAAAGGGAATTGAAGAGCAGTTTTCCCCAAAGAACAACATAGATAAGTATCCCCAACCTGCCAGGTACAAAAGCAAAAAAGCAGACCAGACTCGCTGACTTAAAATTAGCTCTCATGTAATCCCGATCTAAAATGTCAGCTATGCCTCTAACGTCACATCTCTCTTTCAGTTGGTTTCAGTAACTCAGTAAGTCTAGGGACAGACACTTTGTCAGTTTACACCAGCCCTGGGCAGAGGTCTGCCCTTTTTGTCTGGAATTACTGTATTATTTTCTAAAGTCCATTTTAAAGTGTTTTCTAAGAATTCTTAGTTATAATATGCATTAGATTAATCATTTAGGTTTGTGTTCTTGCCAGATCAGTATTTAGTTCATATCTTTTAGGGATATTTCTTCCCTTACTCCCAGGACCTATCATTTTTAAAATTTATGCCACCCTGTCCAAAATGCCCTATCTCTCATAGTCTCTGAACCCTCTCTCCATTTTATCAAATATAATGTATTTGCCTGGGATGATAGAAACAAAGTCTGATGGGGGAGTGGATTTTTCAGAAGTAAATAGTTTGACAGAAATGTCTGTCTCGTCAGCCGCCTACGTGCCTGGAGAGGAGAGGGAGCCATTAGACCGTGATGCGTGATGACCCCTTGCTCTGACTTCTGATTCACCAAGTAACTTTATGATTTTATTTTGGCTTCCTAGGTCATTTGCCTACAGGGTGAAAATATGTTAAATAGTGAACATGAGGATCTCCTTGATATTTTTTCTTAGAATAAATTTGACACTCTTGCTAAATTTAAGAGAAACGGAAGATGTAATATACAAGCCTTAAACTGTTGCTGTCATACTTAGATCTACTCTGGTAGACCCTGAGATATTACTAAACCCTGAGATAAAGAAAAGATAGCAAACTATGGCTTCATGTCCAGTAAGCACCCTCTGACACACCTCTCCTTCCCCCAATTTACATTCCTAATTCGTAATTGTTTGAACCTGTGTTCTGCCCTATTTTTCGTGAACTTGATTAAGAACACAGCAAACTTAGAAAGCTGTGACAAAAGAATTGCATGTCTTTTGTGTCAGATCAGTAGTTCTTAGCTATCCTTCCACTCCACTCCTGAGCAAGATGCCTTGTTGCCATCAGGAGGAATGGCTTACTGAAGACTCTTACAGGGCGAAGAGGTACAGATACTTCTTGGATTGGACACCCCCCCCACACACCCACCATCCCCCATGATTCTGATCTCTCCTTAATCCCAATTTTGAAAGTTACTTTTTTTGGTTTAAATCTGTCTGCATTCTGTCTAAATCCAAATTTAGATAATTAGGATTTCAGCCATCTGGAAATCAGGTATTAAGCTGCCTGAGTTTAAGAGGCCACTTTCTCTTCTATAATCTTGAGAACTTAATTCCTCACTTTTCTATGTCACCTTTGCCTACCCTTTTACTGTTTCTCCTAGTTCAGTTCCAGGGAAAGAACACTGATTGCTTAGTAGTTTACTCATGCAACTATACGTGGCTTTTAAATAGTGAAGAGAGACCTCCACAACCCACGCTCACCCTGTCCTCCACTACACACACACACACACACACACACACACACACACACGATTTTGACAAAGCCTTTGAAGTATTCCTGTATCCGGGTAGGAAAGATACGCAGACGTAAAGTAGGCAACAGTAGACACATTTCCAAGTGAAGGTGAGGACTTGTCAGCAGACTTATCCAGACCCTTGACATACTACATTTTCTGTGCTTAAAGGACCAGAAGTAAGGAATTAGGGAACATAGTTTCAGATTATTATCTAGCAAAAATTACAAATTATAACTCTTATTGCCTTTAAGCGGGGCTAACTGCATTTTTACATTTTCTTGTATTTAGAGAGAAGAATCAAGCCAACTTAATTTACAGCCCTTAACCATTTGGTCCACTCTATCTAAAGTGTTGTTTCAAACTTTCTCTCCCCTTCTGTTTTCCTGGAATTACCTTTTTCTACATGTAAGATCAGCGCTCATCCAAACATCATTCACTCTCTCTCTCCATCTTTTTTCTGTCAAAAAAGCATATATTTAGGTCATCAGTGATGTTGCATTTGCCCTCAAGCAGTTTTATTGGTAGCGACAGAGCAGATACTGAGAGACCACCTGAATCCATCAGTCCACGTCCTAGACTCTTAAAATTCTCACTTCAGCTCTCTGCCACATCTCTTCTCTATTTGATCTTTTACCCTAAGGTAACATGCACCCTGACCATCCACCATTTATATTAACCACAGGAATGCTTTCCTTTGGAAATTTAAGTATTGTGATATTGACAAAGTAGGCGAGTTCGGCTGTGTCTAACCTCTGATCTGGAAAAACATCATTGAGTCAATCATTAAAGATAGGGTTGTGAAACAACACATCATTCTTAAACTGTGCTTTTCAAACTTTTTATGAATATTATCTTATCCTTTTACCACACCCTTAAGAATTAGGCACTGAACTGGGAATAGAAAGACAGAGTGGTCAAGGTCATGCAGGCCATGTCTCGCCAAGCAGAGAAACTCAAAAACTAATCCAGGTAGTTTCCCAAAAGAAGTTTTCTTCATTTACCAGTCCCCAGGACTTAATGCTCTTAGGTGGTGGTGGTGGTGAAGTATTTATGACTGATAAATAATTTACTTAATTATTAGTGTCCTGCTCGTGAGCAGAAGAAACATGAAATCAAGTGATTTCAAAATCTGTGATGAATTATCATTCTTGTAAAAATCTTATGTAGTCAGAAGTGAAGGACATACCGTGATGCCAGCGATAATCCCTGAACTAAAACATAATGCTTCTTAGGCCAAGTTGAGTGCATGGTCTGCAGGACAGAAACTCATCCCTCTCTGGTTTCCCTACTTACTGTCTGAGAGTAAATCAGGGTAAATGCTGTATGTAGGGTCTATTAAAGGCCTAAGACTATGGGAAGAATTGAACAACTAGAAACAAAGGTAAAGACCAGCCGTTTAGTACTCAGACGAAACTTGCTAGCACCCTTTTTTTTTTTTTTTTTAATATGGAAAAAAGTAATAGAATTAAGCTTCAGAAAGTGGTGTTAATTTTTAAAATTAAATCGTTAAATGATATGAAATTAAAATGCATCTAAACCTAGGTCCTATTGGAATAATTTCCAGAGAAAATCAAGAAAGGTCGGAAGCTGGATAATTTAGAAGCACAGTCATTACTATAGTTATAAAGTTAGCTGTTATAACAGGGCCCATTTAATGACATCTGGACAAAGGTTAGTATTAATGTGAAGGTCCTCAGATTCAAGTGAAGCTACTGGTGGGCTCATACCTGTGTGTCCAGCTTCCTACTAGATGTCTCAGATGCAGAATCTTAGAAATAACTCAATGTATACAGAGCAGAACGCTTCAGACACGTATACACCAACAATCATCAGCTTCATTGCCTGTGTTCCTATCTCAGTAAATGGTGCTACCCAGGAAGCAAACCCAGAAAGCATGCTTGATGCTCCCTTTCCTTCCCGTCTTTTTTACTGAGAGGAAACAGAAAGACATGAAATGTGGTCCCTATCTGTACTCAGGTAGCTTACATCTACTTGGAAAGCTAAGACAAAAACAAATTAAGTCAGTAAAAGATAAAAATTAAGAACCTTACAAACCAGTCTAACTTAGGATTTCAGGAAAGGATACAGGCAGTCCAGGTGGAGATAGTTTTGAGGTGGCCAAGGATGTAACTGATAGAGGGCACCCCGCTGCTTGCTCTGGTGACCTGTGGTTCACCAATACATTGTCCCTGATTCTTTCTACCAGGAAAAACACATAGAAATGACCCTTTGCTGATGTCTGGTCCAACAATATCTGTTCAACACACATTTATTAAGCTGCCTTCAGTGCTCTGCTGTGCTAGATAAGAAGTCAGATAATAGTCTCCTAAGGAATCAGGAGAGAGAGAGAAAGATTGAAAAGTTGTATAAAGGTCCAAAAAATTGGAATACATCAACCAAATAGACTTAGTAAAAATCCCGACATCCAGACACACAGAGCAGCTCGTGAAAACGCTTGGCTAAGAAGAAATTGCCTTTAGCTTGTCCTCAATCTAGTATCATTCTTTCCTGCCACTCCCACTATCCAGGTTAAACTCTGAGAGCTGTCCTAGATAATTTATGGAAATGCTTAAAAAGGGTTCCTGAGCATAGAATTGGCTTCCTGTGGACTATTGTAAAATATTTATTGAAGGTCTAGGAGAATGTAACAGGTGGGGCTTGACAACACGTAATAGTACGACCTTGCACTGACAGACATTATGGTTTATAGAGTAATCTCGTCTCCATCTCCTCATTTAGAGGCTAGGAATTAGGAATTGCTTGTTACTCTATCTTTCAGCATATCTGAAATGTGAAACTATTGATCGCTATTCCTCTATACCCCAAAGCGGTAGAAGGATTCCTGCATCACTGTTTGCAGAATTATAAAGTCCAGCCAGGTGGCCAAGCTAAGAAACCATGTTAACACTGTAATTTCTTGTTCCTGTTGTGGCTCAGCAGAAATGAATCCAACTAGTGTCCATGAGGATGTGGGTTTGATCCCTGGCCTCACTCAGTGGTTTAAGG
This sequence comes from Phacochoerus africanus, assembly GCF_016906955.1. Taxonomy (NCBI): domain Eukaryota; kingdom Metazoa; phylum Chordata; class Mammalia; order Artiodactyla; family Suidae; genus Phacochoerus; species Phacochoerus africanus. Next base: position 108,722,832 of record NC_062558.1, read on the forward strand.
ATCTGGCGTTGCCGTGAGCTGTGGTGTAGGTGTAGGTCACAGATGCAGCTCGGATCTGGCATTGCTGTGGTGTAGGCCAGCAGCTGCAGCTCTGATTCAACCCCTAGCCTGGGAACTTAAAGAAAAAAAAAAAAAAAAAACTCTAATTTCTCTTAAGTATTTCTAAAGACTTGTAAAACAGTGTGTCTGAATTTTTGTCAGCATTATGGACTTATGAACCAGTGATTATTTAATAGGAATACCCAGTCCTAAAAAAAGGTGTATGTTGACTAACTGAAGTTAATAATGTGGCCAAAATTTTATTTTTTGAAGGAGAATTTTTTTCAATGATGTTTCCTCTCTATAAGATAGAAAGTATTTCTGAATAATCACTTAAAAAGTATGAAGGGTGTTGTCACTAAAAGTTGAGACAAAAAAAAAAGCTGGCCTTATATTTGAATTAAGTAAATGCTCCTCATTTATTGACTAAAATGTATATGGGCACCTAGAAGTAATTTTGGCCAGTATCCTTTCTCTTTACAACATGAGTAACACAGGTGAATTTTTTAATGTAAAAATGGTTCTTTGGGGCAATGACCATACTAATTTCTTCTTTCTCTTTGTCTGTCTAGAGAGAAAGCAGCAGAGGCAGTAGCAGTAGATTCTAACAATCAGTCGAAGTCCCCACTGGAGAAGTTTATGGTCAAACTGTGCACTCATCATCAGAAGCAGTTCATTCGTGTTCTGAACGATCTGTACACTGAATCTCAGCCAGGCCCCGAGGACCTGAGACCTTCTGATCCTGGAGCAATGGATGCCTCCACCTGCAATGCTGGCTGTGCCCAGCTAAGCACCAAACATAAGGAAAAGGATACTGTGTGTCTCAGCATGAAGTCTCCTCCTTCTGTAGATTTGGTCATTGACTCATCGGGCTCTCACAGCCCTCAGCACGCGACAGAACAGGCCCTAAAGGAACCTCCTCCCGAGACAAACTCTGTAGATGGAAGAGAGAATCCTTTGACTGTTGTCCAGAAAGATTCCTCTGAACTTCCAACCACTAAACCTAATTCTGAGAGTTCAGTGGATAGTTCCACTCTGGGATACCTCACTGCATCTAATTCTTCCTCATTAACCATCCACCACACCTCTAAGAGCTCGGAGGGGCAAACCACTGGACAGGAGCAGGACCCAAATGTGAAAACAGGCGAGGATGGTAAAAACCGTGTGCAGAGTTCAGCTTTAGTCGAAACTCTAATTGCAGTAAAAGTGGCGGCTGAGCATGGTGAGGAGAGCAACAGCTGTATTGTGTCTCAAAAAAATTCGTTCAAAGCTTTATCAGAAGAGGCTTGGGACTCAGGATTTATGGGGAATTCACCTAGAACTGCTGACAAAGAGAATGCTTTACAGTGTAGCTCAAAAACACCTCTACGCCAGGACCTAGAGGCAAGCGAGCAAGATTCAAGGCCAAAGCAAGAGAACCATCTTCACCCACTAGGAAGAGAGAAAGTGGGTTACCATTTACATCCCAGTAACAAGGGCCAGTTTGATCATTCCAAAGACGGTTGGTTAGCCCCCAGCCCCGTGCCACCTGTACACAAAGCATCTAATGGACATTCACGAACCAAGGTGATATCCCCCTCTATTAAGACAGCTCGGAAAAGTAAGAGGGCATCAGGGTTGAGGATCAATGATTACGATAACCAGTGTGATGTTGTTTATATCAGCCAGCCGATAACAGAATGCCACTTTGAAAATCAGAGATCAATATTATCTTCTCGGAAAACAGCCAGGAAGAGTACACGAGGTTACTTTTTCAATGGTGATTGTTGCGAGCTGCCAACCGTCCGCACACTGGCCCGAAATTTACACTCCCAGGAAAAAGCAAGCTGCTCAACCCCGGCATCAGAGGCAGTAGTCACTCCCAAGCAGGCCCTTATCATTTCAGCACCTCAGCCTGCAGTCGATGTGCAGCATCCCCGAGAAGACAACCCTGAGGAACCTAGTAATGAAGTAGCCTGTCTCAAGGAAGGAGACAAAGATGCATCCTCTGAAAAGGAATCTCAAGAGCCCGAGGTGTGCCCGATGGTGAATAACGTAAACCCAAGCAGCCCCCCCAGCCCAAGGGAAACAGCAGCCCCCAGCCTGGTGTGGCCCCTCCCTGCTCGCTCTCCTGAAGAGGACCTGCCAGAAGGCAGCTCTGTAGTCTCAGCTCCCACAGAAAGTGGGCTCTCTTCCCCTGAATGCGACCAACAGCCAGTCGAACTCCTGGATGCAAAGGATATGAGTGGACCCCAAGACTGTCCCCTGCTTCCCTCCACAGAGAGCATTTCTGAGGGAGGCAGCGAAGAGGTTGTTCCCAGACCGCATTCTTCTCCTCAAACAGTAAGTAGAGAGGAAAGTCCTCTGTGCCCAGAAAATCAAAGTCCCCCAGTGGGCTCAGAGCCTCCCCTGAGCCTGGGAAAGGCTGAGGAAGACCAAAGTATCGGTACTGAGGCTGAGACTGAAGGCACGCAGCAGCTAGATACTGACCCGCTCTTGAAGGAAAGCAGCACTTTTACTCATGAAAACCCAAGTGAAATTGAGGAAAGTGAGGCAGCAAGTGGTGCAGTAACATTCGAGGGAGAGAACAGTGATGGACAGCAGCCTTCGGAAAAAGATATAAGCGATCAAAACATTGACTCACCTGAAGAGAGTGTGGACAAGAAGAAAAAAGGTAAAAAACTCCCTGAGGCCTCTGATAGGTGCCTAAGAAGTCAACTCTCAGATTCTTCCTCTGCCGATAGATGCCTGAGACATCAAAGTTCAGATTCTTCCTCTGCTTGTGTTGAGCTCAAAGTTTCTAAAAATCCTGGTGTAAAACGTTCTAAAAAAGAAGGGTACCCAGGGAGGGCAACACCCGAGAGCTTCCTGATTGAAGGTGTCCACGCTAAAGCCCTGGAGGACACCGAACACCCAAAGGCCCATGAAAATCCCTCTGAGAAAGATGCTGAGCAGGAGGGCAAAGGAGGTGGGATCATCACCAGGCAGACTTTTAGAAACATGCTGGCAAAAGAAGCCAAGGGGGAAGAAGGAGGAATTTTCCCCAGCAGTGATCCCTTAGCCACAGTTGGCCAGCCCCTGCCTGGAGAGAAACTGGAAATCTATGTTCAGTCTAAGTTAGGTGAGAACAGTCCTCAAGACCCCTCTGGAAGTATTCCTTGTACTTTCCCAGAACAATCAAAAGAGAAGCCAGGACCAATTCCCACACGAGAGATGGAGGAGGTTGCAAATGAGGCGGATAGTGCAGACAGCCAGCCTAAAGATGAGGATGGTGACATGCCACCTAGCACACCTGGATTGTCAAGTGGTGGAAGTAATGACGCTGCTGGGCCTCCCAAATGGGTACCAAGGCCTACAAGACTGACCTCTTCAACCTACTACCTAAGACACACTCATTCTCTGGACTCCTTGGACACTGTAAAAGTGACTTCAGAAAAGGAAGCAGCACCAGGAAACCCAGCCCCCAAGGAAAATGAAGCTTCAGAGAGCGAGGATCCCTTAGATGAGGATGATGTGGACACAGTAGCAGATGACCAGCCAAAGTTTGTGGAGTGGTGCGCTGAGGAGGAGAACCAAGAGCTCATCGCCAACTTCAACGCCCAATACATGAAAGTGCAGAAGGGCTGGATCCAGCTGGAGAAAGAAGCCCAGCCAACACCAAGAGCCAGGAATAAATCGGATAAGCTGAAGGAGATTTGGAAAAGCAAGAAGAGGTCGCGGAAATGTCGGGGTGCCCTGGAGGTTCAAAAGTTTTCTCCTGTGCAGATGCTGTTTATGACAAACTTTAAATTATCTAATGTTTGTAAGTGGTTCTTGGAGACCACAGAAACCCGGTCTCTGGTAATCGTGAAGAAGCTCAATACTCGTCTTCCAGGAGACATCCCACCTGTCAAGCATCCTCTTCAGAAGTACTCTCCTTCCAGCCTGTATCCCAGTTCACTGCAGGCCGAACGCTTGAAAAAACACTTGAAGAAATTTCCCGGAGCGACTCCTGCTAGGAACAATTGGAAAACACAGAAGCTCTGGGCTAAGTTTCGAGAGAATCCTGACCAAGTGGAGCTGGAGGATGGCAGTGACGTTAGCCCCAGCCCCAGCCCTGAAGATCGCACAGAGGAAGTCAAGGAAGGTAGAAATAGCCATCCTCCCACAAACTCGCCTACCCCTGCCAGTACCCGGATCCTTAGAAAATACTCCAACATTCGAGGAAAGCTCAGAGCACAGCAGCGTTTGATCAAGAATGAGAAAATGGAAAGCCCATTTGGTCCGGCTGTGGAAAGCAAACAGAGTTGTAAGAGTGTGTGCATCAACCCTCTGATGTCTCCCAAGCTTGCCCTGCAAGTAGGTGCAGATGGGTTTCCTGTTAAGCCCAAGAGTACTGATGGAACGAAGGGAAGGAAAGGGAAGCAGGTGTCTGAAGTCTTGCCGAAAGCAGAAGTTCAGAATAAACGCAAGAGGACAGAAGGCGGCAGCACTCAGGACAGGAAGGACAAGGGACCTGGGATGAAGGCCAGCAAAGAAAAGCATGTTGATGGATCCACCAAAACCCCTGCTGCCAAGAAGCCAGCTGCAAGGGACAGAATCAGCCAACCGCCCAAGAAGAAAGAGAATAAAGTGAAGATCCCTAAAAAGTCCCCTGGGAAGAGCTGCCCTCCCTCCAGGAAGGAAAAAGAAAATACCAACAAAAGACCTTCCCAGCCCTCCACCTCGGAGGTGGTGACAAAACCGGCGAAGCAAAAAGGGGCAGGTGAATCCTCTTCAAGGCCACAGAAAGCCACAAACAGGAAGCAGAGCAGTGGAAAGACTCGGGCCAGACCCTCGACGAAAACCCCAGAGAACAGTGCAGCCCAGAGAAAGCGAAAGCTGAAGGCAAAGCTGGACTCTTCCCACAGCAAACGGAGGCGGTTGGATGCAAAATGATTGGAAGGGTGGTAGCCCAGAGTTAAAACTGTTCTATAGAAGTAACCCTTTATTTTGCATTAACTAAATCTGCTTTTATAAGCTTATCAAGCCTTTCAAACCTGCAGTTAATAGAGAACACCACAATTTAAGATGTCAGAAAATGCGTCTCAGATGGAGAAGGGAACTTGCAGAGTCTTTCTCTGAGGCTGAGTAAGGGAAGTTATATATTATATTCTGATTGTTCCTTGGGTTTTAAACTTGGAACCAAGCAGTTTTAGTTTTTAAAAGTACAGTGCCTTATTTATCCTTTTTGTTTTTAAATTTACAAAAGCTAAAAAGCTGATCTATGTGATTAAAGGCTTGTATTTTATACTTGATGCACAAGCACTTGTACTGTAGCCGAGAAGATCACCATCATGCACATAAAAGTAGCTTTTCAGCAGCCACCTGCAGTGTCTGTACATGAGCAGATGCTCCTCTTTGCAAACCCCAGCAGCGAACTTCCCTCTGTCTTGTTTGTTCGTTTAAATGATATTTGAAAGCTAAACCAAATCATTTTTATGGTATGTGGAGAATGCAGAGGGAATTTATAATTATTATAAAAGATTAATATTTCTGTTATCCCTTTTTAAAAATTCAGATTCATTGTTGGTCACTCATCTCTGATCTTCTGTCATTTGAAGAAGTGCATTCTCAATTACGTGCCCATGGAACAGAAGGCGTGTCACAAGGTGTTAATAGTGATTTATGACCTCTAAAAATTATTCACATCCCCCAGACTATGCGCAGTACTGATTCTTGCCATCCTTTTCATTTTTGGCCTTGCAAGCTTGCTAGCACACTAACAATGTTTTTATCCTACTTTGAGGGGGAAAAAAGAAATCTTTTTTTCCATCTTGTAGCTGTAATTTGACAATTAGGATAAGAGGAATTCTAATTTTTTTTCTTGCCCTGAGTACTTCCATGTTCAGAGAAAGCCAAAATGTCGTTTCAGCAATAGAAAAGTTTAAGAATGTGTGTGTATGCATGTGCATTTAGGTGCATTTGCATGTGTTTATTAGCCACAAATATCTCCCAATCCCAGTTTTACAGTAAAATTCTTTCTTCTCTTTCCAGTGTGATAGGGTGTTCATGGGCTGGGTAATTAGCATAGGCCAGATGGCTTAAATGTAGCCCAGGGTCTCTATGAGCATCCCCCCAATCACCTTGGCACCAGACTCAGAAAGGTCTAAACAACACAGAATTCTATAGAGGTCAGAACAGCCTTGCAGGTGGAGAAAGAGGCTCCAAGATCTCGCAGTGGGCCAACACACTCCTATACGAGGAGCTAACGTCCCAATGTGAAATCTACATGTTTAGAGTAGGTGCTTTTTCTGATTGGTGAGCACCGTACTAGTAGTTAATGCCGGTAGTTACCCCACCTGCCTGTATCAAGTCAGGTTTGTTCCATGGTCCAGAAATGAGAGCTGCAGTATTTGTGACTGATGTTGTTTGAGGCCTAGCATGGGTGCATTGGCTTTACCTTGGTGCCTGTAACATTGCTCCATCATAACATAGTGTGCACTCGACATCTCCATTGGGCCACTCTACCAATAAATAAGGCTTGGTTGTTAAAGCTTCAACCAGCTTCACTAACATGCTCTGTCACCAAAATAGGCTGGGATGGACAGCTGCTACTCTGTCCTTTTTGTTAAAAAGTCGTTCCATTCATATCTCTTCAGGTCTTTTTAGATAAACCCAGATGTACCTTCTTTTCATGCATTAGTTCATTCAAACCATGATAAAACAGGTTTTCTACCCATTCTGTTAAAGTTTTGCTGTTTTATAATGAAAACTTCTGATAATTGGATAGGACTGGAGAAAAGCATTTGATTCATGGGAAATTGAGAATTGTGTTGAATTTTATAGATAGTGAAGCTTACTGTCTTCAATGAAGCTTTGGTTTGTTGTTTTTTTTCTAATGTCTCCTCTATCCCATGAGTCTTTTTTTTTTTTTTTTTAATATCTTTGACTTTGGCTATTCAAGAGCTACCTATATTAATGAAACTGCTGAGTGTGTATGTTGGCAACCTTTTCTCAGCATTAAGTTGCACAGAAGCATTAACATGTTTTAAGTAGGCTCATTTAATCTATAAAAGTTGTTTTAAAGTTTTTAAAAAAAATCTTTTCATATAGTCGTCACTGGATATTGTTTTTGTGGTGACTGAAACGGTGGCGGTTTGCCCATGTCACATGTGCTGATCCCTGTACGGACATTCAAGGTGCCCCCTTAGCTGCATATAGACTACCTTGTAAGGGTGCTTAGATTTGGTTCGGGAGAGATGTGAGGCTCTAAGTGGGTGGAGCTTTTCCAATTGCAGATTTATAATTCATTCCATTACTTTTCTAAGTTCCTTTTCATTTTTAAAAGCTTCCTTCAAGATGATAGCCTTCTCTCTCACTCTAGGCAGCATTTGAGAAAAGGTATCAATATGTATTTATTTTATACACCTAACGATGCATTAGGTCTCCTTTAAAATCAACTTATACTTTACAGTAGTGACTACATTTACATAGATGGATTCTACATAATTAGGACATTTAAAAGATATATTGTTGAATCTCATTTTTGCTGACTCAGTTAACTTTGCTGAAAGAAAAAACAAACTTGAGGGCTGACTCTGGAAGGTCCTTTGACACTTAACAGCAGACACCAGTCTCCCAGATACCTCCAAGCCTAGGCTTGGTTTTGACTGAAGTCTCCCCTCGTTTTCCCTCTCTTGCCAAGACCTTCTTCCTGTAGCCATTGTCACAGTATGGCTTGCCACTGGATGCAAAGGTAGTCTGTCCCACATTCTAGATTCAAATTAGAAAGGAATTCTTCTCCTGGGCCTGTGCTCGGTGAGTGACTTGTCAGAGCTGATGTGGTGACCAGAGAACATTGGTATTTCCTCTGAGCTTCTAGCTGGAAGATGCCTGGGAAGCAATCACTGAAGCTCTACCTTAGCTCCCCAGAGCTGGGCCCTCTTCAAGAGACCCATTTTCTATCCCCTGAGGCTCCCTGGCTTTGGGAGGACAACATGGAGACTGCTCCTTCAATCAGGGTCCAGAGCCTCCCCCCAGGCACGTCCTCAGACCTGTAGCCATCTTGCAGCATAGCAGGAAGGCCATGAACTTTTGGTCTGTTCTTGAGGCTTCTTATATACGAACGTTGTTAATGTCTTTTAACCTAAATTGCTAGTCCCTTGGATCTCTTAGTTTGGCCAGTTCTGTTGTGTCTGTACCTCATTAAAGACTTCTGCACAAGCCTTTTTTAAAAAGTAACCCTAGACTGTGGGTTTCATGCCTCATTGTTCCTACAGCAGAGTGGATAGAAGAGGTGTAGTTAGTCATCCCTCCACAAATGTGGTGCTTCCGATGGGATCCTCTACGCATCACATGCTGTGCAGGTGAATTTCTCACTGTTCAGATAGGTCATCAGTAAAACACATCACTTCAAGATGGTCCATTTGAATTGAAGTTTGGGCTCTTATCTCCTTTGTGATGAATTCTGTAGTGAAGACTAAAGCTGTCACTGTCATTTATGGGCAGCATGTCTATTGACTAGTGGGCCTAAGAGCCAAGTAGGAAAGGGCAACATATTATGTGAGGCAAGCTGGAAATGCTATAGTGTCACCATGAGCAAGTCTGGTGTCTTGTCACTGCCCCTGGGACTAGCCGGAATTTCCCAAGGTGCTGGCCCAGGACACCACACCCGCTCCTTTTGGTTTTAGGTCAGCCTATTCAGGCTCTCATCTGGCCTACAGATGATTTTTCAAGGGTCTACAAACAGTGGTCTGGTCATCGTTTTGTAAGTAAAAGTTTATTGGAACACAGCCACACTCGTTTATTTCTGTCTTGTCTGTGGCTGCTTTCCAGCAGAGTTGAGTATCTGCAGCAGAGACCACATGGCCCACAAAGCCTAAAATATTTACTGTTGGACCTTTAAGAAAAAGTTTGCTGACTCCTGCTTGAGAAAAGAATCATTTTTCAGAAAAAAAAAAAAAATCTTCCTTTCTCGTTTATCGTTTTCCTGCCTCCTTTCCTCTTTTTCCTCCTCTTTTTCTCCTTCCTCCTTGTCATACCTGAACTTTGTTCTCTTTACGTCTTTATTTTTTCTTGCTGCAAAAGAGACATGTCACATCCACAGCATATCGGACACCATCTCTTGAAACCTAAGCTGCTTTAGCCTCGCATCCTGTTAGAATCACCCATCACAGTGGCCAAAATGAGGCCATCTTTAGCCCCTGGAGGCAGAATCCATGAGCAAATAGGAAAGTCAAAGTTCTAAAATTACGTGGCCTGGGCCTCTCTTTCACTTAGCTTTTGCCATAGACCCAACTCTGGCTTCATTTCCCATTTATTACTAAAGTAAGCCAAGATTGTTTCTTTCTAAACTGGTTGAGACTTTAGTTGGATGTTTACTTTTGGAAGCTTACATTTAGATATGGAAAAAGTCTTTTCACAGAGGGGAAACAAAGTCCAATCACAAACCCAAAGCATTGTTTATTACGTAATATTTTTGACCAGATCCTAGGAAAATTAATGTATTGGCACTGATTTTTTTTTCAGTCACATACCCTTCTTTCAAAATACTTTTATTAAATGTAAACTACAACTGAAATACAGAGATTTGAAATGCTTTAGAAAGAAAAATAGAAAAATGGAGCTTATTATAACCTGGGCATGACTGAGAAGTTATGGATGAAATCTTTAGATCAGATCCAGTCAGCACCGCGATGCTGTCATCCTCTCCCCCTAAAACTCAAGAATAAGTCTCTATGCTGTTTTTCCAAATGAAAGAGCCGTGAAAGAAAATTTTAGCAGGACTCTAAAACAGTGACTATTTCATTTGTTTTGAAACAGATAATTATCATTTTGAATTCTTAACTATGGACTTTTTTATGGCTTAATATCCACCGAAATACTGGGAATCGTTCTGAGTATGAATATCATGTCTCTGTTCAGCAAGGCAGTCCTCACATCCCAGCAGTAAGTACTCTCCCCTATGCTTGTTCCCAAGTCCTTTTCGGGGGTGGGGGGGGAGAAAAGAAAAAGATGATTTCATTTAAAACAAGCAGAATTATGGGAAGCCTTTTGAGACAGCCTTCAATATAGTTTATCCCTTGAAACGCCAGAACGAACTGCTGTATTCTAACAATGGACAGATTAGAAGACTTGAAGGTCTGTCTGATCTCTTTCCTTTAAAGTTATTAAGTCATGCTCGGACAGAAACCCAGAGCTCTCGGATGCTGCTCCTGGCTCAGGCCTCGCCTCACTGTACTGGGGACCCAGGGAACCACCTGGGGCACTTTGTGAGAATCCTTGCTCATGCTTTTCCCTTGGAATTGAGCCACGTCAACTGAGCTGGCAAGTTTCTTCCATCACCTCTCCTTTGTCCGATCCTTTTCACAGAGCCCTGGTGATTTACGCTCAGCGGGGCAGTTGTGCAGTTATGCTCACCTGCAGGCACAGTGACACACAGGCTTTCTCACCTTCCTGGGATCATTCCATCTAACATAAGGAAGGTACTCATTAGACAAGGCACGTGGAAGAGACTGCTCATTGAAAAAGAACCAGTTGCCCAGGGTTTTGTTGGAGGAATGCTGCCAAAGATTAGACAAATCCATTGTACCTTGGTTTTTTTTTTTAAGGATTATGTTAAGGGGGAAAAAAAAAAAAGGTAAAGAGACCCCATATGGCCCACACAGCCTAAGTTATAAAATATTTACTACCTGACCCTTTATAGAAAAGGTCTACTAACCCTTGCAATATGTTACTCAAGATCAAGTTGTGTGGCCAGTTAGGTGCAAACTTATTTTTTTCATGTAGTCCAGCATTGCAACATTTCTTTTAGATTTTAGGATATCTTACCTGTTCATCTTAGCGCACGTTATTCCTGAGTAATGCTCATGCATTAAAGAAAAATATGTATCTCCCTTCGTTGATTGAATATTTGTTGAGTCATGGACATGCAATTTGATCTACTAGGGTAACTAGTTAAAACTAAAAGTACAATGTCTTTTAAACTAAAAGCATTGCAGTTGGCTTTGTTTTTATGAGTCAGGGTGAACTTGACTCTCATGGAGAGACATTCCTCTACGGCAGTGCTCAACACAAACAGATTTACTCATGAACTTAAAAGCTAGAACAGTGCCTCTCCCAGGCAGGCACAGTGCGTGTTAGTGTCACCCCCACCCCAGAACTCCCCTTTTCTTTCTGTGTACAGTATATTTGCAAGTTTATCACTCCTCAAGCTTTGCTCACTACTTATAAACATCAATGGCTGGTCTTTGCCTGTTTGAACCTCCAATCCAGATCACGCATTCTCAGCTCCCTTAACAATACCAGCAGGTCAGTGGCACCTTATCGGCACACCAGCAGCTCTAGACTGAAGTTCAGAGCTCTCTGGCCTGACCGGTGAAGCCCGCCCCCAGTCAGGCCTAACTCACCTCATTGTGAGACCCCACTGTTGGCACCTTGCCTCTTCCCCCTTCTGCTTATGCCCCCAGCCCCCTTCCAGGAGGCATCTTCTCCGGGATGTCTACCTTGCAAGCGCGTCACTGAACACGGGTGTGTCATATTAGAAGCATTTCTTTTTATAACTGTTTTTCTTCTAGTATTTAGCCATTGGGTCCAAATGCTGTTTCAGCTTACCAGCTTTCTCACTCAAATTGTTTTCTATACTCTACACTTCATTTTGTCTTGTATCTAAAGCTATAGTATTTGGGAGCCAGTTTGTGGGAAAAGATGCTGTACAAATAAGATTTGCATAAATTTGTATATTTATACCACAGGTAGGGACTAGTTTTAGAGCCACTATAGCTTAAGGTTATGAGTTTCCCCAGTGATTTGTGCATTCTCGATAGCTCTAGGAGACTGTATGACTATGATCTCAAATACATATATAATACATATTTATACAGACCACTGTGAAGTTTATTTCACTGTGTAAATAGTGGTATTTTCTGTTCAAATGCTCCTATAGAAAGTATTTATTTTAACAAACAGACGAAAAAATTCACTGTCAAAAGGGCTTTCCAAAAAAAAGTGTTCTTTCTAGAGAACCTATCCTCCCCAGCTACGATGCTCAGCCACTGAACCCCCAAACAACGTAGTGGAGGCAGAAGGGTGGGGCCTTGACACCCTCCCTGTATTTGGCCAGATGCAACTGATCAGGAACCTGAGCACATTCCCCCACAGCCACCCATCCCAGAACAAAATGGACCTCCCACATTGGTATGGCTGTGCCAGGCATGGCATCCAGGCTTGCCTCCAGCAGCCCACTTTTTGCCTACACAGTTGGTACATTCAACTGTATATTTCCACAGCCTGTGCAGGGAGATGAGCCTTAGCTGTAACCCCAAGGAAATCCTCACCTATACCTGTGCGATATGGAGAAACCACTGGTTGCCTAAAGAAAGCATTAAGATGTATTTTAGTCTTTCTCATCTTTGTGAAAGACACCTGTTTGCACTCTCATTAACCATGGGAGATACGCATGTTTCCTCTGCACCTTGACTATTCCCGAGCACCTCAGCTCGCCTCCCCCTCCTCCTCCTCCTCCTCCCCCTCCCCTTCCCCCTCCCTGTCCCTGCAGGTATCTGTGCAGATGTGGACCAGCCCCACCTATAGTCGATGGTACAGAGTGAAGCCATCTGCTCTAAGATGTGCAGCTTGCTTTCTCAGGAGTCCTGGTCTGCAATTCAGAGCACCCCTAGATGTAATGTAACTGATGCTTTCCCATCATGTTCTTGCCCTGTGTCTCATTCCTGGGCACCCCTGTCAGAGTCATGATTCTCATCCTGCCCGGCTGGCTGGACTGAGAACTGCAGCTCCAGGACTGTGGAGAGCTTAGGACTGGACACACAGGGATTTGTGTCATCCGTTGAACCATAGTTTGCATATTGACTTATGGCCTCCCTTTGTCTTTTCTAAACAAATGAGGAGGACACTTGAACAGTAATGCTGGAGAATGTTTTTTCTAAGATACTATTTGTAAGCAAACCTGATTTTAAGGTGAAATGTGAATGGGTAACTAGGTGCCAGGGAATTTAGCACTGAACTAGACAGTCAAAAAACTTTTTTAACCTTTGCAGGAAAAAATAAACTTTGCTCTCATCTAAGTGTTCACAAAAAATAATGTTGTAAATAGTTTTTTAAAAATATTTATTACATGTGCTGTATACAGATTCATGTTTTGAGTGACGTTGGTTTGCATTGTAGTATTGTAGAAGAATATATTTTGAGCAGTGGACTTCCTTTCATAACAGTTCATACACGGAGAAAGAACAAAAACCAGCAGGTTGAGAGCTGTTTGGGGAATTTGATCTGTAATGTTACATCAAGTCCAAGCTTTAATTGCCCCCTCTTCTTATCTGGTTATGCCATATATATATATATATATATATATATATATATATATATATATATATATAGTAAACTGGTCGGTGGTCAGTCCCCAGATCTGCAGAGCAGATTTCCAGGTGTTCTTTCTGGTGTGTTGCCCGTAAGCAATAAGATTCTAGGTAATAACATTTATTCTGGGCTCCGAGGTAGCCCTTGTCTCAGAGGATAGGGTGGGGGTAGAACAGCTCTTGCTAAGACCTCTTGCCTTTGCTGGAGAGGTTGCCGTACTTGAATTTTTGCTTCTGTTTGTCTGCACGCTTCTTCACATGATACAACCCTCGAGATGGATGAGAAATCTGCCAGCACCAGACACATCAAGAATTGGGCACACAGACTGAAAAATGATCAACCTTCCATGAGTTTGTAGGGTTTACAGAATCTAGTCGAGGCAAAGCTCATTGAGTTGTAGCATCAACGTAAGACCTTTTCACATGAAAATTTTGAACAGTCCATAAAAAGTCCTTTGACTATCTGACCTACCTTTAAGAGCTGGCCCACTTCCTCTAACCCTCCTCTATGCCTGGGTTAGAAATGTCTGAATCCTCCTTCGTGTCTGGGGTTAAACCATTTAGGTTTGTGCAGAGAGGGCAGTTGCTCCTCCAAGTGTCCCAGCGTGTCCAGTCTGACAGGTTTCTAAGCTGTTTAGCGGCCTCTCCTTGTGACCGTCCCGAACGTTATGAAAACATACTCCCCACCCAGATCACCATTAATAGGATAATGTAGTTTTTTAGGCTTTTGGAATATGTCTTCTCTTTTGTATTTATGATGGTGTTTGGAATTTTTTCACTAGTGTTTTTTTAGATTGAAGTGGGTGCATTAGGCTAAAACTTTCCATTGCTGAGCCTGACAGCAAGCAAGAGGAAAGAAACTGACCTATGTTGTGTCATTGAGAAGGTGACTACTTCTTGTGGTGGTGGGAGGGTGGGGAGGGGGCATTGTAGATTATGTGGGGGTAAAATAGAATTCTGACCTGAGGCTCCCCAAGTCTTATTACCTTGTTATAAATAACCCCTTTATTAGCCTCAATCTCAATAGAAGCCTGCTGTTTACCCTCAGGGAACAAGTAGTTTTCAAAATTGAGCTCCTCCAAGGTCTTTGGCCAGTGCCCGTGTGCAGGCATTGGTCATCTTTGTGAACTCATGGCATTATTTTCCCATATGCATTATGATATTAAGAAATTCAACCCCAACCTGTATGAAAAGCACAGCCCAGGGTCCTACTTTAGGCTAGAGTTAATGCCTTTGAGAGGCCAGGGGCCAGCGGAGGCCCATGCAATTTAACTGAAGCTCAGGTGCCGTGTTGGGTGTTTCTTCTTTTTAGGCCACAACCTTCAGAATGAGTTTAGGGCAGGGCTGCTGATCCAGCTGTGGATCCAGGGAGCTCTAAGATGAATCTCTACCGTTCCTTTAAAGGTCTTTCTGGTTCTTCCCCGTGTTGTCATGGCTGAGGTCGATCTCGTGGTTGTTCAGATGTGCTCCTTTTTGCTGTCTTGTGAGTCTTAGCCAGTGATCCAGGTGCCCAAGGAGAGAGTCTCCAGAGGGCCTCGCTCCTTCCCGGTACCGAGCGTGTGCTCCTGACCTGGGTGAACGTGGTCTTGTCAAAAGCAGCGAAGTGAGAAGTTCTGCAAATGGTGATCCGGACTATCTGCACGTATCCCTTGGGCCTGGATTTCCACTCTGTTAGTGCGTGTAGGGAAATACTGTGTCTTTTATGGATGAAAATTCAATGTATGCTGTGAATTTGTTGGTTTGAAACATTGAAAATTTTTCATTAGACAATGTTTACATACCTCACCTGAAGAACCTTTGAGAGTGTATATATGAAATTTAAAATATATTAAGTTGCTTTAAAACCATATGTACAGCTATAAAAGTTGGAGTTATTTTAACTTTGAATATGTACCAAGTCTCTTAAATATTGAAATCTTGTGGACTTTTTGTGCTTCTGTGTTTTACTTTCCTGTTAGGCCATGTAGGAGACTGTGTTCTTGTTATTGGTAAAGGGGCCCTCGCTGAAATCCAAGCTTGGAAGGATTTCCTTTGTTGTTTCAGATTTTCTTGTTTGGTTCTGAGGAATGGGGTATGGAGCTAGAGGATGTGCGGGAGGGATTTCTCTAACATTGACATCTATTCCATGAGCTTTTTCTAGGCGCTTATTTTATCGCAGCGTATTAAACTTCTTTGATATTAAACTGTGTCTGTGTCGTTACTGGAGGGGGTACAGAACGCCTTCAGCTTGGAGCCCATGGCAAAGTGGGTACGTGGCCAGAAGGAACCAAAAAGCAATACCGCTTCCTGCTTTTGCCTCGGCCGCCAGTGTTAGGCCTTCAGGGAACACTGTTTGCCAGATGCGAGGCCATTTTTGTGAGTTATGCCTAACGTTGAAGAAAAGGAAACACAATGGGTGACCCTTGGGAATTCCTAGGTCAGAGTTGGGAAGGTGCCAGTGCTTCGTCCTGAGGTGCAAGGAGCAGTCGAGTCCCCGCTCAGGGACTCCACTGTTGAATGAAGGGACCGTGGGCACAGCCACCGGGAGGGCTGCCCCCGCTCTCTGAGCCCATGTTGGGGGATGGCAGAAAGCTGACAGGAAATCCTTCCACTTGCTAGCCTCATGACCCGTTTCATTACAGTCTTTCAACTCCCCCGGAGATGGGTCTATTTGAGGGTCCAGTGGGCCAGAGATTCCTGTGGAATCAACCACATTTTCTTTCTTTTCTTTTTTCTTCTTTTTTTTTTTTTTTTATCTTTTCTAAGGCTGAACCCGCGGCATATGGAGGTTCCCAGGCTAGGGGTCGAATCGGAGCCGCAGCCACCAGTCTACGCCAGAGCTCACAGCAACACCAGATCCTTAACCCACTGAGCAAGGCCAGGGATTGAACCCGCAACCTCATGGTTCCTAGTCGGATTCGTTAACCACTGTACCACAATGGAAACTCCAACCACATTTTCATTAGCACGCCCATCTGGCAGGGACAAGCGACGTATGCAGAACTACACCCAGTGGAAATGACCCCACCACTGCCAGTCAGGCTGCCCTTCTTAATTTCAATTTGGAGAATCATCTTGTTCCAAATTACGACTTTTCGTTGTCAAAATAGACCTCTTTTCCTCCAGGATTCATCCTCTGGTAGAATAACTAGACTCTGACCTCTCAGGTGCAGACTGGCTTGGGGCGAAGGGACATCTCTAAAATTAACTCTCTGAGGGCTCAGGGTATAGGCATGATAGAGATGTATTATCACCAGTAGCCGAAAAGCGTGGCAAGTTGAGTTAGAAGCCTGGGCCTTTTTTCTCTTGCTTCCACCCTCCACCCAAGCCCTGCTGTGCCCATTCCCTTGGCTGGAGATTTCCTTGCAACTGTGAAATCTGCCACTTACTTTAACTCAGAGGCTGTAAACTGGTGGCTGATGGCTGTATTTTACTTAGCCCAGTGTTTTTAAAAAATAAATTGAAAAACTGAGGGTTTATATAAAAATTGATTTCTGGTTTCTCTTTGAGAAAAAAAAAAAAGAATAATGAAGATCTGACAAAATGAATGCATGGCAAGACTCAGCTGAAGCTCAAGAGATTGGAAAGTGTGCCTTCAGCTCATCGCAGTCTCCCTCAGTTACTCTTTGTCCCTTGTTCCTTACCTAGGGAACTAGGTCTCTGTCCCTGTGGCTTTTTCAGAAGTGGCAGTACCAGTGGTCAGCTGGAGGGCATGAGCCCACTGGACTCACGTGGGAAACCTACTGGCCGCTCCAGACTCTTGAGCTTACATCTTCCCTAATTGAACCCATTTTCTCCCTATACCTCATTCATTACATCTCCCAAATCCCTAATTGCTTTGAAGATGCCGCAGTTACCATCACTGCCCCCTTTCAAGGTGACAATGCACTATTAAGGTGTGGTTTGTGTGACCATCACCACAAATGGGAAATCTGTGGTTCACAGTCCTGCATCAAAGGAGGGGCAGCTGGGTCCCCTTTGGTGTCAGGGGCCTTGTTCAGCCTGATTGCCAGAGCCTGGCCTCACCTAGACACTCAGATCACCCATCCTACAAAACTCCTGAGTGCCTTTTTCAGACTGAAACCGTAGTAGAACCACTGCAGAAGTATGTTAGCCTCCTTTCTCCAGGGATCTCTAAGAACCACTGTTCTGGCTCCTGGCACATCCGTCTTACCAGACAGTTTGAGAAGCCGCACTGCTTTCTAATCTGTTGCCCTGATGCTCTGAAACCTTCAGAGCCACATTAAATATGGGGGTGGTTCTGCACACTTACAAACTTACAAAGTGTGGGTGTGACAGCAGACACTTGAAGGGAAGTGAGGGTGGTCGGCCTCCCAAGATCTGTGCTCTATTCTCACACTGTGCTCTGCCCTGTTCTCACGCTGACATCCCCAGGGAGGGAGCTACGACAAAGCCCCCTGCCCCCCGACCTCCCCTTCCTTCTTCAGGAGGAACAGACCTCCTCTGCCACTTCAGGAAGACTAGAGAGTCCCAAAGGCAGATACCCCATATATACTGCACTTGGGCTCCATCCCTAGACTGTGGCTGATGTACGGGCAGCCCAGGAACTCTCACATTTGCAAGGGTGCATGTCAGCAACCCCGGGGTTCATCCTTGATGCAGAAAAAGAGACAACAAGGCAGAACCAGAGTGAATCAATGTCATGTTCGCATGAAGACAACAGACAATATCCAACATGTTCTAAAACAGCACTTCTCGGGAAAGGGCAAGTGTGGCTTTTTCAAGGGCTTGTTCTACACCAGTCTCTTTAAAAGAGTGATCCAAACAAGACTACAGAAACCCCCCAAACAAAATGTCACAACTACAGAGCATCTGAAAATCAAAACAAGACACTGGATGTTGACTTTAACATATAAAAATACTATAACAAAATGAAATACAAATATATATTAGAATCTGTTAAGTATTCTGTATAAAGAGATACTTTCATGGTTAGGCTAACAGCAGGCAAAGGGGAGACAAAGTCCAGCCTTTTCCATTTCCTGACACGTGCACAGGGAGCCCAGGCCACTGTCGCCCGCAGGCTGCCAAAGCAGCAGCAACCTCGGCACTTGCCCTGCTTGTGTCTCTTCCGTGGCAACAGTCAATGGCAACATCAAAGTGAACTGGAGGTCTTTATCGAAGAGGTGCAAGGCGTGGAAACAATTTCTCAGATATCTCGTGATCATCTTCTTCTGGGACTCAGAGAGCCCAGACATGAACAGACAAGGTGTGCGGTGATCCAGTCACTTAGTCACTTTCAGGTTGGTGGTTCGGCTGAGAAGACATTGATCCCTGGGCACTTGGGTCTCTCGGCCACTTGTGGTAGATCCCAATCTTCCAGCTCAACCAAGGGAGAGTGTGGAGCTGGGCTGAGACGTGGGACATTGTGGAGGGTTGGATAGGGACAGCAATTAGCTCAGAGGGTGCTCCCTGCAAACACTCCATCCTCTGCCCTCCCAACCCCATGGCACTGGCAGGGCAGGACTCCCGGCAGCCATTGCCTGTCTGCAGATGCTCTTTCCACTTTCCGTAGAGTGAGACGTCCCTGCCAGTCAGTGCCCCTCAAGCCTGGGGATCGGCTGAAGGGCAGTGGGGAATGGTGGTGGCCAGGGGAAGGTATGTGCCTTAGGGTTGGTGGGTTCCAGAACCCTCTTTTCCATGGAAGGGGAAAGCTAGTTACACTGGAGCTTTCCTGCCTATCCAGGCTGGTGCTGGCTGCTCTCCAGGGTCCTGCAGTGGCCTAGAAAGTCTAAAGGAGAAAGGGATGCTGTGCAGCCCTAGGAAAATCCCCTGGAGGCTCAGTATGCTGCTCATGGGTGTGAGGGGCACTGTGGCCTTGCTCAGAGCTATGAGAAAATAGAGCACGACCCCTGGTGAGGGGCAGAGCCAGCCGTAAGGACACCTCCCTAAATGGGCAGGGCAGGGTCCTCTTCCCATTACAGAGTCCCAGATTCAAACTCACTGGTCTGAGCCCCAGGGTAGTGGAACAGGTCAGGCTATCTCAGTCCTATCAAGGACTCTGGGATATTCAGTGTCAAGGACTCTGCCCACTGCCCACAGGCACGATGCCACCTCAACTCCATCACAACACACTCCCCTGACCCTGCCTTCTGTTTACAGATGGACAAAGCCAGGAGAGGCACATGCTCACCCTCTTTGCCCACCAGGAACCCCAGGTGCACATGTTTTTGGGGAGACACCAGGACAGGAGAGCATGACCTTACAGCCAGCTCGCTATTCAGGCGCAAAGATCATCTTTCTGTGTTTCTGTTCTGCATGGAAGAGAAGCATTTGTAGCTGCACAGCCATGCATCCGAGATAACTCTTCAGACACTAAGTCCTTCCTTCCAACACCTCGAATGAGCAGCTCTGCCCTGAACCGGTGTCTGTGGTTGGAGCCCTCACTCGGCTCAGCTCTCTGCCCAGGTATCCTGGCTGCTCCTGTGATGCTCTGTGATCAGTTCGCATCTGTCCACAAGGGCAAAACACCCACAGTCCCCAGCCCTGATTAGGCACATAAATACTTGTTGACTTGATTAACGAAGACAAATCGTCTAAGTCCTCCAACTACCCTCCTGGAGCCACAGTGGGAGGGTCTACATGGCTCGCTCAGTCCTCCCCCCTCCCCATTTGATAGCTGAGGAGACGGGGCCCATTGGGAAGAAGTCAGCTCAGAGTAGCAGAGCCAGCAGAGGTTTCTTGACGCCTGGACCACTGCCCCCTACTGGTCTGCAGTGTGAGGCGATCTGAACCCATCCTAGCCAAGCAGCCTAGCCCAAGTCCCCTACACCCGCAAACCCCCTGCCAGTGGCTAGCCAGCAGCTCACAGCTAGTTAGTGGCTGGGGAAGCCCAAGGCTAATGCCTCCTTGATGGCTAGTGTCTGGAGGTGGTGATGTCTATTCAGCTGGAACTAGGAAAACCCCTGCCCTCTTTGCAGGGACCCCACCCGGGAAAGGTCCCAGCCATCACTTCCTCCACATGAGAAACCTCCTTGAAGTTATAATGCTCATCCCATAACTGCAGGATTCAGATGTCTGGTCCTAAGACCCACCTCCACCCCCAGGCCCGTTCCCAAGCAAGCAGTGGCTGCACCACACTGCCAGTCAGCCCAGGGGGCAGGGATCCGTCCCTTCCTGGCCAGCAGGAGGGGCCCTTCCCCTCCGCACCCGGGCCAACTTGCCAACAGACGCTGCAGCAGCGAAAGGTGAGAGCCGCCGGGGCAGCGGCCCCAGGGGAGGGTGAGAGTACTTCAAGGTTATCTGCAGAGGGCAAAGGGCTTCTAGGGCCTGCACGGGCCACGGGCGAGAGGGAGAGGCTGTTTGGGAAGAGGCAGTCCCTTCTTCAGACCCAGGCAGCAGGCAAGGAGATGTCACCATTCTGCACTTCTTGGCCTGACCTCACGCACACATTCATTCAACAAATATTTATTAAGCGCCTATTTGTGCAAGGCACTTCCGAAGAGGGCGGGCTGCAGCCCAGGCCACGCCCACCCGCCCCGCCCCCAGCTGCGGCGCCTCGGGCTTTAGAAACGTGGTTCTGGCCCCACCCTCCACGGAAGGGCCGCTTGCCCAGGCGCCGCCCTGGTGATGGCCCGCACCCCAGCCCAGCTGCCGGCCGCTCGGTCTCCGCCGAGGCCGCGCCCCCTCGCCCGCCCTCTCCCCTCCCCGTCCACGGCAGGCGCTACGCGCAGAGGGCACAGCCACACTTGGTGGGCTTCTCCACCTCCTCGGCAAAAGAGGTCCCGTCGCTGCACTCAAAGGTGAACTTCCTCCGCTTCAGCCGCAGGCCCTGGCAGCAGCCCTGGCCTGGGCATGAACCCCGGCACTCCACCCACGACAGGGGACGCGTGGTCTGGCAGATGGCATAGCCCCTCTGGACCTGGTGAAAGTCCCGGACAGGGTCCCCCCGGCACTCGGACTCTGGATGGGACAGACACCAAGAGAAAGCCTCAGGGCACACCCATGGGCCAGCGCTGCCCCCGCGGGGGAGGCAAGCGGAGGAGGAGGACCAGAGGGTGGGGCAGCATCCTTGGACCCCGTCCTCCAGCTCTTAGACCTCATTTTCATCCCTGCACCCTCTCCGCCCCACATGCACATGCACACGCTTCATCCTGGGCCCACAGTGAGGTCTTTCTAGCGGCCAAGGCCCTCCGGGGCAGATTGGGCAGCCCGGGCAAGGTGAGTTCAGCAGGAGTGCAAGAGGTGGCTGGACGCCTGGGAGACAATGACGTCAGAGAAGGAATTCCAGCGGGAGAGTGTGGCCTAGGGGACCCTGAGGATGCCTGAGTTCTGGATTTCTCTGGCTCCTCCCTGCCCCTTTCAGCAGGAGTCCCTAGACCATCTTGGTCACATGGACCAGGGAGGGCCTGGGAAGGCATCCCCAGGCCTCAGACTTCCCTCCTGGTCCCTAAGTGATGCATCCCCAGGCCTCAGACTCCCTCCTGGTCCCTAAGTGATGCATCCACAATGCAGAGGTTTGGGCAGGAGCTGTTACCCTGGTGGTCTCTCTGCAAGGAGAGACCCCAGCCACAAGGGACTCTTAACCCCAGGAAAGGGGCTACAGGGCAAGCTGGGACAGGGAGAGATGAAGCATCTGTCTGGGGGTGGCCTCAGAGGGTTGGGGCACTACAGCCCCATAGCAGCCCAAGGTAAGGAGGGGTGAGGGGGCACAGAGGGGTTGCCGAGGTTGGAAAAAGAAAAGTCACTAAAGCAAGCTGTGGGGAGGGACCCTGGAGAGGGCGTGTCAGGAGGGGGGCCCCTGACCTTGCTCACACAGCTCGCCCGAAAAGCCAGGGTCACACACGCAGTGTGCCCCTTTGGTGGCTGAGGCCTGGCAGTGGCCGTGCAGACACCGCAGGCCCCCACAGGGGTCTGCAGGTGTCCCGGCCTGGTTGCACAGGGCCCCCAAGTACCCATCCTGGCACTGGCAGCTGTAGGAAAGAGCATCTAGAGGCACGCATTTCCCGTGGACACACCTGGAGGGGACAGAGAAAAGGCACTGTGAGGACAGGTCGGAGCCAATCCAAGCCCACCCGAGGGGACCTCACATCCCCAGCCTTGGCTTCACAGGATGTTATTGTGCTATTCCCAAAACTGAAACAAAGGGAGCAAATTGTGATCCTGTGTTTGTCCCTAGGGTCCCTTTCTTTTTTCTTTTTCCTTTTGCTTTTTAGGGCCATACCCACGGCATATAGAGGTTCCCAGGCTAGGGGTCTAATCGGAGCTGTAGCCACTGGCCTACGCCACAGCCACAGCAACGTGGGATCCAAGCCGCGTCTGCGACCTACACCACAGCTCATGGCAACACCGGATCCCTAACCCACTGAGAAAGGCCAGGGATCCAACCCGCATCCTCATGGATCCTAGTTAGGTTCGTTAACCGCTGAGCCACGAAGGGAACTCCCCTAGGGTCCTTTTCCTGTTAATAAAAACTGAAAACCAGAAAAAATTAATAAAACCCTATGTTAGGCCACATGTTCCAATTTGGGGTTTTAAAAATAGTCTTTGCTCCCCATGGGGAAGTGGAACTTGCAGAGGGAAGGGAAGGGAACCTGCAGATGGGCGGAGTGGTGGGGAGGGCTCCCTGAGCGCAGCCCAGGCTCACTTGTGACCATGGCAGGGGCCATCAGCTGGCTGGTCGCAGTTCAGGCCCCGCCAGCCGGCCTCACAGTGACACACGGGCCCCGGGGTGGCGTTGGGCTGGCAGATGCCATGCAGGCAGTAGAGCTTCCGGCAGGGCTCACAGCCTGGCACCACGCCTGGCTTCATCCGAGTCTTGGTGAAGTCCTGCAACTCATTATTGATGTACAGGTTTCGGATGCAACCATGGAAGCTGGAGCCATTGAGGATCTGCCACAGGCGGAAGGCGGCTGAGTTCACATCCACGGGCATCCCTGGGGCAGAGGGGAGGGGGCAGAGCTGGGCTGAGTTGGGCTCAGACCATGCCTGGCACTTGCCTCTGAGGTCCACTGAGCATCTCGACAGTGTCCCTCTTGCCCTGGGACTCTGTCCTTCAGTCTCTGCAACCCTGGGCCAGTGTCTTTTGCCCACATTGGAGGGTCCAGACTCCTTTCCCAGAAGAAATAGTGAAGCTGCTTCCTGTGTGATCAAAGCCCCGTGGTGGGTGGGGCAGGCCTGGCAGCAGTCAGCTGACAAATCATGCTCTGGGTGCCTGAGTCTGGCTGCCCGCATCCAAGGCTCCTGCTCAGAACACCAGCTTTTGTCTCCCAGAGGCCCCCAAAGCAGCTAAGGAATTGGGCCCAGAGCTTATACATATGGCCTGTTGTTACCCACTTGTGTGGTCATCACTTCACAGCAACCCTTTCACATCCGAGTTGCTGAAAACCCTTTGATTTCAGTGCTCAGTGACTTGTCCAAAGTTGCACAACTAGTACACAGCAGAGCTGGGATTAGAATCCAGGGTTCTGTCCCTCGCACAGGCCGGAAGTCTCAGCAAGGCCGTCTGCAGCACTGAGACGGCCCCACTGCATCCAGAAACCTGCCTTTTCTGGACCTAGAAATGTTCTCAAGTGCTGGATGGGGTCATTTAGCCACAATGCCTGTAAGCCCAGTTTGCGGGGTCCGCAGCCGATGCAGGGAGTCCCTACCTGGGCCTCTGAAGGCCCTGAGAATGGGCCCTGAACAACTGACAAGCCCCCTCTGCCCCAAAACCAAGAGGAAAGGTGCCTACCATGCAAGACAGCTGGGAAAGTCCATGTCCCTCCCAGGCCAGGCCTCAGGCCCAACCCATGCACCCATCCTGGGCCAGGCAGGGAGCAGCATGGGCTCCAGGCAGGGAGGACAATCCACCAGCAGCTTGTTCAGTCACTAGGACCCTCCCCCACCTCCTCCTTGGAATGTCCCCCATAGGGCAGTGCAGTGCCCTGTTCTCCCGGCAGGCCTCAGGCCAGAGAGCAAGAGGCCCCACGCGGAATGGCTGTCACCATCACCTGATGGAGGGGCCTGGGGAGGGCCAGCTGCAGCTCCACCAGGGCCAGGTCCTCACCTCCCACATAGAGGGGAGCCTCACTGTTGAGCGTGTAGTGTTTGCCGAAGTTGTCCATGGTCATGGGGCTGCCGCCATCGATGGAGAGATTCACCATCTGATCAAAGGTGACCAGCTCAACGGTGTGGAACTGCCCATCATTGATCGTCTCGGCACTGGAAGAAGACGAGACGCCCCCACCCCAGGGAATGGCTTTCAGTGTGACGCATCCCTACCTGGGCACTGCCCCAGAAAAGCCATTGGTCCAACAGCTGCTTCCCAGGAAACCAAATCTCTAAGAAAGGGGACTGTGGGACTTGGTAGCCCCCTGGTCCCCACTGCTCCCCTTCTGGAGACTCTCTCGGGGAAGCTGAGAAGTTTATTAAGCAGTTTCCCCTCCCCAAAAAGGAGCCCCCGTGAGGTGGTGGTGGGGGATGGGGCAGGATGGCACCACTGCTCAGGCCCCAGAGAGCCTCAGAGGTGATGTGAGTGCCCTTGACACTGGGGCAGCCCCAGTCTCTGGTGATCCCGACAACCACCTGCTCTTGGCCCAGGATACCCCTCCCTGGCAGTGTCCCAGCCCTTAAGGTTAGCTGGTGGGCATGAGGAAGCCCTACCTGTAGATGGCAGAGCTGGGGTAGCTGCCTGGGTCGTAGCTGACACGTACATGGCCCTGGTACAGCTCCACTGCAATGTGGTCGTTGTCCCCGTTGTACAGCAGGATCCCATTGTCCTCTGCCGTGGAGACCTATGGCAATGGCACTTTCTCTCCCACCCACCCCACGCAGCAGCGGCACAGGCTGGTGGGTGCGGCAGATGGAGGACCCTCGATGAAAAGAGAGATGTGTGCAAAAGTGTCCCCCCCTAGCCTGCCCAAGTGACACATCCTCCAGGGGTCGCTGACCGAGGCTGGCAGCAACCCTGTTCAAATTCCACCCACTGCCACTCTGGCCGGGGCCAGGCAGGGAAAGGCAGATGGGCCAACTGAGGCCTGGAAACTGAGCCAAGAGATAAAAGAGCTTGGGACCACCAGCCCAGAGAGGACAGTTGGACTGGACGTGGGGTATCCTATTCTGTGGGCCTCAGGGAGCTGCCCTGGGGCCAGGATGGGACCTTACAGAGAGGACAAATTCAGAAAGACTCTCTAACAGCCAGAGCCATCCAAACCTGGAAGGGGCCACTTGGGAGGTAGCACCTGTCCCTTGAGCCATGCAAGCAAAAGCTGGAGCTGTACCTTAGGAGGGAGATCCCTCTGTGATGCTGTAGGAGCCATGGTCTTTTTTTCTGCCTTGTCCCTCCTGGGTCAAGACCCTGGCCCCCTGGTCTGTAGAGCTGGCACATGGCCCCGTCTGGACCAATCATAGCATGCCATCTCCCTGGACTCAGTGGTGGGTCCAGGGATGGGCATGTGACCTAAGGCAGGCCCACCAGAGATCTTCCCTGCGGTTGTTGCCTGCTGCCCAACTAGAGCTGGCGGGGAAGAGCCCAGTGATGGGGAGGGTGGGATAAACTGAGCATCTCCAAGGATGTGCCTGAGGCAATGGCTGGGCAGGGTCTTGGTGAGTTTTATTTTGTGGAGCAGTGAGGCTAGCAGTGGTCTCAGCTGTGTAGACCGTATAAGTGGAGAGGGGATTTTGGAGAGGGGATCAAGGGTAGGACAGCAGAGTGAGTATGTTTGAGAGGTGGAAGGGTTCTGAGAAAAAAAGAAGGAGAAGAGGACAAAAGAAAGGAGAGAAGAAGGATGTGCATTTGGGATGGAATTTGGGGAAAAGAGACAGATGACTAAGGAGAAGTTTAAAATTTTGTATCGTGTGATGTCCAGGGCAAACTACTCTCCTGCGCCAAGAAATACTTGGCTGACATAACACTGCTGTTGAAGTGAGACTTGCTTCTATTTCCCTCATAATGATGCTCTGAGATGGGATTCAGGACATGGAATGGCAAAATAAGGGATCCCAGGGACATTTGGGACATGTACATAGACATAGAAGCCAGGGCTAGCTGTGGCTGTGTTCCTGCCACATGGAGAAGCATGTCTGCAGCTTGGGAGGCTCAAATTGAGGCTTTGAGGAGTTGT
Organism: Phacochoerus africanus; assembly: GCF_016906955.1. NCBI lineage: Eukaryota > Metazoa > Chordata > Mammalia > Artiodactyla > Suidae > Phacochoerus > Phacochoerus africanus. The sequence goes on from NC_062558.1 coordinate 108,749,227, forward strand.
TGAGACAAGAGTTTGGTGGGAGAGGACCCTGGAAGTTTGGTTTTCTGGGTCCAGTCACCCATGCCCTTCTCTGAGACTGATTTTGTGACCCAATAACCTTTCCAGCTGAGCTTAAACGAGTTCAAGCTGAGATCCTGATACCCACATCCAAGAAGTCTGGACCAGCTCAGGATCCTCCCGGCCATCCTGGGAGGGATGCATCTTGATGCTCTGACCTGAGTGAGGCCAGGAGCCCCTGCTGCCTGACCACCTTCTGCGGCCGGGCACCCTGGGCACGCACCTGCAGCGTGATGTTGGCCCGCGGCCAGTTCTGCAGGTCGGTGAACTGCAGGTACGTGTCGCGATCCACGAAGTTGACACTGAGCAACTTCTCACACTCGGGGCCGCCAAAGCCCGGGAGGCACTGGCACACGGGCCGGTTGCCCTGGTCCACACAGTTGGCCCCATTCTGGCACTCAGTCCCCTCACAGGGGCTCCTGGGGGTAGGCCGGTGGGGAGGGGTCTCACAGAGCTGCCCACTGAGAGGGAAAGGACACAGGTCAGAGGGGACAGGGCCGGGGAGCAAGGAGTCATCATCTCTCTCCCACAGTCCTGGAGAGAAACTCACTAAACATCTTGGAACACTGTGCCTTTAAAGCATCAGATGATGCTCCTAATAAACACTTTCCCAGAGAGAACTAAGAGCCAGAAGGATGCTGAGAAACAAGTGTGGCCCCTGGACCAGCGGCAACAACATTGCCTGGGCACTTGTCAGAAATGGACTCTTGAATCTGGCTTTTTTTTTTTTTTTTGGTCTTTTTGCCTTTTCTGGGGCCGCTCCCGTGGCATATGGAGGTTCCCAGGCTAGGGGTGGAATCAGACTGTAGCCTCCGGCCACAGCCACAGCCACAGCAACGCCATATCCAAGCTGTGTCTGCAACCTACACCACAGCTCACGGCAACGCCGGATCCCTAACCCACTGAGCAAGGCCAGGGATCGAACCCGCAACCTCATGGTTCCTAGTCGGATTCGTTAACCACTGAGCCATGATGGGAACTCCTTGAATCTGACCTTTAATAAGATCCCAGGTGACCTGTGTGCACCTTAGTTTAAGAAGCACTCACTGCTCGTGTCAACAAACTCTGCTAGCAAGTTTGACTATACCCATTTTATAGAAAAGAAAGCTGCAACTTAAGACACAAGCAAAAGAGAGAGGACTCTATAGCATCAAATAATCACAACAGCCAAAAAGAAGAAACAACCCAAATGTCTATCAATGATGAATGGACCCATATGACGGAATATTATTCAGCCATAAATAGGAATGAAGTTCTGTGACATGCTACCATGTGTATGAACCTCTAAAACATGATGCTAAGTGAAAGCCAGCCACAATGGACCACAGATTGTATGATTCCATTTATACAAAATGTTCAGAATAAATAAATCTATAGACACAGATGTTACCGATTAGTGGTTTCTAGAGCTGGGATGGAGAGGGGTTGTGATGACAGATACGAGTGTGGAGTTTCTTTGGGGTAATGAAAATATTCTAAAATTGATTGTGGCAATGGCTGCACAATTCTGGGAAACTACGAAAGCCAATGAATTGTACACTGTAACTGTGTAAACTGTATGGTATATGAATTATATCTCAATAAAACTGCTTTTAAAAAAAAGACACAAGCAGAGCATGGGAGGTGGGTGGCCAGAAGGTGGGCAGGTGCCCTCCCCTCCCAACCTACCAGAGAGGCCAAGATGCAAAAGTAAATGACCTTCAATGCAGGACATGTCTTCAGGGGTTCACTGGGCAGCTAAAGGATGGGGCATTGCCCAGTAATCTGTACTCACCTCCCACTCTGCCCAGCAAACAGGTCAGGGGCCCTTTGCCTGTGCTCTGAGCTGCTAAGAAACTTTCCCCAGACCGCACAGATCGTGACTGCCCTAGCCAAGCTTAAAGCCCCGGGACCCAGCGCCCAGGCTCTGACCCTTACTCCCTCTCGCTAGCCACACCCGGGGGCTCCTGCCAGCCCCAGAGGCTGATGGCTAAGAGGAGTCAGTGGCTCGTGATGGATCCAGGGACCGCTCACCTGAAGCCCTCAGCACAGGCACAGGTATAGCCGTTGACTTCGTCCACGCACTGGGCCCCATTCTGGCAGCGGTGGTCCCTGCAGTCATCCTGGTTCTCACTGCAGTTGTCACCTGTGTAACCTGGTGCACACTCACACCTGGGGGTGGGCAGGGGTGGTGGGCCATCAGCCCCACACACAGCACAGAGCTCAGCCAGGAGTCTGTGGGGCCCTGGGGCCGTGTGTATGACAGAGAACCTCACGGCCCCATGGGTCTGTGGGGTCCCCCAGGAGATCACACAGAGCCCTAGCTGTCAAGATGCCTTCACCTGTCCTGGGACCCTTTTCTGCTCCAGGAAGAGAGCTTGTGTGGGCTGCAGGCGGTGGCGGGAGGGGGGACTGGAGGGCTGGACACCCAGCAGCTGGAGGAGATGGACCCTTGCGGCGGAGGACCCACCCTCAACACAAACATCACATCCAAGGTCAAGCTTCAGCCCCTTTTCAGCCCACCCACCTGCCCCTGCAGCCCCAGTGCATGGCCTTGAGTCCTGTGGGAGCTCATCCATCCGCCTTCCCCAGCCTCCCAGCTGCACGGGTCCAGCCTCCCAGGGCTCAGATGTCAGAGCCCGCCTCTCCACAAGCTCCTGACTCCAGGCCAGGCCCCAGCTTGCCAGCTCCCACTGTGGCTCACCACTCACCTGGGTCAGTCCATTTCTGCCAACCACTTGCCCATCACATAAGGAGCGCACTCCTCCAGCCCTGTTCAGTCAGTGCCCTCCAGATGCTCCCTGTCCTGCTCTCCCCTCTGGTGGGCAGATCTGTGTCCACGGGCAGCAACCCCCAACCCCCAGATGCCTCTGTCTTCACATCTACTGATTCTATACCCTCTTCTCTCTCCCAGAGTCTCCAGCCAAGCCAATACCTCACCTCCTCCAGGAAGCCTCCAGCAAACACCCCTTACCTGAAACCCTTCCAAACTCCAAACTATAAACTCCATGGCTCAACCAAACAACCTGACAGGTAGATGCTCCTACCTATTCCCAGTGTTTTTCAAGCGCTACGAAATAGCTTTGTACCCAGTGCATGTGCGCGTGCATGCGCGCACACAAACACACACACACAAACACACACACAACATATCTCAGAAACCAGTTTCATGCCACAAATACTTATTCTTACTATATAAAAGGGCATGATGCTCTCTGATATTTTCTGGGTTTTTAATTTTTTTAATTTTAATTTAATTTTATTTTATTTTGGTCTTTTTAGGGCCACACCTGTGGCATATGGAGGTTCCCAGGCTGGGGTTCGAATCAGAGCTGTAGCTGCTGGCCACAGCCACAGCAACGCCAGCTCCAAGCCACATCTGCAACCTACACCACAGCTCCTGGCAATGACAGATCCTTAACCCACTGAGCAAGGCCAGGGATTGAACCCTTATCCTCATGGATACTAATTGGGTTTGTTTGCACTGAGCCACGATGGGAACTCCTTTTTTTTTTAATTTTAATGTTAATATCAATCTACCCAACTGACCCCCATCTACTACTGGGTCTTGAGTTGCAGTCTGAAAATTGTGACAGTGGCTAAGCACCCACCCAGTCATTCACTTTCATTCATTCCCTGAATGTGTGCTGAATACTTGCTGGGTTCCAGCTGAGCATCTGCTGGTTCCATCCTTCCTCTAAGACAGGAAGTGGAGTGAACCTGCTCCACTGAGTACTCCTTCTCTGTGGTGGGAGGGCCTATCCCAGCGGTATCCAACTGGACAAAGTGCAGTCCTGTTTTAGTCCACCCTCCGAGGTCCTGCCCCTCTGAGGAGTGGGCATGCACTTGCTCAGCCACTGCTCTGTGGTCTGCCGTGCCAGCCCCACCTGGAAGCTCAGCCAGGAATGCACCCTCTGTCCACCTTTCAGAGGGACACTCCCAAGCAGCCCCCAATCTAGGATCTGGGATTCAATGTTCCCCCGGCTCTTGCTTCCTGCCCAGGGGGCTTTGGCAGCTCCTGCTGGACTGAGTCCCTGGGTGTGTGCGTGCGGGGGGGTACTCTACCCTCTGTCCTGGCCCAAGTGGCTGGGGTTGGGTCCCTTAGCTACAGACCTGAAGAAGTCCTGCCCGCTGGGCTGCTCTGACTGATGGAACAGGGTTTGAGACCGCGTTTGCAAAACTGCAGATGGGAGCAACCTAAAAACCCTTGACCTTGGAGTTCCCATCATGGCACAGCAGAAATGAATCTGACTAGGAAGCCATGAGGTTGCCGGTTCGATCCCTGGCCTCACTCAGTGGGTTAAGGATCTGGTGTTGCCATGAGCTGTGGCGTAGGTCGAAGAGGCGGCTCAGATCCTGCATGGCTGTGGCTGTGGCTGTGGCTGTGGTGTAGGCTGGCAGCTGCAGCGCCAATTAGACCCCTAGCCTGGGACCTCCATATGCCATGAGTGCAGCCCTAAAAGGCAAAACAAAAACAAAAACAAAAACAAAAAAACAAAATACGACCTTCACATCACAATCTTCTGGTGACAAAGCACTCCTGCATCTGCCAGTCACAACAATGGTGACAACAGTCAACGACCCTTTATCCAACTCTCCTGAGACCAGATAGTTTGGAAATTCAGAACGTTTTGGATTTTAGAAAGGCAACACAATGCCTAAAACTGCATATTATGTAACATGACATTTGGATCTGGGGCAGCCTCTTGATTAAACATGTTCACACTCTGGGGCAAACTCTGCATATATTCACACCACAGGGGATGAACACTGACTGTAAGTAACCTCTTATCAGGGCAGATCAGTTTTTAATACCAAATGCACTAATCAGATCAGATTTTGCTATCAAATGGGCTTTTGGTTTTGTGCATTTTGTAATGGGCCATGAGAAACTGTGGACCTGGAATGCTATTTATGGAGTATTTTTCAAATGTCAGACATGGAGGTAAGTGCTTTCCACGATTTGCTTATCAAATCCTTACAACCACCCTAGGAGGAAGCTACGGGCGCACCCAGTTTGCAGATGAGAAAACAGAGGCCCACTCTGTTCACCTCATGACCCTGACCAGAACCGCCACCCCTCTGCTCCTGGTACTGACCAGCAGGAACCCTGTACAGCGGAGACCAAACTCACCTGACAGGTGAGGAAACAGGTCGGGGGGGAGAGGAGAGGTGAGGCAGTGGCCCTTCCCTGACCCTGGAAATGGGCAACACTGACCTGGGTCCATCCGAGGTGCCCACACACTGGGCCTCATTCTGACACGGGTTCAAATCCGGGGAGCAGAAGTCCACCAGCTGTTCACAGGCCCTTCCTGGGGGAAGAATGAGGAAGAGGCAGGAGGGAAGCTGCCCCCTGTGCCCCGCCTGGTGGCCGGCCCAGCAGAACGTCCTGCAGACACTGAGGCACGGCCCCAGACCTTCCATGCATGGGAACCGGGCTTCAGGCACATGCACCCCCCCACCTCCCAGCAGGTGCTCAAACCCCACTGCGCTTACCGGAGTACTGCGGGGGGCACTGGCAGGTGTAGTTGCCCACGCCGTCCACACAGATGCCCCCGTTGGCACATGAGTGCTCCACACAGTCGTCTGTGTTTTCCCCACAGGTCGGTCCTTCAAAGCCGGTGGGGCAGGAGCACCTGCAGAGGGCAGGCAGAGGGGGAGAGGTGGGTGGGCCCATGGCTGAGGGCAGCCTTCCTGAGGCACTGCCGGAAGCCTGTAGCCTATGGTCAGTTTCATCATCCCTAGTCTGGGTCAGCCCCTCGTTAGGTGCTGGGGGTTAGAGGTGAACAAGACCAGCCCTGTGCTCAGATCACTCACAGTCTAGTGGGGGAGACGACGAAGAGACTGGTGACCAGAAGAGAGCTGGTGAGTATCAGAACGGTGCGAAACTGAGGCTGCGGAGGGTGGACAAAGGGGCAGAGGACACCTAGCTCCTCTCTGGGGGGAGAGGTCAGGGCGGGCTTTCTGGAGAAGGTGACGGGTTGGCCAAGGGACTTGGACAGGGGAGAACAGGAAGGGGAGGGAAGGTGGCGGGGTGGGGGGGGGGGGCAGGGGGCAAAAGCCTGGAGGAGAGAGAGCCTTCAGCCAGTCAGCAGGCAGGCTAAATAAATAGTTCGGGAGCATATACTTCAGGGGTGGGGATGAGGGTGAGCCCAGGGCTGGGGGTAAACAGGAGTCAGGTCATAGAGAGCCCTGGAGATCAGTGATCTTCAGACCGGGGTACACGTCCCCCTGGGGCACCTGTGGTTTTCCAAGGGGCACGTGGGTCAGAGAGGTCTGAGAGATCCACTTCCACATCTTCCAGTTCTGCAGGAACTCCTCCCTTAACTGACCTGCCCAGAGCTCTGGAAAGGTGCGTGGGCACATTTCCCAGCCAAGCCAGGGTGGGCCGTGCCTGGGACCTAAGCTCCATGGGTGCCAAATAAAGGGACAATTAGGAATATTGATGTTTCCAAAGTGAACTAACAGATGCTTTTGCAAGTCAAGAGGTTTCCGGCTTGGTGCATTAAAAGGAACTGAAGGAAGACCTCATGGAGCTTTCAACTCACAGAGCATTAAAAATCTTTTTTTTTTTTTTTTGGCCACCTTCTCGGCATGAGGAAGTTCCTGGGCCAAGGATCCAACCGAGCCACAGCAGTGACAATCCTGGATCCTTAACTGCTAGGCCACCAGGGAACTCCTAAGAATCACTGTTGATGACAGATCACTCTGGCGTTTTTGGCACATAAACTTGAAAGGGTTTCAAGTAACTACGTGATATGGTTATAATAAAACTGCTAATCCCATTGCTGTATTTATGTGAACAAACTTTCGCAGCACTTACAGCTATGTATGTACTTTTTTAAAGGAATAAATTGACAGCTAAGCCCTCTCACATTGTATAATATTCACCTCTGGACACACAAACCAATTGGAAGAAGATACACACACACAAGCTCCATCTATCTCAAGAGATACAGTCAAATAAAATTTACTTTTATGTGTAAAAATCATCAATCAAATTTTGGAATACAGTTATGTTGTTGTGATCAACTATATATTATCGATAACTGTCACGATAACCCAATGTAAAAGAAACTTTCAATCAGAGGCTTATGGTGACAAGAAGTAAGAAAAAAAACTTTAAATGTATACACCCATGTTGGTGGCAGAAAAATACAGCAAGGTGCTCAAGGAAAACATCTCTAGCCTAAAAACAGATAACATTAGAGGAAAAATGGGGGTGGTGAGGGGAGTAAAATAGAAATACTAGTTTCATGGAGTTCCCATGGTGGTGCAGAGGAAACGAATCTGACTAGGAACCATGAGGTTGCAGGTTCGATCCCCGGCCTCGGCCTTGCTCAGTGGGTTAAGAATCCAGCGTTGCCATGAGCTGTGGTGTAGGTCACAGACACGGCTCGGATCTGGCTTTGCTGTGGCTGTGGTGTAGGCTGGCAGCTGTAGCTCCGATTGGACCCCTGGCCTGGAAACCTCCATATGCCTTGGGTGTGGCCCTAAAAAGACAAAAGACAAAAACAAAAACAAAAAAAAAGAAATACTAGCTTCAGGAGAAATGAGAGTGACGCAAAACATTGGAGCTGTTAAACAAGAGCCCCTTCGTGTGATTTTAAAATGATTTTTCATTTGGAGAGTGATAAAAGGATGGTTTAAGGAGTGATCATTTTGTTTATTTATTTTTGGCCAGGTCCACAGCATGCGGGAATTCCACAGGGCAGGGACCAAACCTGCAGCACAGCAGTGACAACGCAGGGTCCTTAACCCGCTGAGCCACCAGGGAACGCCATGATCATTTTTATTTTTAAATGTTAAAAATATGTACAGTATCCTGGAAATTACCTCTTTTCCAACGCAAAATTAAACTTACCATGAAATATTTTATCTGTGCCTTAAGAATGTATAGGTAGTTTGTGGTTTTAAAAATGTGCTTGGGGGGAGTTTCCGTCGTGGCTCAGTGGTTAATGAATCTGACTAGGAAGAGGGAGAATTAAACTTGCAGGGAGAATTAAACTCCAGGATACATCGCACCACAGTAGGCTTCCAACCTTTTTGTTCAAATCCTACTCCCCGAGCACAACCTTGCAGGTTCGATCTCTGGCCTCACTCAGTGGGTTAAGGATCCGGCGTTGCCGTGAGCTGTGGTGTAGGTTGCAGATGCAGTTCAGATCCCGCTTTGCTGTGGCTCTGGCGTAGGTTGGTGGCTACAGCTCTGATTCGACCCCTAGCCCGGGAACCTCCATATGCTGCGGGAGCGGCCCAAGAAATGGCAAAAAGACAAAAAAATAAAAATTAAAAAAAAAATAATAAAAACAAAAATGTGCTTGGGGAGTAGGACTTGAACAAAAAGGTTGGAAGCCTACTGTGGTATGGTGTATCCTGGAGTTTAATTCTCCCTGCAAGGCTGGGGGAAAGAACAGACAGGTTTCAAGCCAGCTGAGAGGATCCCAGCTTTGTGTTTCAGAAAGTCCCCTCCGGTGGGCTTGGGGTCAGATAATTGAGGAGACCCTTGTGAACCTCAGGGTTGAGGGCTAACTCAGGGAGGCACCCCTTTCCACCAAGAGGGCCCTTTCCAAAGCCCCCTCACCCGATCTGTAAGGGTGCCAGATATGAGGGGGCTACTTCTACCTGCACCTGCTCTCTGCCTAGCAGGGGCCGTTTCTGGGGGTGTCCTCTAAGCCCCCCACTCTCCACAGAGTCTGGCCAATGAGGGGGCTTTGATGGAGCTGCTGCCAAAGCTGAGAGGAGGACTGAACCTACTGTAAAGACGCCGTTTCCAAGGCAACACCCTGGAGAGGCCATTTAAGGTTTTCTTTTTTACATCCAGTAATTTGGGTTTGCAGAGACAGGTTCAGCCATTTCTGCCAGTAGATTCAACATGGTTTTCTGAAGAGCCACTTTACTCAGCTGGCAATTTATTTTCAGGAACTAAATGCTATGTATTCCTCAGAAAAAGCTCTGGATCCGGGAGAGCACTGGGAAGGTAGGGGGCTCACTGAGAGGCTCTGGGGGATCAAGGGGGCTTGCAGGGCGACCCCAGAACTGGGAGGACTTGTAAGATGAGTTGTGAGGTCCAGCCCTTCACTGAGCAGCAGGGAACAGGGCTGCCCATGGTGTGACCAGAATGATCCATGAGCTGGTGAGAGAGACCCCCAAGGGGTGACATGGACTTGCTCCTACCTCTGGGCAGGCCTCCCCACCCCTGCCCCAGGGGCTTGGGGTGGCTGCTTGATCCCGAGGAGCTGGCTAAGGACTCTGCCTTCAGGCAACACTGGCCCAACAAGTAGGTGTTTTAAGATGCCCCAAACTTATTCTTGGCACTACCACTGCATATGCCCTAAGCTATGCATTCCTAGTGCCCTCAAATGACCTGCTGGGAGTTCCTGTCTTGGCTCAGCAGTAATTAACATGAGGATGCAGGTTCAATCCCTGGGTTAGCTCAGTGGGTTAAGGATCCCAAGTTGCTGTGAGCTGTGGTGCAGTTCACAGCGGCAGCTTGGACCTAGCATTGCCATGGCTGTGGTGTAGGCCGGCGGCTGCAGCTCTGATTAGACCCCTAGCCTGGGAACTTCCATGTGCTGTGAGTGCAGCCCTAAAATAAAACAAAACAAAACAAAAAAACCTCCTGGCATCTGGCAAGAGCAGGAGCTCCAAGCCCCCCCGGTCCCACCCCTGCCTGCTGTGTGACCCGGACAGTCCCTAATCTCCCTGTGCCACAGGGAGAGGCCTCTGGCTATGATTTGGAGGGAGAGCCTGCTCCCCCTGAGCCACTCCCCCATCTCCCAGATCACAAGAGTCCTGGATCACCCCATTTGGAGGAGGAGGGCTCCAAGGCTTGGGTGCCCGACCCCATCAACACCTCACCCACCAGGGTTCAGCCTCTCCCTGCTCCCTCCCCACAACTCACATGAAGCCAGCATCCTCGCCCTGCTGTGAGTGGCAGGTCCCACCGTTTCCACAGGGGCTACTGGAACAGCTGTCCAGGGATACCTCGCAGTGTCGGCCCTGGGGAGAAAATCGGTGACAGGGACCCCAGGGAGACGGAGGGGTTAGTGAGTCCAACGGGGACAGCCAGCTCCCTCAGCAGCTCGGCCTGCCTGTCCATCATCCACATGTTAGGTCATTGATGGAGCACTCACTTGGGCTCCTGCTCTGAGCCAGGCACTGCCCTGGGCCCTGTGGGCTGAGTGGCCAACAAGACAGCTCCTCCCTGTCCTCCCAAGCCCTCGAGCAGCCCCCCACCTCCCACCTCAGCCTCCACTCACCTTATAGCCGCTGGGGCAGGCACACCTGTACACCTCAAGGGGGTCGTTACGGCAGCTGCCCTGGTTCTGACATGGGCTGGACAAGCAGGGATCACACTTGGCCTGGACAGCCAGGGTTGGGGGATCTGAAGCAAGGGGAGGGCATTAGTTCCGGGAGCAGGAGGAGGATCGGGCTGGGCACAGAGCCCCCAGCCCCGGCTTCCCTACGCTGCAGGGGAGGGCGGTGGAAGCCCTCTCCCCAAGGAGACAGTTGCCCCTTCCCTGTATTTCCTCTGTGTTGTGCTCACCCTCCTTTCACGGTCCACCTCTGCAGCCTCTGGACCCTCCTCTGTAAAATGAGGTTAAGAACAGCCCCTGCCTCAGGGGGCTGTAAGGACTAAACAAGATCATCCCCCCAAAGTGCTTTACAGGTGGGCGCTGGACACTAAGAGCCACCACACAGTGGTCAGGGCAGGGCCATCGGAGTGAGAGCATCATGGTCACTATTAATAAAGTTGGCTGAGGAGTTCCCATCATGGCACAGTGGAAATGAATCCGACTAGGAACCACAAGGTTGCGGGTTCAATCCCTGGCCTTGCTCAGTGGGTTAAGGATCTGGTGTTGCCATGAGCTAGGGTGTGGGTCGCAGACGTGGCTAGGATCCCAGTGTTGCTGTGGCTCTGGCATAGGCCAGCAGCAACAGCTCTGATTAGACCGCTAGCCTGGGAACCTCCATATGCTGCAGGAGCAGGCCCTAGAAAAGGCAAAAAGACCAAAAAAAAAAAAAAAGATAAAATAAAATAAAAATAAAGTTGGCTGACCTTCTCTCTATCCCTCACACTCTTCAGAAGCAATCACCCCCAGCCCTGTCACCCACTGGTCAGGACAGCAAAGGCAGCCAACACAGACAAGAGATTCTGAGAGGAGTCACACTTAGGAGGAAAAGGTCCATGGCTTTGACCTTTTATCTCTCCAAGGCTGGACGAGAGAGGCTACAGGCATGGCTACAGGCATGACCTTCTCCAGCCTCTCCAGGACTCACAGGTGGCCCTTCCCTGAACCCAGAGGTCGAGGCTGCCTGGGGTGCCGCAAGGAGGAGACTTGGGACCTTATAAGAGTGAAAAAGACAGCCAGTTCACTCAGGGTTCCACTTAGCACTCCTTCTAGAAGTAGAGAAATATCAGTTCCACTAAAAAGGCATGAGTAGGACAAGAAAGAGAAGACTTTCTAGTAATAACTGGAGGGGAGCAGGAAGGTACTCTTGGGGTACAGGTGGGGGGCTCTGTTTCTTGATCTGGGGGCTGATTATCTGGGTGGGTTCAATTTGTGAAAATTCAGCGAGCCATTCCACCATTCACTAACGAACTGAGTACTTCTTTCTGTCTTTCTTTCTTTTTTTTTTTTGGCCATACCTGTAACAGGAGGAAGTTCCCAGGCCAGGGGTTGAACTCGAGCCACTGAAGTGACAGCACTGGATCCTGAACTCTCTGAGCCACCAGGGAATTCCCTGTACTTTCTGTTATGCATGTCATATTCCAACAAAGTGTTTTAAAACACACACACACACACACACACACACACACACACACACGCAAAATCCAGTACCAATCCCACCCGGTTAAATAAACACTGAGCAAAAGTTTCAACATAAATTGGCCTGCTCCCAACAGCCAAGCCACAAATCGGGCCCCTTGGAACTGTTACTTCTGTGACAGCATCCTGCACACAGGGTGGCTGAGGCCTCCTCATTAACCCATGGCTGTCAATTTCACTTCCGCTGACGGCCTGTGAGCTTCCAAAGGGCAGGAGCCATGACCCACAGCCTCTGGAGCCCTCCCACAGCTGTCCCCCTGCACACAAAGCTGGGCCAGGGCAGCCACTCGGCCGCCTCCCTCTGCTCGGCAGGGCTCCCAGGGCTTGGGCCGTCAGTCAATCAGTCAATCAATCCCTGAATGAGTATTTACAGATGCCCAGGGTGAGGCGCCTCCAATCACACTCAGGCCCTGGATTTCTGCAAATGTCAGGAGAGTGGCAGCTGGGTCCGGTGGCTCAGGGATTTAAGCTAATTGCTGAGCACAATTCCTACCAAAGGGAGGCCTGAGTGCTTGCACTGCTGAGAGGCTTGGAGCTTCCAGAAACACTGCTGCTATTTTTATTTTCCTTACATAACCCCTGGGAGGGAATAGAGCTCTTACAGCCTGAGATTTTCCGCCTGGCTTTTTTGTTGTTGTTCATTGTATGTCAGGAGGAGAGGGGAGCCATGCTAACAAGCAGCAATGTCATCTGTCCTCCACGCAGGTGGTCACTTCAGGGACACGGGAGTATCTAGAAGGCCCTGCCAGGGTTGGTGGGGGAAGCAGAAGGTGGGGTGGGGGAAGCCACCCGGTACCCACATCCCATCTCATGCTCCTGGGCTCACCTTGGCATTCGAACTTCTTGGCAGGCGTGGTGAGAAGAAGCTTGCCCTCCATGTCCGGGGGCCCAGCGCAGCGGGCAATACCTGGCTCCTTATAGCCTGTCTTCACCCAGCCTGACAACCAGCGGAGGTGGCAGTCACAGTACAGGGGGTTGGCACCAATGGCCCTGGGTCAGAGAGCAGAGAGACATAGGCATCATAGCTTCATGGGGTGCTTCACCCACTGGGCCCCCAGGGAGCCAGCCATTACTCCAGGAGCTGGCACGATCCTAACATGCCTCATGACATGAGCATTTACCGTGTAGCCAGCACTGTTTAAGCCCTTCCCATCTGTTACCTCGCCTAGCCCTCGCCACATCCTACTCATCCCCCTTTTATGAGTTGCAACTGAGGTTCAAAGGGTAGAGGCACTTGCCCAAGATACACAGAGAGAGTGGGGAGGTGAGATTTGAACTCCGTGCTGTGAGGCCAGAGCCTTTGCATGCATGGCCTCCAGAGCGCACAGGGGAGAAAGGAATCAACATTTAGCGCTGGGATGAACGAGCTGTTTCTCCCATGTTAGAGCATCTAATCCCTGCATCAACCCAGAGAAAACAGCTTGCGTTTGCTCTTCTTCAACTCAGAGACGTGGGAACTGAGCCTCACGTGGAATCGGGAATTTTCCTGGGGTCACACAATCAGAGAAAGGCAGCCCCAGATCCAGACCTAGAGCTATCTGGGGCGGAAGCTGATACTCTTTCATCTTTCTTTCTTTCTTTCTTTTTTTTTTTTTGTCTTTTTAGGGCAGCACCCGCAGCATATGGAAGTTCCCAGGTTGAAATGGAGCTGCAGCCAGCTGGCCTACCCCACAGCCACAGCAACACCAGATCAGAACATCATCTGCGACCTACACCACAGCTCATGCAGCGCCGGATCCTTAACCCACTGAACGAGGCCAGGGATCGAACTTGCATCTTCATGGATACTAGTTGGCTTCGTTATGGCTGAGCCACAATGGAAACTCCTCTTTTCACTTTTAACTAAATAAGAAGCACATGAATGCATTCTCACTGTAAACTGCTTTCACACACTGCACAGTCTCCACCTCACACAACATTGTGAATGTCTAAATGCCACTGAATTGTACGCATCAAAAAATGGTTACTTTGGGGAGTTCCATTTGTGGCGCAGTGGTTAACGAATCCAACTAGGAACCATGAGGTTGCAGGTTCGATCCCTGGCCTTGCTCAGTGGGTTAATGATCTGGTGTTGCCCTGAGCTGTGGTGTAGGTCATAGGTGCGGCTCGGATCCCGCGTTGCTGTGGCTGTGGTGTTAGGCCCGAAGCTACGGCTCCAATTAGACCCCTAGCCTGGGAACCTCCATATGCCTCGGGAGTGGCCCTAGAAAAGGCAAAAGGCAAAAAGACCAAAAAAAAAAAGGTTAGTTTTATATTCTGTGAGTTTCACTTTGATTTTTTTTTTTAAAGGCACATTCCTATGTTACTGATGGGAATGCAAGATGGTGTCAGTCCTGGGGGCGGGGGCAGGGGGGGCGGTTGGGGTTGTGATATCTATCTGGTCAGCAATGCAGTTGCCTTTTGACCCAGCAACTTCTGTTCCTGGGTGTTTATCTCGCAGATGTGCCTGTACAAGCGTGTAAAGGCATCTGTGTAATGGTATTGACCGCAGCCTTGTTTGTGATAGAAAGACTGGAGACCTCCAGTGTTCACCCATGGGGGGTGGTTAAGCAAACTACCCTATATCCACATTACCAGTCTACACCTCGATCCCTGCCAACCACAGGACCCAGGGGCACATGGTCACCACACTCAGGCAAGTAGCCCTCCAGCCCTTTCCCACATTTACACACATGGTTCTTTGTGAGGAAGAAATCATATCCGTCCACTCTACATTGTTACTGAACCGTCGGCTTCTTGTCACTAGCATGTCTTGGGGACCTTTCCAGGTCATCTCTACGGATCCACCCAGATATCAAACTGCTTCATAGCATCCCAAGGAATGGATGCCTCCTAGCTTTTGCTGCCAGACATTCTGGTTATTTCCAAAGGCAGGGAACACTGCTGTCCATGCCTCTTTGCGAGGAGTGAGCATTTCTCTAGCAGATTCAAGTCACAGAGGAAGTGCATGCAAAATGCTAACAGCAGCCCTCCAAAAAAGGTTGCCTCCACTTACACTCGCCCGCAGTGCGAGGCCAAGCCTGCTCCCCAGCCCGACACTGTGCGCAGCCAGCCTCTTCTGCTTTGACCCATCAGGTGGGCAAGCTCATAATCTTCTCACTAAGCCACAGCGAGAGATTTAGGGATGAACAGGAGACATGGATTGGGGCGAATGAAGGGGCCAGAGGTCTTTAAGCCAACAAATAGAAAAATCAGAGCCTCGGAGTTCCCGTCGTGGCACAGTGGTTAACGAATCCAACTCAGAACCATGAGGTTGCAGGTTCAGTCCCTGGCCTTGCTCAGTGGGTTCAGGATCTGGTGTTGCCGTGAGCTATGGGGTAGGTCACAGACGCGGCTCAGATCCCGTGTTGCTGTGGCTGTGGCGCAGGCCGGCGACTACAGCTCCGATTTGACCCCTAGCCTGGGAACCTCCAATGCTGCAGGAGCGGCCCTAGAAAAGGCAAAAAGACAAAAAATTTTTTAAAAATTAAAAAATTTAAAAAAAAAAGAAAAATCAGGGCCTCATGCTGGAAGTTCATTTATACCAACATCATTGTGAAAACAAAAAGATGTACTAATATTCAAGAGCAGGGGCACATTTATTAAGTCCCAAATGGACGCGCTGCTGTTTTCTGCCTGTGTCTGGGCAGCACAGAGAAAGCGGTTCCCCCTGAGATTGTTCGGTCTGATGAAAGCAGCAATGACTCTGAGCCAGAATTCCCCCAATAGCACAACTTCTAAAGCAGGACCAACAATCTTGGACTCCGGCCCCGTGCAGCTGCTCACTGCCCGGGTGACCTTGAGTGGCTCACTTAACATCTCTGGGGCTCACTTTATGATCTGAGAAAGAGCCTGCAATCTGGAGGGGAGAGAAAGACAAGCACATATAACCTGAAATGGGTACCAAGGGAATAATACAACTGGGGAAAGGAAGCCAGTTCATGGAGTTCCCATCGTGGCTCAGTGGTAACGAATCTGACTAGGAACCATGAGGTTTCGGGTTTGATCCCTGGCCTCGCTCAGTGGGTGAAGGATCCGGTGTTGCCGTGACTGTGGTGTAGGTCACATATGCGGCTCTGATCCCACGTTGCTGTGGCTCTGGTGTAGGCCAGAGGCTACAGCTCCAATTTGACCCCAAGCCTGGGAACCTCCACATGCCACAAGTGCGGCCCTGGAAAAAGACAACAACAAAAAAACCCAAAGACTTTTAAAAAAAATGGGGATACAAAAACGGTGCTAAATTTAAAATATCTACATTCAAAATATCTACATTCATTAGGCTAATATTTTTAATGTGAAAAGTACCAGGTAATGTAATTATGTTATTCCAAAGATAAATACAGAATTTAAAGTACTTTGGGGGGGGCCTCACCCAAGCATGTAGAAATTCCCAGACCAGGGATTAAACCCATGCCACAGCAGCGACCAGTTCCTTAACCCGCTGGGCCATAAGGGAACTCCAGTTTTAAAGTATTTTTTGTACACTGCACGAGTGTGGCCTGCTAATGAGCCATGAATGGAGAGTTTCGTGCGAAGGGTTTCTTCTCTCAGTCCTATAGCTCGTTTGGAGAAAATGCCAAAAAGTCTAAATCTGATGCCCTTGTGAATGTGGAGGCCCTGGACACAGCTTGCGATGTCACAATCCCAAATTCCTACATAAACTTCGCCCATAAATGGCAACACAGTTCACCAAAAATATGTGTCCCTTTCTGACTCTTAATATAAAAACAATAGTAAAGAATAATAGGGAGTTTCCATTGTGGCTCGACGGTAATGAACCCGACCAGTAATCATGAGGATGTGGGTTCGATCCCTGGCCTTGATCTGTGGGTTGAAGATCTGGCATTGCCGTGAGCTGCGGTGTAGGTTGCAGACAGGGCTCAAATCTGGTGTTGCTGTGGCTGCGGCATAGGCCGGCAGCTGCAGCTCTGATTCGACCCCTAGTCTGGGAACGTCCTTTGGGTGAGGCCCTATAAAGCAAAAAAAAAAAAAGGAAAAAGAATATTAAAAGCTACCAAAGTAACATACAAAGCTATTCAGAACTACGTGTTCTGGCTCGACCAGCACATGCTTGTTGCTGTTCAGCGCAGGTGGCGCGCCAGAACTGAATTCAATATTTCAAGCTTGAATGTATCCAAAGCTGGGTTTCTGTGACTACTTCTTTAGCACAGGAGGTTCATTTTCAGCTGGGGCCCACTTGCTCCAACAAGTACTGCTGTGAACTCAGTGGGGAGTGGAGAGCCGCGGGCCCTGCCAAGACGCAGTGCAGGGGACAGCAGCCAGGCTGCTGGTCGATCCAAAAGGACGATGGAGTCAAGGTCATACCCAACAAAACTATAAATAAGCCTGTGTTGTGGATCTTTGGATATAACTTGGAAACAGCTGAAACGGGAGATATTAGGTCTGTTCGTGCCAAGGCCCGGCTGGGCTTCTTCTATTAATGTAACCAGGACAGAAATAGAGCTTCAGTGGCTGTTTCAGAGGTGCCAGCTATAGAGTTTAGCAGAAACTGAAATGTTAAAATCTCCTTGGCCTGAGCTAGTCCTTCTCTGCCCATCCTCTTCAGGCAATTGATTTGGGTGCATCACTGTCTCCTTCTGCTGGACTGAAGCTTCTTGAGAGCAGGAATCATAAATCCCCCACCGCCCGACACCAGCATGAATGAGCCCCTGCCTGAAAGCAGGAGAAATGCACAGTCCTCAGGACGAAGGCAAAAGAACATCAAAAAGAAAAGAATCATCCATCATCTCATAAATGTAACTAACTTAATTTTTATTTATTCCCTTCGGGTTCCTGTGTTCCTATCTATACATCCCTGAAATCAGAGTATACCATCGTCTTTATTCTCCACTTACATCAAATAATAAATTATGGTATCATAACTATTCTAATTCACTACTTGCTGTTCCGTCATATAGGCACACCGTGATTGACCTAATCACTCCATATGTACTTTTCACGCCAAGTTCTTTTTTTCTTTTCTTTACTTCTCTTTCTTTCTTTTCTTCTCTTTCCTTTCCTTTCTTTCCTTTTCCTTTCTTTTTGCTTTTTAGGGCCCCACCTGCAGCATATGGAGGTTCCCAGGCTAGAGGTTGAATCGGAGCTGCAGCTGCCGACCTATGCCCCAGCCTGTGACAGTGCCAGATCCTTAACCCACTGATGGAGGCCAGGGATCAAACCTACATCCTCATGGATACTAGTCATCTTCTTAACCCACTAAGCCACAACAGGAACTCCTCACTGAGTTCTTAATGACTTCAGAAATCCAATTTTCCAACAGGCAGCAGATCAGAGGCAATAAAATGCCAGATTATAGACATGAAGGATGACACTGGGGGAAGTTCCCGTCATGGCTCAGTGGAAATGAATCTGACGTGTCCATGGGGAGGCAGGTTAGATCCCTGGCCTCACTCAGTGGATTTAGGATCCGGCATTGCCGTGAGCTGTGATGTAGGTCACAGATGAGGCTCAGATCTGGTGTTGTTGTGACTGTGGCACAGGCTGGCGGCTACAGTTCTGATTCCACCCCTGGCCTAGGAACCTCCATATGCTATGGGCGCGACCCTAAGAGACCAAAAAAATAAAAAAGAATGACACTGGGGAACCCTGGCACAGGACCTGGCACATAGGAAATATTTGCTGATGGATGGATGGATGGGTGGATGGACAGATGGACAGATAGACAAGTGGATGAAAGATGAGCTAACTATAATGTAAATATCAAGCAAACAGCAGCAGAGAGGTGTGCAGGGTACTGAAGCCCAGGGCAGTGGGTGAGCTCTCACAGCCATTACGGTATTAGAACTACAGCGGACCTTCAAAATAATCTTTGTACAGGCGAGGAAAGAACCTAAAGAGATGAATGAACCGTCTTAAGATCCCACTGCAAATTGATGGCAGAGCAAAGACTTAGTCTAGTCCTGATTCCTAGTCTAAAGTTAAAGGGGTTTCAGTACGGTGGACCTCACACCCACACACACACCCTCAGCCCGCCCACCCATCCTGCTTGTGAAGATGACAGGCAAAGTGAAGAAGAGAGGCCAGTGAAGAGGAGAGGCCCAGGCCAGAGAAACAGAGGGCACTTCTGGGAGCCAGGAACACTGCACACTAACTTCTGGGCAACCCTGACTTGTTACAGAGCCATGGGTGCCTCCTTCCCTTCGACTGCAGGTGGATCTTTGTGAAGCCCAGAGTGAATGAGGTGAGTCTGTCATATCCTTTTCCCATGCCTTGATTCCCTGTAAGTGCTCAAGGAATCCTTATGGAATAGTTGCAGCCCTTCACGCAGAGGAAAAAGTGGCTACGTGTGTGCGCACACACATATATTCTATCAGTACTACCTGGGCACACAGCTGAATACAAAAACACACGTTTCCCCAGGCTGCTGCCTAGTTCCACTTGAAACCCTTGGTATAAAGAGCAGAATTTATTCACGAGGTTGCTTCAGAATATTAGAAGATTTCTTTCATATAGCTGCTGCTTTATAGAGAAATGGGGTTTAGATGTAATTAACAAGTACATCTAATCAGTAATACTGATGTCCTGTTTTGCAATTACCGCTTATCTGATCTCGACTCTTTATTTTTTTTTTTTTTTGGTCTTTTCAGGGCTGCACCTGCAGCATATGGAGGTTCCCAGGCTCTGGGTCGAATCACAGATGTAGCTGCCGGCCTACACCACAGCCACAGCAATGCCAGATCTGAGCCACGTATGTGACTTACACCACAGCTCATGGCAACACCAGATCCTTAACCCGCTGAGCAAGGCCAGGGATCGAACCTGCGTCCTCATGGATTCTACTCAGATTCGTTTCTGCTGAGCCACACCGGGAACTGCTCTACCCATTTTTTTTTTCCCTTACAAATTGGATCTGGCTTCTGACTTGATGGTACTGTTTTCCTAAAGAAAGTCTGATTGTATAGATAAGTATGGGATCAAAATCTGTTTTTGCAGCTTTGGGTTCTTGTTCATACAAAATATATGTTGTTTGTTCACTTCCCGTTTGAAAAGCAAAGCCTCTAGATTTGGAGCGAGGGACAAGATCAGACTGTCCTTGGGTATCACTCAGGCTTCATGGGGAAGGAGAAAAGGTAAAAGCCCAAAGCATAAGAGATACACAAAGGGCAGCGCCAAAGAGGGAAAGGTGGACCAGACTCTTGAAAAGGCCTTGCCTGGCAAGGAGGAGAGTTGGCACAGCCCAGGGATAAGCAAAGGAGCAGTGTTTGGCCCAGAGCAGCAGCAGACCTGGCCCCAGCAAAAACAAGCACGAAAGCTCTCTGGAGAGAAGCACCTCCAATTTTGGTCCCCAGAATTCCTGACATCAGCAAACAATGAGCTCACCACCAAAAATTACTGAACACAGATAGAAACAAGCCCCTGTGAATGGGAGTCATTAAGAACAACGAACAACAATGGCCCTGCCTGGCCTTCGACCACAGCCACCATCTCCAGCCAGGTGCCCCCCGCCTCATTCTGTCCCATCCAGCCTCCACATGTCACCATTACTTTCCAGGGCTTTTCACAACTTAATTCTTCCATGATGCCCTTCTATCTGCAGGAAAAAGCCCAAACTCCTTAGTGTGGCACAAAAGGCTCTTCAAAACAGAATTCCAATGCCCCTTTCCAGATGCCTCTCTGCTCAACCCACACCCCTCACCTAACCACATCCCCTCTATCCTATGTTGGACAGCAGAGCTTCTCTGAAGATGGCATTCACTTTCTTGCCTCCACGCCTTTGCACATGCTATTCCCTATTCCTGAAACATCCTCCCCCGTCTTCTGCAAATGGCAAACTCCTAGTGCCTTTCCTGTGGCCACATAAATGGCACCTCCTCTCTCAAGGTCCTCAGACTTCCCCAGAGTTAGCAGTTCCCCAAATTGCTGTCTTTCAATTTGTTTTCTAATATCCCAGGGGTCACAGAAGGCATAAGCGCTACGTTAGTAAATTCTTCAGCCTTGACTCACTGTGGTTACGCAGGACACATTTATTGAGGCAGTAAAGACCTTTGGAATCAGACACACCTAAGTTCAAATCCTGTCTCTGTCATTTCCTAGTTTTATGACTTAGGGAATCTGCTTAACTTCGGAACCTGGAACTGTAAAATGGAAATAATAAATCCTGCCACCTAGGACAGAGATCCTACCCCTTCCACTCCCGTGGCAGCATCACTAATCAATCACTGCACTCTGACCACTGAGTCCAGCACAGACCTGGAATCTTCAGGGTGGGCTCAAGGTAGTCCCTTGAGCTCAAGGGAGTCTTATTTGTGAAGCTGATGCATAGCACAAAAGTTACTTCTCATTTTGACCATGGAGTGAATGAGACACCACAGGCAGTAAAGTATTTGTCCTGAGCAAACTCTCAATGAGTGGCACTTATTACTATTTTATTTCCTCAAATCTAAGATTAGATTAGATGCTAATAAGACTATAAATTTAGCATTCTGTGGGAGGGATGGAGAAATATTGCTGTATTAAGTACATACAGATTATCTGTAAGATATGTTCTGATTACGGAAACTGAAATGTGGAAAAGATGAGTCTTAGAGCTGAGAAAATCCAGTGAGGGTGTTGAGTGAGTAAACTTCAAGTAGAGAAGCTGGGGACCCCAAAAGGCTCTGTGATCTGGGTGTCGCCTGCCCACCCAGGTCCCAGGCACTTGGCTGTGGGGCAGAGAACAGAGGGACATGGTGAGATGCAGGAATCCAGCTGCTGTCCGTCTGGCCTGAACATGATCTTGGCCTGTAGCTACGAGAGAATGTGCCTGGCCCTACCTCCAGAATTCAGATGGCCCTGCCTCGGCTCACTGCTTTTATATTTCTTCATTTTTTAAAAATTGTGATAAAATATATACAACATAGAATTTTCCATTTTGACCATTTTAAGTGTACAACTCAGCGGCATCAATTACATTCACAATGTTATACAACCATCACCACTATCCATTCCAAAACTTTTTTTTTTCGTCTTTTTGCCTTTTCTAGGGCCGCTCCCACAGCATATGGAGGTTCCCAGGCTAGGGGTCGAATCAGAGCTACAGCTGCCGGCCTACACCACAGCCACAGCAATGCCAGATCCGAGCTGCGTCTGCAACCTACACCACAGCTCACGGCAACACCAGATCCTTAACCCACTGAGTGAGGCCAGGGATCTAACCTGTAACCTCATGGTTACTAATCGGATTTATTTTCACTGCACCACAAGGGGAACTCCCCCAAACTCTTTTTATCACCCTAAACAGAGGCTCCGTACTTATTAAACAAAAACCCCCCTTTCCTCCTGCTCCCAGCACCTGGCAACCACCATTTTTTCTGTAGCTACAAATTTAAATATTCTGGGTACCTCATATCTGAGGAATCACATGACATTTGTACTTTTTAGGTCTGGGTTTTTTCATGTAGCATGTTTTAAAGGTTCATCTGTGGTGTAGCATTCATCGAACGTCCTTCCTTTTTACGGCTGAATAATATCTCGCTGTACCATACTTCATCTGTCAATGGACACTTGGGTTGTTTCTGCTTTATAGCTATTGTGTCAATAATGCTGCGATGAACATGGGGGTACAAGTATCTATTAGAGTCCCTGCTTTCTGCAGGATATACTTAGCAGTAGAATTTCTGGGTCATATGGGAATTCTACATTTAGTCTTTAGAGGGGTAGAATGCACTGCTTTTTAGGAATTCTCTTGGCGCTGCCACCAAAACGGTTTGGGAAGCAATTCTACATCCAATTATACCAACTGTACTTCTCACGAGTAGTAAATTTTCAGAGCTTTATCCCCCACCGTGTGAAGTCAGAGACATGACACTGGCATCGTGCTTCAGAGCACAGGCTTTTGAGACCAAAGACTTCAGTCACATTTTCTGGGCCTGTTTCCTCCTGTGTAAAATGGGAACACAGGAGCTATGCTGCAGGAGTGCTGTGGGAATGAAATTAGCAGATGCAGGTGCAGTGCTTGGCAGTCAATACATGGTCAGTATGACTTGTATTACTGCTCGTAAAGAATTGTTCTCAAATTCCATTGTTGCGACTAATGCACTGCAGCAATGCACCGAATGTGTGAGGGTCTGAGATGCAGAGCATTTGAAGTTCACAAGCTAGTTTCAGGGTAAAAGCAACAAACAGTGTCAGGAGGAGGAGGTCTTTCTGGGAATCCAAGTTCTGTTTAAACCCACAGAGGCACTGAGAATTGGGCCAGAGTTACTTACAGGTGAGACAAGGAGGTCACGTCAGCGAAGATGCCCTCTTGGAGGGTGGAGATGTCATTGCCGTGCAGGGACCTGAAGCGAGAAGAGGCTGTCGGGGCTTCGTCCTAAGACAGAGACTCAGAAACCAATGGGAGCAGCCCTCTGCTAAGAGGGGCGAGGGAGAGGGTCCCAAGCCCTGCTCATCACAGGCAATGGAGAGGGGGTCCCTAATTATCACAGACCACCCTGCCCCTCAGCCCTTCTGGAGGACCCTGCTGGTGCCGCCGGGAAGGACTCACACACCATTTCTGTTCACAGGACACACAGATGTGTGCAGGTGTGCAGCGTGTGCCCCCTCTAACTTGGCTAGGAGCCTAAGGGGGCATCTTCTCCTTGGTAAGGAAGTTACAAGGTGAGTCCTAGGCTAGGGGTGAGGAACACCCAATTGCCCCAGGCGGGCTGCCAGAGGACTTGGTGCAGAGTTATTCCCAAGGTGGTACAACAGGCAGAGCAGAGGGCTGTGAGCACAGGCCAAACCTCACAGCAGGAATTCTTCAAGAAGGGTCAACACGTCACCATTTGACAGGAGACCCGCGTGCAGATAAGGGGCTACCCTTTCTTGGATGCCCCCAGAACGGCCCCGCCACACACACTGCAAGCAACGTGGGGCAGACAGCAGCCCCCGTTTCTCGGATGGTTCCCCATTCATTCTTGGCCTGGGTTAGGAGCTTGAGCGAGTCTGGCCTCCCACTTTGGACACAGTTAACCTTGCTGGGTCCCAGACATGGGGACATTTCTGCCCCCCAGGTTGGTGGGGCAGATTTCCCTGGAGGGGTGAAGGTGGGAAGACTCACAGCAGGCGCAGGGAGCGGAGCCCCTGGAAGGCCAGAGGAGGAATGCATTGCAGGGCGTTGTAGCTGAGGATCCTGCAGGAAGAGAGGGAGCGGGGAGGATTAGGGAGGGGTTCCCCACATCTAGTGCGATGGAGGCTGTCACTATCTTTATTTTGTCTTTTTTATGGCCACACTGTGGCATATGGAAGTTCCCAGGCCACAGACTGAATCCACCGGATCCTTTAACCCACTGTGCCAGGCTGGGGACTGAACCCATGCCTCCACAGTGCCCTGAGCCGCTGCAGTCAGATTCTTAACCCCCAGAGCCATGCCGGAACTCCAAGGCAATCACTACCTCAAGGGTGGCGATGGTTCCGTGGGCATGAACATACATGGAAATGTAGCAAATTACACATTGTACGTATATGCAGCTTATTATATATTAATTATACCTCACTAAACCTATGTTTTCAATAAAAACAAGAGAAATGAGACTTTTTTTTTTTAATCACAAGAAAGGACTGTTTCCCCATTAGAGCTGCCAGGCTCACCGGGCCCAGGACTTCTTAGCCTCTGCCCCCTTGACAACTCCTTGTGGGGGGAGGGGGGGGTCCTGTGAGTTGTGGGATGTTGAGCCTCATCCTTGGCCTCTGCCCACGAGATTCCAGTAGCCCCCCTTGCCCTCCTCCAGCTGCCAACACCCCAAAAAGTTTCAAACATTGCCAAATATTCCCCAGAGGGCAGGATGGCCCCCGTTGGAGAACCACTGCCCTAGACCGTGGCCGCTCACACAGAGGCTTGTAAAGGAAAAAGTCTGGCCTGCTATTCCAGTTCTGCAAGGACCAAGCCATTACTGACCATGTGCCCTGAGGGGAATTTGGGATGGAAAAAGATAGGGAACATTCTGTGCTTTGAAGGTACCGGCCTTTAGATATTTAAGATGTTCATCTAAGGAACCATTTCAAACGACGCCAGACTCTTGCATCTTTCCATACACAGGAAAGCACTAAAATCATTATCTTGAGAGGTCTGTTTTTGGTGATTCCAGTAATCGTTTGATGTTTGACATGGGGAGTTTTTGGGTTCTTTTTTTTTTCTTTTCGTTTTTTTTTTTTTGTCTTTTTTCAGGGCCGCACCCACGTCATATGGAGGTTCCCAGGTTAGGGGTCCAACCAGAGCTACAGCTGCCGGCCTACGCCAGAGCCACAGCAACGTGGGATCTGAGCCACGTCTGTGACCTACACCACAGCTCACAGCAACACCGGATCCTTAACCCACTGAGTGAGGCCAGGGATCGAACCTGCAACCTCATGGTTCCTAGTCAGATTCATTTCTGCTACACCACAACAGGAACTCCGAGGTTTTGTTTTTTTTTTTCCAACAAAAACTCCTAATATCCCAGCTCTCCCTTACCTCCTGGGAGGGGTTCCTCAGAGCTGTCTGGGATGCTGTCTCCCAGGCTACAGTCCTCAGGCGGCTCCCCAAATAAAACAACTCACAACTCTTTTTTTTTTTTGGCCACACCCGCAGCATATGGGAAATCCTGGGCCAGGGATGGAACCCAAGCCACAGCTACAACCAGAGCCACAGCAGTCACAATGCCACATCCTTAACCTACTGAGCCATGAGACAACTCCTAACTCCCAACTTTTAGGCTGTAGATTTTTCTTTCAGGTCACAGGTTCAAGAAGACTTTGACATGGAAGCCAGTTGACTAGCAGACCCAGGGCGGATGAGGGCAGCACTTCGTGGCCTCAGGCCCACTTTCTGCTCCTGGGGACCTGACTGGATCAGAATCCTGTCTTTGGGGGCGGCGGCGGGGGCGGGGGGAGGGGGTGCTGGCTCTACTATTTGCCCACAGAGAAACCTGGGGGAAAGTTCTCAAGTTCTTGGCACATAATCTGTAAAGTGAGATATTGAGAAGCGGAACAAAATACATTCTTAAGCTCCAGGCAAATATGAGCAATGCTTGTTAATACTTTCTAACCACTTGTTTGGGCTATAATCAAAGCAAGCATTAAAATATCTTGGGGTGTGAGCACAAAAGTGTTCAGAGAGTCACTGTTCACAATAGTCCAAACTGGAAACAACCCAAATATCCATCGATAGTAGAACGGATTTAAAAAGTATACATATTCCTACAAAGGAATACTAAATAGCAGTGAAAAGAAGCTTCACTGCTTCCCACAAACATAATAGTAAATTAAAAACAGCTAGCCATAAAAGACTATATCCCGTATGAGTCAATTTATAGAAGGGTCAAAAATGGGCAAAATGAAACTTATTGTGTAGAAATGCATTTGCAGATGGCACCACGAAGCCCAAAGAGGTGATCACTGTCAGGGTCAGGGTAGGGATGGTCTCGGGAGCAGGAGAGGGGGGAGAGAGGAAGAATCACCAGGAAGGGATGAGGGGACTTTTGGGGTGCTAGCTGTGTTCTTTTTCCTTAAGTATTTACTCATGTGCTAGCTTTACAATTATTTGTTAAATTGGACATTTACGCTTTCTGCACTTTTCCATATATATGTTGTATTTCACAGTAAAAAATGTTTCTTAAAAGCCTTTTTTTTTTTTAAGGCCTGCACCTGCAGCATATGGAGATTCCCAGGCTAGGGGTCGAATCAGAGCTGAGGCTGCCTGCCTACACCTCGGCCGAAGCAACGCCAGATCTGAGCCGCATCTGCGACCTACACCACAGCTCACGGCAACACCAGATCCTTAACCCACTGAGCGAGGCCAGGGATTGAACCTGCATCCTCATGGATCCTAGTCGGGTTCGTTAACCGCCGAGCCATGAAAGGAACTTCTTAAAAGCCTTTTTTGGCTGGCAGGCCCTGGCATCCTCCCCAGTGGGTGAGGGAGGCTTGAAGAAAGTCTCAGTGGCCAGGGCACCAGTCCCTCCCATCCCCCCATGGGACTCACAGAGTGGTCAGCTGGCTCATGTTGGTGAAGGAGGAATTGCTTAAGGAGCTGATCTTGTTGTTACTCAGGTCCCTGGAAAAGACAAAGGCATCACTGTTTAGAAAGAAAAGGGAGTCCTCCCCTCCGCCACTCTAGCCACGGCCATTCCCCAGCCAGGCAGGCAAGTGGCTCTGATTGGCGCTCTAGGGGGGAGTCGGGGATGTGGGGAGGAGGTGGAGAGGGGTACTGGGTTCACAATTAGTTCCAACCCTCCGCTGTGCTCCCTGAACACCCTCTATGTCCTCAGGGTTTCCCGTCACCATTTCCTCATTCCCGACCCCATGCAAATACAGCCTGGTTCCTGCCCCCATTCCCCATTGACACACTGGGCATTGGCTGCCTCCCAACTGCCAGAACTAGGGGGCTACCTCTCCTTTCTCTCTTGCTAGCACTTTACGTGGTTTATTCACTCACCCTCCCTATAATCCCATGAGGGAGATAGTAAAGCCATTTTACAAAAGAAGGTGCAGGTTCTCAGAGTGATGAAGTGACCCACCCTGGGTCCCACAGCTGGGAGGAAGTATAGCCAGAATCAAACCCCAGCCTGTGGGCCCCCAAGTCCCAGGTCACTGCAATGTGCCCTCAGAGGGACCCTGCAGCATTGGCCCAAAGGACTGCCCTTTTCTCAAAACTTTCTCCACAGGCCCTGCCTTCCCGTCCCGCACCCCCCACCACCACCTCTCTGGCTGCACCTTCTCCATCTCCTAGCAAATGCTTCTTTTTCACCCACCCTTTAGGCATGCCTTGCATATATTTGCTACTCTTCTGGAAATTCTCTTGCACCTGGATATCCTGTTCCCTCTGTACCTGGTGAACTCTGACCTCTCCCAGCCCCCACCCTGAGCCCATCACTCCTTTTTTTGAGCCATAGCCCTAATGTGCATTTACCTCTGTTGGAACACTTGTCACCCCACATGACTTAGGTGCTCCCTTTTTTCTTCCTTGCAAGACCCATAGACTGTGACATTTGAAGGGAGGGCCCATGACTTAGGGGTCTTCAGATCTGCTCACTTCAGGCAGTTCTTAACTCAGCAAATATTCATAAAATGAAAGCATATGCCCTGCCTTCACTTCTTTTTAGCAAGTGTTCCTCTAATTAATGTCATCCAAAATCATTCCATTGTTCCTAGAGACACATTTAAGTACGTCACTGAACACTGAGTATATTTTGCAGTCCTTTCCCATGATGAGGAGGTGCTGGTATTTCAGCCCTGAAAGGCAGCTTCATAGTACAAACTGCCCTGACTAGTTCCCTTTCCCTCTCTTCCTCCTCAAACATATATGCACCACTGGAGCAGCTGCCTCAAATGAAACCGAAAAAGACTGTCTCTCTCTTTGGCACCAGCCAAAAGTCACTCTACCACCTCCCCTCACACTTATCATTGGAACAGTCAGCCAAAACACATTGGCTTGGTCATTAGCAAAGACAGAGAAACTGAAGTTTCAAAAGTCTGTAAGCCAGTGCTACTCAAAGTAGCCAGTCCTCAAACTCAATGTCCCCAAACCAGGGACTTGTGTCAAAATGCAATCACCCATGACACTAAACACACAACTTAGTTTAGCTAACATTTTTCAGAGCAATACTTTCCCAGTGAAGGGAGACATAATATGTTGATAAAAAAATTCTGGTGTGAGTTCCTTATCTAATTGCAGACTCATTACGATCAGTTCTCAGGCTGCCATTGATTCATAGACCACACTTTGAATAGCAATGCTTCAAGGCAGTCTAAGATGAAATGTTCTCAGACTATTTTTGGTGAAATCCGGACAATGGGTAAATAAAAACAATTGAGGTAAGGTGTTAAGCTGGAAGGCTAAGAGGAGCTGAACTTATTCTGAGGCTTACTTTGTATATTTTCATGAAATAGAATGGTCAGACGTGGAGATATCACATCTAACAGATGTTAGCCATCGAGAAAAAGTTATAGATGTGCATTTGAGGCTGCCATATTTCATATTTTGTTTGGAGGTCAAGGTTGAATCAAGAAGTTTTCTACCACTCTCTACTTCTGCTCTGGCTCCTTCCTTTGCAAGGCGAACCCACACTAATAATAATCATCAGCCTAGAGGGAGGCTTAGAGAGATTGCGTGGGCAGAAAGCTGATGGAGTCCAACCTTAGAAAGCCTGGAATCATCCAATTCCCAAGAATGGCCACTAGGTGGCAAAACAGTTCTATGCACAGATGTTCCCAAAGGGCTGGGGTGACATTTTAAAAAGGATCAGCACCACACAGGGAACACAGCCTATGTTTTATAATAGCTGTACATGGACGATAACCTTCAAACGTTGTGAATCACGATATTGTACACCTGTAACTTACATAATATTATACCTCAACTATACTTCAATAAAATCAAAATAAAACAAACAAAAATTGGATGGGCCAGAAGAACGGTCTGCAAGGAATTTCAGGAAAGCTGGAGCCACAACGGCTAGATGCCAATGGCCACTCTGTCCTCTGAAATAGGCTCGGATCTTCAAGCGGCCTGGATACTCACACGAGCTGCAGGTACTTGAAGGTGGACAGCTGGCCCGGAACCAGCGTGAACTGATTCCCATCCAAGTAGCTGGAGAAGAGAATACAGCAATCAGTGCAGGCAGTCAGGGCCTTCTCACTCATTTCTTCTCCTACGTGTACTACCCCATCAGCCCTGCACCGCTAATGGGAGGGAAAATATGGGAATTCCTCAGGCCATTTGGGTAGTAAGAGCTACTGAGACAAGAAGCCTCTCAAGGCTTCCTTCCCACCTCACCTCACCGGCCCCCTCCCCTCTCAGAGTCCTCCCTGTCTCTGGGCACCACCCCGGGCTCAATCCTGGACCCCCCGCCCTTCCCTCTCTGCTCTGCAATCTTCCTGGGCAAACGGATCTGATCGGCTCATGAACGCCGACCTGCCAGGCCCCCAGCAGCACCCAGGGCCCCCTCGCTACCTGCTGGCAAGGTGCCTGAGGCTGTTCCTAGACCCAAATGTTCCCAAACCTGAGCTCGGTGTTTTGGGGTGTTTTCACAGCCACGCGGGGTTCCCTGACTCCATCAGCACCACACTCCACATTCCTGATCATCCAGGCTCAGGACCCTGGTATGAATCGCCAACTCCCTCTGTAGTCAGTCCCAAGACTGCCCACTGGCTTTTTCTGCCCGGTGGTCTCTCATCACTGGCTTCTGCTCCCCTCTCACATCCTGCCCCCCCAACCCTGGCCCCAGCTGCACTCCAGCCCCCATGCCTGAGCTCCTGCGGCCAACTCCTTCCGTTCTCCTCACCTTGGCCTCCCCACTGATCCTCACCACCCACGTGGCCGCCCAGTCACTGTCCTGAAAGCCCAGCCCACCAAAACGCCTGCTCAAGCTTCTCAGGATGCCCTGCATCCACAGGGTAGAGCTTGGGATTCAGGACACTGTGAATCCCCCACCATCACCAGCCATCCTTGCTAAGCTGACCCGAATACCTGGAGCCACAGTCGCAGCTGGGCTGCCTGCACAGCACCGCCTCCACCCCAGCAGCAGCCCTAAGGACGCCTCACCCACCCCCCAAAGGTCCAGAGAGCGCGAATCAGCGCCTCACTGCCCCAACCCATCACCTGCATCCTACAGAGTGACTCCCCACCCATCTCCTCTGATCCTCTCAGCCACCCTGGTCAACACACCCCACTTTCCATGGGGGAAACTGAGGCTTAAAGTCTATGAACGTCAGCATCCTCAGTCCTGGGAGCCAGGCTGTCCTGCTTGCCCCGTCATTCCCAGAATAATTTTCTCACTAAGGAGAGAATGGGAAATGTGAGGTTAACAGAAAACTGGGTGGGGGACACAGCAGGCGAGTCACAGGACAAGGTCTGCAGTGGTTGGTGTGCCTGTGAAAGAAACACCAGCCTTGGAGGTCCTGTCGTGGCTCAGTGGTTAATGAATCTGACTAGGAACCATGGGGTTGCGGGTTTGATTCCTGGTCTCACTCAGTGGGTTAAGGATCTGGCGTTGCTGTGAGCTGTGAGCCAGAGCAGACACAGCTCCGATCCCCAGTTGCTGTGGCTGTGGTGTAGGCCGGCAGCTGTAGCTCCGATTAGATGCCTGGCCTGGGAAACTCCATATGCTGTGAGTGCAGCCCTAGAAAAGATAAGAAGACAAAAAAAAAAAAAAGAAAGAAAAAGAAAAGAAAGAAAGAAATACCAGCTTTGCAGGTAATGACAGAAATGCAAGTGAAAACCTCACAGGGAAAAGGAAAGCTCGGCTCTGTGGCCTCAAGGGACCAATCCCAGGGCAGGAAGAGTAGGGCGCCTGACCAAGGCCTTTGCTTTGGAGGGGCTGTTGGAGAAGCCTGGCTCTCCATCTCTGTCTGTCACACACATTTATATCCACACCCCTGCAAGGGCCTTGACAAAAGATCCAAGTCCACAAAGATTTAGCACCACACACTCAGTGTCAACAGGGGATGGAGGCGAAGAGGAGCATGAAGCCTCTTTCTGCACGCAGCTGGTAAGAGTGCAGAGAAAACAGCTTTTCCAGATGGTCATCAGGAAAAAAAGCAGCAAGAGTCCCAACAAGGTAACACTCTCTGAATAGCAGATGTCACCGCAGCACTATTTATGACAGTGAAAAATTGGAAGCTTAAATATCCAGCAAAGGGGAGTTCCCGCAGTGCTTCAGCTGGTTAAGAACCGGATGCTGTCTCTCTGAGGAGGGGGTTCAATCCCTGGCCTCGCTCAGTGGGTTAAGGATCCAGCATTGCCGCAAGCTGCAGCATTGGTCACAGATGTAACTCAGATCCAATGTTGCTGTGGCTGGGGCATAGATGGCAGCTGTGGCTCCGCTTCAACCCCCTAGCCCAGAAACTTCCATAGGCCACTGCAGGTGAGGCCATAAAAAGATAAAAGAAAAAAAATCCAACAAAGGGGTATTCGATATATAGATCAAAATAGATTCCTGTGGTGGAATATTATACAGCCAATAAAATGGCTTTTCTGAGAGTTCTCATGAGGGGAATGCTCATGAGATAATGTGAAGTGGGAAAAGTCATGCAATTTCTTATTTTGAAGGCAGAGCCGAGTTTAGAGGGATGAAACACTTGCTGTGGGGGCCCCCTGCCTGCAGGTGACTGTAGGGGTGGGGCAGGAGGGTCACAGAGAAGCTCAAAGCTCCTTGGAACCAGTGTCTCCTGCAAAACCCCAACTCCAAGCTCCCAGTTGGCTACTCTCTACTCTTGGCCACCAGACGGGTGTTACTCACAGCTCTGTGACGTTCTTGGGGATGCCCTTGGGCAGGGCCTGGAGGTGCTTGTTGCTGCACCGAACCACGGTGTCCAGGCAGGCACACTCCTGGGGGCACTGCGGCCGGGGCAGGCAGCCCCCCTCCTCCTGGCCTGCAGAGGAAGGCACGGAGCCACATCAATGAGGGAATGGGCTTCCTCAGGGCCTCTGGCAGCCAGGGCATCGCCCTGAACGGAAGCCCCTCACTGCCAGCGCCTCATGCACAGGAAGTCACCTCTTGGCTGCATCCCTTCCCATCACGGGCAAAGCCCCTCGGACCTCTTTTGAGGTCAGAATAGGTCTTGGGTCCATTTCTTCCACCTCAGATCCGAGGTGGACTTGGGCACAGCAGAGAAGGAGGGTGGCAGCCACACCACTTCTTAAACACATGCTACGGGCTGGACACTGTATTGAACATAATCTGAACATGCAGTAAGCGGGGGGCTAGGATTCGAGTACTCTGGGGACAGAGATTTTTGTGTCCTTTTCTTCTTTGCCACCAAAGGAGTCCAGCGCCAAGAGCTGGGCCTGGCACACAGCAGCCCTCCAAATAGACCCACTGAAGGAAAGAAGGAAGGAATTTCTATCCTCCTGAGCTCTGGAGAAGTTAAAGAGCTTGCTCATGTCGGGAGGCCAGTTAGCAGCAACTCAGGGTCTATACCCGGGACGGGCTGGCCCAGAACCTGAGCGCCTTCCCTCCCGCCACCCTCCGCAGACTCACTGGTTTATTCCATAAATATTAGTGAGTGCCCTCTGGATGCCTTCCTTCCTTCTGATTGGGTGTAGTAAGGACCCCATGCTCAGAGGTGCTAAGGGTGCTAGGAAGTAGGTGACAGTATCGGCTAGTGTGCAGGCACTGCATGAGAGGGATGAACGCACTGGATCCTCGAAGCATCTCTCTGATGAGTGTGCCACTATCAGCCCATTTTAGAGATGAAGAAACGAAGGACCAAGTGACGACGTCCCTGGCTCAAGGCCCCCCAGCCGGGAAGAGGGGGGTCCCAGGACTGGAATCCAAGCCGCTGCCTCCAGAACCTGCCCTCCTGACCATTATGTCCTACTGCCTCTTGGCAGCAACGTCCCCAACTTAGTCACATCCTTGCACGTCTAGGAAGTTATTCTCAGGGGAACGACCATACGGAGAGTTATCTACCAGGATGGTCCTGGTAGTGCGAGGGCGGAATAGCACAACGGTGGAAGCACAGAGATGCCAAGCAGCAGGGTCGGGGGGGTGGGCAGTTAAACAGATTGTGGCTCCTCTGGACAAGGGACCTTCAGGTTGAGAACATGCACACGCGGCACCTTGAGACCCTGCGTGTGCCCGTAGGAGGGACTCATCAACGCTCTTTTTCTTCCTTTTCTGGATTGTCTCCTTGTTTCTAAGGAAATGAGTGTGCCTTGCTTTGCAATAAGAAGGAAAAAAAACCCATTTCTTGGGAAAATAATGCCTTCGGAAACTACTTTATGGCGGGAGTTCCCGTCACGGC